>NW_020897702.1:14900774-15293321 GCF_003984885.1 Neopelma chrysocephalum | reverse complement strand
TTAAGCACACATAGCCACCTTAGCCAATGAATGGGCAGAGGTGCAAAGCTATCCACAGGAAGAGGAAAAGCACTGAAGAGTTTTAATCAGGGGATATCAGTTAGATCCCCTCTGAAATAAAAGGCAGGTAGTTGCTGCTAGGGAGTAGAATGGAACTTGGAAGCACACAGGTGCATTCTCAAAGAGAACTGGGTTTGGTGGGGAGGGGGGATGTTTTCCTCCATTTCCAAATCTACCCTTTACATGGAAAGAGACGCATCAGAATGTGTCACGTCAGAAGAGCTCAGCTTCGATCAAGCTCTCAGCACCTCATTTAACCCTGCTGCTGTTACCAAAAAGGGCTGTACATCAGCACGGACATTCTGAGAATGCAGTTGCTCTAACAAGGATGTAAAACACTTACAACTCATCTCGAAATAGTTTGTCAAAAGCTCGAGCTGCATACTCTCCGGTGCATCCTTTATTCATAACACCGCCATTGCGAAGAAGAACTTCTACTGTATCCTTATCCTTAAGAACAGCAGCAACTTCCATGGGGGTCCTAGGGCATCCAGGAGATAAGAGTAAATACATCTGCTTTTGCAGGCATTGCGTACCATTACTTTAATCCCTCTTTGCTTCTCAGACAATTCATTTCCCCTCTCCTACTGGCAGAATGAAAGCACAGTAAAACACCTGGAAGTGTTGGAGAATTCAGGTTGGTGGGACCTCAGGAGGTCTCCATGCCAGCCACCCACCCAGAGCAGACTCAGGTTGCGTGTGTGTGCCTGCGCGTGCACGTGTGTGTGTGGGACCACAGACAATGCTTTCTTGCAGTCCTCAGTGTGGAAATCGTCCCCTGAAGTAAGCAAGCAGCGGAGCGCAGGTCTGCTTTCACAAGTCACGCTGAAGGAGCTCCTTCTGGGTGGTTCCTGGCCCTTTTTCAAAGCTCATTCTTATGCCTCCCATCAATCCAACTTGAACAATGCTAAGGAGTCCCACACATGCTTTTACCAAATGCTTCACCTTTTATGATTATCTGTAGCATTCACATCAGCTCCTTTTTGAAGAAGGAACTCGATCATCCCTTTACAACGCTCAGTAATCGCAAGAGTAAGTGGAGTGTATCCCAGCTGAAAGGAAAAATCATCTCTCTTAAAATAACAGAGAAAAGTCAAGCAAGTTGACTTGGGAAGAGGAGCTTTACTGAAAGTCCAAGCTTACTTCATTCTTAGCATCAATATCTGCACCATGCTCAAGTAACAGCTCCACTAGAGATTTGCTAGACACCAGCACAGCAAAGTGAAGGGCGGTGTTACCAGTAGCAGCTCTGTGGTCGTGGTTGGCACCATGCTCCAGCAGAAAAGCCACACAATCTCTGTGCTGGTGCTGTACTGCCTGGAAACAAGACACAAAGGAGGAATAATTTCAAACATGTACATTTTTCTCTGTCAGAACTCCTGCATCTTCCCAACACTGGAAAGTTGGAGCATCTTCAATGATAAGACAACATATGCCCTTTTCATATACCTGTATCAATGGTGATTTCTTATATTTGTCACGAGGATTAAGCTTGCAATTCTTGCCTACTAGAAACCGAACAACATCTGCATGGCCATTTATGCAAGCAAGATGCAGAGGTGTCCTAGAAATTAAACATACACAATTGTCCTGGTTTAAGCCCAGCTGGCAATTAAGCCCAGTGAAACAGGGAGGAGAATCAAAAGTAAAACCTTTAATAACAATTAAATTAAAATAGAGTAATAATTAAAACAAAATAAATAAAATAAATAATACTAAGGGATGCTAGATGCTGTCTGTTCCACTGATTGTATCCTTTGTTGCTGCTTAGGCTTGAAAGTACACAAAGTACATCCATCAAAAAACCACCCTGACTTTAGATAATTTTGACAAATTCCACATTTTGCAAAAGGTGGAGGCATTGCTGTTTGTCCTTACTGCTTGTCCGCATTGCGCCTGTTGATGAGGAACTTTTTCAGCCACCAGTGCCGCCGCAGCTGGTCCAGGTCGCCGCGGGCAGCCGCGCTGTGCAGGTCAACCCAGGCCATCTCTCGGGGTTCGGCGGCCTCGGCCTGGGTTCAGCAGACACAGGAGGTGCTCGGTGGACTCTGCCGAGTCCCTGGTGGGGAGGGGGAGCGGGTGTGGGGAGAGGATGGGCGATCCAAGAGGCGAGATCCGAGTGGCAGCTGCACTTCGCAGCCCCCAACGGTCCAAGCCAGAGAAGCGCTGCTGATCCCGTCGCGGCGGAGTCAGCAATGACAGCCAGGAAGGGTCTGGCGACGGGACAGCAGCCGTGGAGCGCGCCGAGACATCACAGAGGGGGCTTGTGACGCGGCGCCACAGCCGGTTCCGAGACCGACCCGCCGCTGAGCGTGGCTGAGTACATTGGGGAAGGTGTAGCTGGGATAACATAGTTAGGAAGGGGGGGGGAAAACAGCGCACAACAGCAACTGCAGACGGAGAGAGAAGTGAGAATATGTGACAGAAACAGCCCTGAAGACCCCAAGGTCAGCAAAGAAGGAGGGGAAGGAGGTGCTTGGGCAACGGAGCAGAGATTCCCCTACAGCCCATGGTGCAGATCATGGTGAGACAGCTGTGCCCCTGCAGCCCAGGGAAGCTCATGGTGAAGGAGAGGTCCACCTGCAGCCCCTGGAGGACTCCACGCTGGAGCAGATGGATGCCTGAAAGGAGGCTGTGACCTTTTGGGAGGCTTGTGCTGCCGTAGGCTCCTAGCAGGAGCCTGGAGCAGAATTGCTAGCAGGACTTGTGGCCCCAGTGGGCTGGAGCTGCAGCCCGTGGGAGGGACTCGGGTTGGAGAAGTTCGTGGAGGACTGTCTCCCGTGGGAGGGACCCCACACTGGAGCAGGGGAAGAGCCTGTAGTACCAAAATCACAACATATGAGTCATCTTGAAATTTCCTCTTTTTGAGAAAGTCTGAAGTACATGCTACAATAATCAAGAATGTTAGCCCAGATGAAACAAATAAATAACTGATGTACAGCTGGTTCCCAGGAGACTGCGTTTTACCCTCATGTGGACAGTGTTTTGGAGATAATCTGTTCCTGTTTCCTCTAAGGCAAGGGCAGGCTTCGAATAGGAGGCAGGCTGGAAGTCTCCCATGGTTTACCATATCCTAATCCCAGCAATCATTAGTAATTAACTGTATTTCTAACCTCTTCAATCCACTGCTTATTTTGTGTTTAATGACTACCTTTGAACACCAGAGTTAGACTCTTTAAGTTCCTTTTAAATAAATCAACAAAGGAGATAAAATTCCTATTGGTTTGGGCAGTCTTTAAAAGAGGTAATTTAGAAAATGAGTTTTCAATGGTTCCATTCAAGCAATTGGCAAGAGCTCAAAATATAAGCTCAGCTTCAGTTGAGGCTATAAATGCTTTTGTAGAAACACTAAACAGATTTTCAAGGGAATTCAGCACCCCAAATTCCCAGCCTTTCTGAAAATCTGCCTACTTTCTTGACACTAAAATACCTGCTGAGCACTTCAGAGGCACAAATTCTGAGTTATCTACAACGAGCAAGAGGGGGCTGTTCACTACATATGCATAGCCAAAGAGGAAACAAACAATTTCCTGAAGAAAAAGCCATTTTAAGGAATGATTTTGCATTTCTTCCTTCTATTTATTTAGGAAAAAAGGTGGAAGGCAGGTGGAAGAAAACTGCAAGGAAAGAAAATAACTCCTTAGGGAAATGCTAATACGTAACATGCGCATTGATTTTTTTTTCACCTAAAAAGGCTGTTGTGTAGACTATAATAATATAAATTAAAGATTTAGTGTCTTGGTTAGTTTAATACCTAAGTGCTAAATCCCATTAGTTTGCTTGTTTTTAAGTTTACACTGCTAACCCTTTCCATGCTTGATTTTCAAATGATATGGTAAAAGTCCGTTACAGCCAAATGCAAGGATCCCCACTGAGAGGGGTGGATGAGTCAGGCCACAGGTTTTTTTATGAAATAATTCCCTGATAACTCGCCATCAAGGAACAATTAACATTCACAAATAACGAGGAGCCAGATTTTTACTACCTAGATAAAGTCAGAGCCTGCTAAAATTGGGAAGTATTCTTTTGTGCCTCAAAAGAAGGCATGGGCATTGGATGCCAGCTTCCCAAAAGTCTGTAAAAGAGACAAGACCATAGTGTCTTTTCCTTCCATGGATTAATCCTTCACCAGTTATACCAGTGGAAGTTGTTCTAGTTGATGTGAAAGAACCACTTGTAGGGATTGTATCGGCAAGCAGAACGGAGAAACACACCCTACTGCAATGGCTGTCGCTTCTGTGTCCCCCAGAGACACCCTGCCTGAGCCAAAGTGTCACCCAAATATAGTCACGTTTCACTGAACACCCTAATTAGTGCTACTATAATTATCCAGATTGTAGGCAATTCCATTCAATCTAGAATTTCGTTCACACAGCCTAGTCGAAAGCACATCTCTGCAAATGCTGTGTGCAATGCTGTCCCAGCACGTCATCCAACCAGCATTCAGAATTAAGCATGCTAGTTGTAATAACAGGTGAAAAACCCAATTACTCTTAATGCCTCCTGATGATTTCTGTGGGTCACATTGTGGTTCCCTACTGCAATTAATTGGCTGGTTGCAGGGAGATTGACACCTGAAACCGCACAAGGCATTCCACCTGATTGTTAGCACACTGTTCATTACCATGACTTAAAAGCACTTAGATATGCAAGTAACAAGATATTGCTATCAAAACCCCAGCACAGTCAGTGGTTATTGTGTAAGAACATCTGAGCTTTTATATTTTGCATGTGGCAAAAAAATAATCTGCTCACACAATCCTACTATATATAATGTTCCCTGATTCTAACTGTTCATCCCATCACCAGTGTTTGCCAGTGTTCACTGGTATAGCTCGAAGAAAGCAGGAGGATTTTCTATGAGGGGAGCTCCCAGTTGTCACCTGAGTCTTCTATTGATTATCATTAGATTTTATCCTGCTTGTTGAACAAATTATCTGGAATTACTCTACACTTTTAATCAGAGAATTTATTCTTTATTCTCAGAGCATCAGAAGTAACCAATCCTATGAATTTTTGCCCTTTTATCCCTTATAATCCTTCTTCACCTCATTCCAGAAATATGTTTCCTTCTGAAATTTGCACTAAACCCTTAAAGTTCTACTGGGATCATCCACAGAATACCAAGCTAGTAAGGGCAGCACAGTCAGCCCTGATATTTTTCTTTACTGTAGAAAAAAAAGATGACTGCTTAGTTTCTTTCATAACTTGCATACCATTCGAGTATCTGTTCTTGTGTCTTAGTCCTTGAGTGATTTTATCTGCCTTCTTTATTTGTGTTCTGTCCCATGCTTTTGAATTATCTGACAATAATAACTGTGCAGGCTGGGGTCGCTCCATTCTGGGCCTCCCTGGGATGCACAAGGATTGGGAGATGCTTGCTCTCAGGACATTGCCTGTTGCATATTCCTTCATGCAACTCCTTAGCTACTAGCTACATCTTATCTCTTCTAACAACTTCTATCTGCAAGGGAACTTCAATCACTGATGTTGTTGGTGGGATAAATAGTGCTATTGCCTCTTAGCCAGAAACAGTCCAAAGAAGAAAAGCTCACAGAGGTTTGTAGAGACAGAGGTTACAGACCTCCTCAGGGTCAGGTCACAGTCTCATAGCGCTTCCCTTGCACAAGAAAAAAAAATTTGGAAGAGGAAGTGTCACCACCATAAGACACTTCTGATTTGGGTCCTATCTGCCCATAGACAACCCTTTGTCTTTTTCTAAACTCCCTTAAAGAAAACACTCAAGTAAAGTTAGGATACAAAGTTATTTAGGTAAAACTGGCAGTACTGAGCTGCTGTAGGAGGCCAGAGGAACAGCTGACTGGCTCAAAATAACCAGGTGGGAAAGTGGTCGGGGAACAGGGTGAGCTCTGCGTAGGTGGGGCAGTGCACTGCACCCCCCACCCCTTGAGCCTTCCTGCACTGTGCTGCGTAGTGCATGTACATTTAAAAAGTCAGCCCACGGTCGGTGGTAATGGGCCAGTTGATCACCTGGGACTGCTGCAAGGTACAGAATGGTTCCAGGAACATTCTGGCTCTGTGTAAAGTGCAGGCATGTAATTTTGTGCTGGAATTAGCATGGGCTTGCCTAGGGAGGGCCTCGGGCGACCAGAACGAATAAAAGGATGGCAACATGTATGTGCTACGTGGAGCACTCTGTTACACTGGATTTAAAAGCTGCTGAGACCATACTTGATCCTACAGTGGTGACTATCTATCTCTCTCCCTCCTTTTTCTTTCTCTTTCCTCTCCTACCTTCTTCTTCTCAAAATATATTGTAAGCCAGGCCAAAAAATCCAGTCTTGCTGAGTATCTTTGTTCTGTCTGTATGTTTTAAAGTTGGCCAAGTGAAATTTTGCCGAGTACCATATTCTATCTGGATGTCCTAAAGTTTGCAGGTAAAAAGTTGTTTGTTATTGAACCTCCTGAGACTTTTGTTATTTCTCCCATATACTGCCCAGAGAAAATCAAACTACCTTCCCTTAAACCTGCCAAGCGGGCCAGGGCATTACAGCTGCTGAGTTATTAAACATGAAATACTTCCAGGCTTTTCTCTATCCTGTATTTCATCTTGAACTAGAGGTATATACATAAAAGATGTTTGAATTCCTACAATAAATGTCCATGAAAACACACAGAAGCATGAATTTCAACATTTAGCTACTCCAACTGAAAACTCTTACAGACTGTGGGTTATTCATCCTAAAGACTGCACCCTTACACACAGATTTATTTGAAGAACAGAACTCATCATAAGCCTAAGTCTTTCTTCTCCTTTCCTCTGCAATTCCCTCACCCAAAATCATTAAACAAAAGCTAGGAGAAAAAGACTGTTTGCTCCTACTGCTTCATTAAATCCCTTTGACTGTGGTACCCATCATCCTGCTATAACTCAGCAGCATTTCCCAGAAGATTAAGTGTGATATTGTCAGCTAAGGTTGACTTTTGAATTGTAGTCTTACCTTTGTTACCGACTTCTTGTGCAGCCCTTACAACTTGCTTGTGACTGGACCTTTATGCTTTGCTTATCAAATTGGAGCATCTTGAATGCAATGAGCTGTTAAGGCTCAGCCCATGTTCATGGATCAGGAGCCTCAGTGTGTAAGGTGGGGTGCAAATGAGGACATGTAAGGCTGGCTTCCTTCAGCCTCTTATCTCTCATTTAAATCCAGCTGCAGTGTGACAAAAGAACAGGTGTGAGCTTGTTACTTTGGAGATAATGACTTGGCAGCTGGGCTTGAATAATGTTGTCACCCCAAGATGCCCTCTGGAGAGCGGAAGGTGCAATTCTGCTGAAAGGACAGACTTTCTACCCCTTCTACCTGACGATGAGCAGGCTGGGGATTCGTAGGTTGCAAATATATATAATAAATATATACAATAAAAATATATAATAAATATAATAAATATATAAAACAAAAAAATACCCACCTTCAAAGACAAGGAAAAAAAGAAGTGCTGCAGTGCTCCACTGCAAGACCCATCACCAACAAGTAACAGAAGTGCTATATAGATACTAAGACTCAGGGCTGTCTAACAGATTTCTGTGAAACATAATCCCTACAGTGACAAGAGTAATAAAACTCAAAGCTATTCCCCTGCTCCTGATGATTTTATTGTGAGTTTTGAAACCTGGGCAAACAGATCTAGGACACTGTGCTTTGTGAAATGTTTTCTGAATAAAATCCCGTTTCCTGAAAAGTGTGTTTATTTTCTTTCACACCAAGGATTGCACTGCAAGATCCCACAGCATCTGTGTTGGATGGGATGAACTGCACCCTAAAAAATCCAACCTTTTCTCTCCTTTAACTATAAAGAAAGCAATGAATTACTAGCTCAGCTATAGATGTCTCAATTCAGCACAATTTTATGGCTGGACTGGATGATCTTAATTTTTTTTCCAACCTAAATGGTTCTGTGAAAATGATTCTATGATAAAGTTATATTTACTAGGGATAACCACATGAACCCCACTAAATATTCACAAGCCCTTTGTGAGCTGTGCTCCCTTTCATCTGCATTTTGTCTTCCCTCTTCCTTGGTTGGTTGTTTGAGATGAAGTGACCCACCACTGAACACCTTGGAATATCTTTGACAGATAGAAATAGGATTGTCGAAAGCTAACAATTTAAAATTACAGGAACAGTAGGTTTACCTGTCTAATCAGATTTATTAGTGTTCCCCTGCCAACTAATTTGGATGAGTACACCTCCATTGGTGTTTTCCTCTCCCTCATTTTAGGACCCACATGGGGTCAGATTTACATATTTGCTAACACACTTTACACCTTATTCTTTTTTCATTACTCTGCAGCTCCACATTACATTTGAATTTATGATATATGGTGCATTTTATATGTGTTAGAAATACTTGTTCTTTGTTCTCTCTATTGCCCTTAAAGCCAGTTTTGGCTAGCAGCTGCTTGTCCACCTTATGCAGCTTGTAGAGATCAAGGAAAGCTCAGCTGGAGCAAGCCTTCCTCTGAGGCCTACAAAGCTCAGTACAAAGCTTGTGGCTTCTTAGTGACAATGGCAATACTATACTACAGGTTTGCATTGTAATAACTGGCAGTCTGCAGTCCATTTCCCTTGTGCAACATCCAGTTGTACTCCTCCAGCAAATAACTCCAGATGCTGGCAATGGGCCAAAACTCCCCTTCAACATGAATCCCCAAAATGAAATCATCAATCTTAGGAGGAACATGGAAAGAGTGAGGCAGAAAGGATCTAGAAGCTAAACACGGTGAAAATAATTGCAACTGTATCCTTTTCATTATTATATTACTATTGAAGCTTTTACTGCATTGAAATATTCTTTCTCTTTCTTCTGTAATTATTAGGTCTGGACTGTTATTGATGCTTGGATTAGACTGCTAATATTTCAATAATACTAGCAAAAAATTCTTTTTTTATATACGTTTCTTCTGAAATTCCCTATGTCCTACACACTCCCTATCCTTTCCTTATCATTTGCTCCCCCAACTGCACCCTCCAGATGTCAAATACAGGTTATTCCCAGTGATTTGTTCTGGGAGGTGTGAGACACTGGATCAGTGAAAATATTGTTGGGTTGGAACCACCTCGGAGGGGTGTGTGTGTGTGTGTGGAGGGGGAAGGAATGGGTCGAACCTCACGGAGGTGAGGTGGCGGCATATCCCTCACGGCAGGCACCTGGAGCCCACATGAGGAAGCCCTGGAGCAGCTGTTAGTCAAAGGCAGCCCAGGAACACTTCAACACACCTCAGCTCCTGCAGCCCCTAACCCAGCCTCATGTTGGCAGGGACAGTGAGAACACTGCCCCTCACCCTGGAACCCCAGAGTGGCCAGTGGGCCTCAAGTCCCACCTAGGGGGGTGACCATAAGGACTAGAGCAGATAAAAGCAAAGGCATATGCTTTGTTTTGATAGTATGATACCTTTTTGATGCCAAGTTATCTTATTTTTTCCCCTAAAATTATCACTAAAAGTAGTCTTAAGGAAAAGTGTGTGGCCTCTTCTCTTTACAGTATTAAAGATATTTACAGTATTACAGATATTAAAGAACCTTTTGTATGTTTTTAAAAGTAAAACTCCTGGTTGAACTTGCAGCTCCAGGGCTGGAATATTACAGTAGGATAGATAAACTCTGCAAATGCATCAGAGTGAATGGAAGATTACTACCTGCTTTGTAAATGCTGGAGCCCTACTCAGTTTTACTATCTGAGCATCATTATAGTTTCAAAACTATCTCAATACAACAGAATGAATGTAAAATGCAATAATAACTACCTGTGAAATTTCTATGGCTGTGTCCTGACAGCAGTACAGCAGCACAGCAGCAGTGTTTTTTCTCTACTCTTACTTATTCCTTCTTATTATATATGTGCATTTTCCTGATTATTTTAATTATAGAACTAGCCACATTTCAGAAAACAATAATTTTAATGCTGATTATATCTGGATCAGGACTGTGATTGAAATAAAAATTGTATTTTCAATGTAGACTTTCTTAAAAATTACCAATCTCTTTGTTTTCATACCTCAATGCTTATAGCAGCATGGAGAGTAAATACCACATGTGCAGAAACCTAGAATTAATCCTTAAAGACTTTTTACCTTATCTAAAGAATATTTCTACAGTGTATCATACAAAATAATTCTAGCCCAATTTACATATATGCAATACTACCTTTCTTGATGTGTGTGTACAGAAAGAAAAGCTGAAGGATGTAGGAAATCTAACAAGATAAAATAACTTATGAGATGATTTGCAATAAGTTATTCATTTAGCAAAAAAATTAAGAGACATGTTGTCTGAAATACCTGTGCAGGGTAATTTTTAAAAACATTTACCTCACAACAAGGAAAGAATTAAAGGTGTGCAAGCTACAGCTGTGCACTCTTGTGGGAAGAGATGATATTTTTGTCCTTTGCTTACTCAGAAATTATAGAGGTCAACCAATTAAAGTCTTCTTATAATCACAGTCACCAGGGGTCCAGCAGGTATTATATATTTCTGTGTCCTTCAGTCCACACTTATCCTGAGGTTTTGGTTTATTCTGGATTGAAGAAGTCTGCAGCCTTGCACAGGAAGCCAGAGATTATCCCAAACCATACAGTCATGTTGAAGATTCATAGCTCTGTAGTTCCCAGTTCCAGTTGAGGCTACAGCCACCTGTAACCAATGCAGATGAATGCTGCATACAAGCCAAGATATTTATGTCAGAATTTCCAACACTTTAATGCATTCATTTCTTCCTTCTGTAACATTTCAAAGGTTTGTCCTCAGTCTGGGATTAGATTTTCTGGAAAAAAACCCCAAAACAAAAACACAATCCCAAATGTTTTGACTGCCCTTTCCTTTGCAATAACTTCTGTATTGGCAAAGCTTACGGATTGGGCACGTAAAGCATCCCTTAGGGAAGGTGTTGGATTTTCAGGAAAAGGGCAAGAAATCATGATTTGTCAAAGTCATATGTTTTTATAAATATCTTTTGTTTCTGGCTCTCAGTGTTAATTGTTGTATTTCCTATGGCTCACCAGCACTTGGCTGGTTCTGAACACCCCAAGTATTGCTCAAGAAAATGGGAGGGCAAGGGTAGTGCAAGTTCTTCACCTGACCCCAATTCAACTTCATAGCAAGTTATCATACTTCCAGTGAAGTGGGGGAAAGTTTAGGCATCTAAAAGCTATTTCAGATTGATTTCAGTCTTCTAGTCTGTCAAGAAGGACAAAATGGGAATTCTGTACTTCCCTGGTAAGAAGTGATCTCATTGTTATCAATTATTTCTGCAATTACATGTAACTCATTAGAAGTGAGTTATTTCACGTAATTTGTATCTCTTACTCAGAAAATCCCGTTAGGCCACTAAAGGCAAGAGTCAGCAAAGAGACAGACAGAACAAATTCTTGCTATAATAAATAATTTGCTGTGAGCTGAGTTTTAAGTTACTGATCTTCAGACTTTCTACCAGTCTTCACCTAAACTTGTATTTTCATCCAGTCAAGCATCCAGTAAAGTCTTTTTCAGAGTTGACACTCCAGAATTTGTTAATCTACTATTTGTGACTTCCTTTCAGCTCAATGTTAACAAAACTGCAGTGACTCAACACTGCTTTGTAGTTCTTGCCCCATACCTGGTTGCCCTGCAGTGCCATGTGATAGCACTCAGGATGATCTGGCCTTCCCTGGCCTTCCCCAGCACCAAGGTCATGCTGACAGGCCTGTAGTTCCCCAGATTGTCCTTCTAGCCCTTCTTGTAGATAAGCATCACACTTGCCAAACTCCAGTTTAGCCAGGCAGCACCAAGCCTGTCTGAGTTCAAGAAATGTTTGGACAATACTCTCAGGGACATGGTGTGACTCTTGGGGATGGTCCTGTGCAGGGCTAGGAGTTGGACTCAATAATCCATTAGCAAATTTGCAGATGGCACCAAGTTGAGGGGGAGTGTTAATCTGCTGGAGGGGAGGAGGGCTCTGCAGAGGGACCTGGACAAGCTGGATAGATGGGCCTAATCCAATGGTATTAGGTTCAACAAGACCAAGTGCCAGGTCCTGCACTTTGGCCACAACAACCCCTGCAGCGCTACAGGCTGGCCACAGAGTGGCTGATCAGTGGCCAGGCAGAGGGGGACCTGGGGGTTCTGATTAACAGGAAGCTGAACATGAGCCAGCAGTGTGCCCACCTGGCCAAGAAGGCCAATGGCATCCTAGCCTGTATCAGCAATAGTGTGGCCAGCAGGACCAGGGAAGTGATTCTACCCCTGTATGCGGCACTGGTGAGGCCACACCTAGAGTACTGTCTGGTTCTGGGCCCCTCAATTTAGGAATGATGTTGAGGTGCTGGAGTGTGTCCAAAGAAGGGCAACAAGGCTGGTGAAGGGACTGGAGCACAATGCTGCTCCTATGAGGAGCAACTAAGGGAGGTGGGAGGGTTTGACCTGGAGAGGAGAAAGCTCAGGGGGGACCTCTATAACTACCTGAAAGGAGCTTGTAGTCAGTCTCTTCTCCCAGGCAACTAGCAGTAGGACAAGAGGACATAGTCTTAAGCTGCTCTGGGGGAGGTTTAGGTGAGACATTAGGAAGAAGTTCTTCACACAAAGAGCAATTGGGCACTGGAATGGGCTGCCCAGGAAGGTGGTGGAGTCACTGTCCCTGGAGGTGTTTAGGAAAACACTGGATGTGGCACTTATTGCCATGGTCTAGTTGACAAGGTGGTGTTAGATCATAGGTTGAACTTGATGATCTCAGATGTCTTTTCCAACCTATTTCATCCTATGATTCTCTGATCCTTGTGGGTCCCTTCCAACTCAGTATATTCTGTGATTCTGTGGTTCTGTGAGATGCCATATGGAGAGTGGTTCAGTGAGCACTTCTGCCAGTTCCCTCAGTACCCTTGGGGGTACTTTGTGAACATAATTAAAATACAATGCAGTTGTTATTAGTTGTTATTAGTCCAGTCATAATGACACTCACACTCACAGCCTGAGCTAATTATGACAGAAAAGCTGTATGCCATGTGAAGTTGCTGTACACAATAGGATTATTCAGTGTAGGATTATTCAGAACTAAGCTAGAACAAGTTAGGTAAAAGTCAATTTGACTGTTTCATGGCTGGAGAATTGCTCTCACAGTTAAAACGAGCTTAAATCAGTTCAGGCTAATACAGGTCCAGACCAATCCAGAGACCCTGCACTGTTAGGTGTGTACAAAGGCTGTGACCTCCTTTTGGTTCTATTTGAAAAACTTAAATAGTAGTATTATTGACATATACTGGATAGATGTGATTTCAAAATTACCTCGATTCTGAAGTGATCATCACTCCTGTATTTTTGTTGTTGGTTTGTTTTGTGATTTTTTTTTTCTTCTCAAGAAAAAGTTCTATAACACTGAGCACATGGAAAAAGAAACTGTATGTTACCACCACAGAAAATACGGTTCTGGGTGCATCTGCAGGAGTGGTCAGTGGGGCTCTGACATTAATTGGATCAGCACCTCTACTACAATAATAATAATAACTTTGACTGGAGATTGGAGGTACACCGGCCAGGGCATATTTTCCACATTGAACTATAATGTGTTAATAGCATAGAAGAAAACTCTGCCTATTTTCAAAACTTTCCACTCTAAATGAAGATATTTTGAAAAGTGACAGAGGCAGTTTTCTGTCACAGTTTTTCCCAAGAATATGATGGTGGGAATTAATGCTTCATTGTCAAATACTGAACCAACACCCAGTTATGACATTATGAAACTATTAGTGAATTAATTCACAACAACCCTCTTTTGCAAACTATGAGCTCAGGGAAAATTGCACACAAAGTGCTGCAAGAAATAGCTCTCAAATGTATTTTATCATCTCCAATAGAGGCTTTTACTATTCATGGCATGAAATGATGTGATTACTCCTTTACGCGGGAGTAAGAAATATTTAAAATACTACAAAAATATTTCCTATGAATTCACCCAAGAAAAAGGCCAACCATTTCATCCAGGAGGTCATGCATGACCTGATACTGTAAAATTCCTCAGCTCTCCTTAATCAAGAACAGGTCACTATTTTACCTTCTGGTGACTCAAAGCCTTCATGGATGTTGCTGAAAGTTCATCTCAGTCATGTTGACAGAGAGCCAGGCTTGCTGCCTGCAGCCTCCTGCATCCAGCAGTTAAGGCTTTGCCCTCTTTCAGCCCTGCACCTTTGAGATCAAACTCCAGTCAGGATATTATCTCCGTTGCCTGCCCAGAACGTTGGTGCCTTTACCCCTCTCTCTGCTCCCCCCTTCAAAATCTCTCCAGGGTAATTAATTTTCCTCATGGCATACATGTGGAAAAGCCACTATTATCTTGCTTTCGTCTCTCTTCTTTGTGCTCTGGTTGAATGAACCACTGATCCATGAAACCCTCTGGCTGCTCAGCACTGCTGCAGTCCTGGGGGACCTCAACTACGGAGAGCAAGGAGAAACAAACCACTGAATTACTCACTCCCTCTTCTGCTTGGGCTTTGAACATTTGGCACTTTGCAGTGATCAAATTGCCAACTCCCTTGAAGAACATGAATCAGCCCTTCTTCCTCACAGATCACAATCTTTAAAAAAAAAAAGTGTGGGGGGAGTTAGAATTATAATAAATGCTGACTTTTTTTTTAACTTTTCATTTCAAATTTTCCTCTATGTCCCTGAAATTAAATTCTTACAATCTGTCATCTAGAAGAACTCTCCATTTTTCACTATGTCATATGCTTTGTCCATTTTGAAATACAGTGAGAGAACAAAGGTAGATTATGGGTGTTTCTTTTCAGAAAAGGATGGGATTTTTAAAAAAATGTCAAATGGAAAGAATATTTTGGATATCACTGATAGATGGCCACAGCAAGTACGATAAGTATTCAAAGGTGTTTGTGAGACCAAAGGTAGATCCCCATGCTTTCAGTGCTGAAAGCCAAATATCTGGCCCCTGCAATGTGTACAGTCAGCATCTGTTACAGAGAGGAGTAAAACACAGAGAGATCTGAACAGTTAGGGAAATTCTGTCATGTCCACATGTGGTTTTATAAAAAACAAGACAAAGTTATCCTCTCTTTCTTTTTTGCATTTTTTGTTTGTGTGTGGTTTTGATCAGGTTTTTTATGTGTTTTTCACTGAATGCATTTGGAAATGTTGACTTTTTATTTTGATGTGCATAATCAAAACAACACACTATGAAATTCACAATATTGGCACATACTTTTCGTTTCATAGGGCACAGGTAAATCATTGTTAGAAGTCTTTTAATAAAAGTTTTCTTTCAGCTATGGCCTTGTATAAGCAGTTCATCTGTCTTCATTACCTTCCCTGACCATATTCTCTGGGGTACTATCAAAATATCCCCAGTGCCCTTGAAAAATCTCACAGGTGGTCAGACAAAAATCAATGCATTACCTATCAGTCTCCAGAAACCCATACCCAGAAGTAAACAAAACAGATTCCTGGCAACTGAGATTCCCAAAGCAAATGTGCTACAGAGAAATGCATTGTCTGTAAGTGATTCAAAAGTCAGAGCTTCAGAAACATTGACTTTACTGTTGTATTTAGCCATTAGAAGGATAATCTGAAAATAAATATTTCATTTTTATTTCCTTTTGAAAAAATTATATAAAAATGAAGTTTCCCTATGAAAAACTTAAGGGAAAAAAATCTTATGGTGGTCTGAATCTCTTGACTATTAATGTCAGAGTCCATGGATAACAAATGAACAATTCTAATTATAGCCTGCGGAAGGCAGCAAAATAGGTACTGGCAAATCCTTTATGATGAGAGTTATCTGAGTGCAAATGACCATAATTAATTGTTCTTTCTTGCCCATCCCTGTATTTCTCAGAAGTCAAATAGTTTCCAGCAGAAGGAGAGAAGAAAAAAATAAAATTCAGGATAAGGCTGTGACACCTGAGACTTTTCTCAGGCTAAATCTTTCTAAGGAAGAGAACTCCAAGGTTTGAATCCAGCAGTGTTCATCATGTAATTTGTGAAGCATCTGAGCTGGTGTAGAGGTGGTCATTATGCTGAGTTCCCTCTTGGCTCACTCTATTTCAGACTTGGCTTGCTGATAAGAACCAAAAATGGGTGCAGGTCTCACTTCTGGAAAGTCCCTAATTTGAATTCAATATCAGCATAATAAATCAATATCCTTTCATTTATAACAATGGAGTTTTGTAAATGGATGGCTCTTCTACCAGAATGTTCAGCTTCTGTGGATAAGACAGTCACAGATCCCATAATATTCCATAAAGATTTTTTTTGTTTATTTTAATAAGTTATAGGGAGTGTCTCTATTTTTCTTGGACAGATCAGTCTGAGTCTCCGAGTCATCTTAGACCAGTCATTGTAACCACTTCAGTATAAACAGATACTGAAGCTTCTTACTTCAGTATAAACAGATATATCTCTTCCAAATGCTAAATTAACATAATGCTTTTACACACATTTAATCTGAGTTGATGAGGCTCATTAAAGTTGTAAATAGTTGGATCCCACTGATCTTTATTACTGCTTGTAGAACCTCAGCTGAAAAATACCCTCTTCGAAATGTCCTCTTGTTGAGACTGAGTTTTGAAAATACACCTATCCCCGCAAGCAGCACTATCCATGTCAATTTTATGCTTTAAAAAACACCAGCAGCAAAATACTAACTGTAATGCTTTTGGCTGTGTGCTCCTTCTCTCATTCATACATCATTTAACTTCCTTTTAGGAGGTGAAAACATCAGCTAGTTTGAGGAAGGAGACAGCTGGTTTGAAGCAATGGTTCCATGTAATGCTTTTTTTTTTATATTCTCTTGTGTGCCATCGTGGCACATCAATAATTTATAGAGCATTTAATTACGCAGTAAGGCACAAGTGGGCCTATTTTCCATAGCTATTCCATGCACATCAACAAGGTCTTTTTCCCCTTAAGGCCTTGAAGCTTGTATAGTAATGGACTTAGAAAACTTTCCTTAGAGTACCTTATTGCTCTTGTTTTATGTTCTTTTAATTTATTTTGAGGGTGCTTTTTTGTTCTGGGTTTTTGGTGGTTGTTGTCATTTTTTGAAAAGGGAATTTTCAGGCCAAACCTAGAGAATACTCCTATTGCTTTGCCTTCATCCTTTCATATGGCAAGTACATTAATAAATGTGCTGTCCTGCACTGAATTGTTTTTTTAAAAATCTTACTCAGGCTTCACAGGAAGCAGAACATGGATTCTCAAGGAAAAAAAATCAGAAGGCATTAGGCTTGTTCCTTGCTAATTTTGGCAAGACCTGTAGACAGTCCATTCTTTGTATTCCCTTTGTCATCAGGACTCTTGGAACACATGACACTGTCACACTCATCCTCTAAATCACTCCAAATCTCAGGTTTTCTCTCCTGCAATGGGCTAAGTATGTGTTTGCTGACTGAGAGGACTGATGTAATTCATCAGCAAGCGTAAATATTTCCATCCTGTTTCTGGGTCAAGAAATTTTTGCTTCTCATAGCTATTTCCCCACATCTGTGACAACAGGACAGATTCACAAAAATACCTTGAACTGAACTGAACTTTTGTCTTTTATTTACAGGTGATTTTTTTTTCCCCCAGAAAACATTTCCTGTGGGTTCACCAGAGGCATCATTTTGTTAAAGAACTTGGTAAAGAACTGTTGTGAAATCAGTCAAAATTTTCCTATTAGTCTTCCCAACTGAAAATGCCTTCAGAAAAGGAATAGCTATTCTGACAAAATATTTCTTCTCCTTGATGAAAAGCTAAAGCATTTCAAAGAAAACTGACAATAAAGATTAATCTTCTGATCTGTTTGAAGCCGAAGCTTTCCTGAAAAAAAACATCACCAGCAGGGGTGGTGACAGGGTTACAGTGTGCCCATCCAGGAGATGGGGCTGAAGACATCCTGCAGTGTGAGTCAAAGAGGTCCATCCAGAGGAGCAGAAGGGCTGGAGATCAGCACACTTTCAAGGCAGCTCTGGCACAAACTGAGGGCACCAGGCTGAGCTGAAATGGGGTATCACATCTGGACAGTTCTGAGGGGAGCCCCATGTGTGGCTGGTCAGGACCAATGAGAACTGCTGGTGCCCTCCGGGCCCTGATGTTGGGCAAGAGCGATGGCAATGCCATTTCTAATTCTGCCACTGGTTTGAACAGCCTTGAAGTAACACGTTAGCCCTCTGTGTTTCACTGTATTTTGTAAAAAAAGCCTAACAAAACCTTCCACTAACTACACATAAGGGTACTGTGAGACTGAGTATCAGGGCTTCTGAAGAACTGTTACATACTCAGGCCAAATGTGTTATTGGCAGTGTTTCTTACTCTTGTAAGTGGCAATCTGAGCAAAAGGCACCAAATTCTTTCTTTCCCTAAAGCCACTGAAAACAGCAGACTAAGTTCTATTCTCATACCTTCACATCACATTTTAACCCAAATTTGTACAGGATTACTATTAAAATTCAGACCGGTTTCGAAATCTTTAAGAAAAAACAAAAAAACTATTAGTGACAAAAGTTGAGCTACATTCACCTAACGCATTGCTTGGCCTGGTTTAAAGTAAATATCATCCCCTGCACCTGTGACACATTTTCTATGTATAAAAGTGACACAACAGGAGATAATAGATGAAAATATTGATATTCAAGGAATTAAAGCAGGAGGAGCCAGACATGGGAAGTGAAGCAGAGCAGGAACAACAGCTTCTGGAAATTGTTTCCCTTTCTGGTACCATAGGCATTATAAGACGTGCCACTTCATCTCTTTGCTCCACTTAATCATTTTTATGTCTTTCCAATGTTCTGCTTACATGGTAAGATCTGGTGGTACAGAAATAGTACCATCTACTTATGTCGTATAATACTCTGTACGGTTGTACCCAAGTGTACTTGGTAATGCTTAGAGGTATCATAGAGATTACTACAAATAAGTAATGAGCATGGGAAAAAGGCAAGCGGTGTGTTTATACTTTCTATATAAAAATTTATATATATTTTATATATATATATATTTATATAAAATGTATATTCTGCAGAATGAAAGCTACCCAAACTTGAAATCAGAATGCCATAAATATGTGGAATAAGCACAGAGTGACAAAAAGACACCACAAAAACACCACAGAAAAGAGAGATGAGTGTGTCAGGGATTTGGAGTGCTTGTAAGGGAGTGAAGATAATTGCAAGAAGTTTTTTGGCTTTATCAGTGATGTAGTGTTATAAGAATAGGAAGAGCCAGAAATACTTAAGAAGGCTTCAGAGACAAAGTTTGGCCCATCACCCTGGGTACCAGGCTAGAAGCCCAGCCCTATCTATCAAGAGAAAGTGGTGTAGAAAAGTTATCTGTTTTCCATGTGCTTAGCTAGATAATGTTGTGGACCTTTCATGCAGATTTTCCAGAGCTAAGATACGAAGAAGAAAAAAAAGAACTTTTTTGGAAATAATGAGTTATTTCCTAAGCGCTAAGTGTGATGGGCTAGTTAGTGGATTGAATCCCTATTCTGCTCCACTGAAGTCTGTGCCAATTTTCTTGTTACTTGTGTATTCTCTCCAGTATTGTTTAAAAGAAAAAAAAATTGGACACAATAGCACATTTTGGGAGACAAAAAAAAAAAAAAGAACCAAACCACCCAGTTCTGCAAAAGGTAGCTTCATTTATTTTGGATTAATGTTTAAGATTTTAGGATTTTCTGCAAGAAGTTTCCCATATTATCACTGTATACAGGGCACATCCCAAGCAGATGACATTTACAGCATTTGTCAACAATTAAGAGTCTTATTTGGGGAAAGTAAATTAGAAACTACATTTTGCTTTTTATTGAAATACACAGTAGGAAACCTTTCCAAATTAACTTTGGAAGATGCAGGGCCCTGTAAACACAGAGCTCTCTTTGGGACCACTGTGTTCTAGGATGATTACTTGGCTTGTCCATCTTGTTTCTGTACTTGGCCAAACAATTATTTTGGCAACATGCCATTTTTAAACTTTTCCTTGGGAAACTTGCTGTTGTCTAACTAAATGTGCAGTGAAAATACGTGCATATTTAAACTGCAACAAGAAGATAAGAGGGTTCATGATTTTGTACATTGCATTTTAAAAAAAACATCTCCTTGGCCTTGATGGACAATGGCATGCACTAATTGCCTAAGTTAGTGAGCAAGATTTTAAAATAAAAAAGTCATAGAAATGTAAATAAACCCCCCTGATGTTGGTTCCAATGCAGGAGAGAATTTAGAGTGGAAAAGTATGTATTAGGTTGATCCTCCTCACATGAAAAGATATTGCAGGACATACATTTTTAGTAATGTTATTAATAAAGTGAAGTAAATGTAAGTATCTGTCTCGAGAAAATGCAATTAAAAATGAAATTTATTTCCTTACCCGTATTTTCACTTTTATGACAACACTTGCAGTTGCCCAGTAACTGTGATGAAAAGAAGGGAATAATGCCTAGTTTTCAGTGATGTCCTCTTCACTGTGGGTATAGAGTTGACACTTAGATCTTGCTAGAGCATCCCTTGGGAATTCTGAGTATAGAACTATTAAATCTCATTATAATTCACTTTTCTAATCACTGAATCATGTTCCCAATCTCCTTTTTAAATATATACCAAGTATCTGTCACAATGCTAAGCAGCCAGGAGTGTTTTGTAACACATATCCTCTGCCTCCCTGTGAAAAGGTAGTATTTGAACCCAGATTTCTGGAAAGACATGGTTGGTGAATTAGCCACTCACATTGTCTCTTCCATAATGATACACACATTTTCTCTATATATTATGGAGAGTCATGCATATAGTCAGCATGGCTCAAGACAAAATTGATAAACAATCATCACTTTCAGCCTCCTGCAGGTCAGCAAGACAGTGAGCCTAATTTAAATCTCAGTGATAATTTTAGGAGGATTTCCTTTCATATGTCACGTGGCTTTCAGTCAGACACTCATGCATACCAGCAGAAAGCCATTCTTGTTATCTTTGTCCAAGCATCTGTCCATGGGGTGAGCCACCATCAGCAGTTCACATATCCCACTCATGAGACATAAGTGAGAGGAGACCTCTGACAGGGAGAAAGAGAATGGAAACAGCCTCATAACCTGGTGTCTCAATCTGAAGAGACTGGAATGTTTGCTAAAGAGGATGAGTTATGAGACAGACCAAACTCCTCTCTCTCAGCGATTGTAAATTCAAAAATTAAGGGGCTTTAATCGAGGAAGTGTGGAAAAGAAAGAAGAAATAACAACCCTTTATTAAAAGATACATGTATATTGGCAAGAACAGTAACAGAACATAAAAACAACTGAACAATAGTCCTGTACCCAGAAGTTCCCTTCAAACAAAAGACAAAAAAAAAGTCTGAGTACTTCTCTGTCCTTTAGCGCAGTTCTAACCACGGTGGGCAGGGGGCGCTGTTGGATCGCTGGAGGTGCAGAGCCTGCAGTGCTCTGTGTTGACCTGCAGGGGGCGCTGTTGGGCTCTGGTGGTTCCACACAGGATGAGGGTTTGGGGGGTGGTCTCGGGTCGTGGGAGAAGCTGAAAAAGAAAATGGGGGAACCTTCCCCCAATGGAAGAAAGGGGGAAAGGAAAGCAAACCACCCACAATGGAACTCACTGTTGTTCCCAGATGATGGTGTCTCAAGGCTCCTCTTCTCTCTCTGTCAGTGAGCACAGAGCTCTCCAATGAAAACACAGTAGGCTCCGGCTGGAGTCACGAGGCAGTGTGCAAAGCCAGCCAAGACCAGTGGTCCGGCTTCACCAGGACGAGAAGCCAGAAAAGCCCGGCTTCCAGGCTTTTTCTCCAAAAATGCCCACACAAACCCCGTCTCCGTTCCAGAGAGACAGCACCCAGCAAAACTGACCTGTCCTGTGTCAGGGCGGCCAGCAACTTTCCCCCGTAAGCCTGGGCCAGCTACGGAAACCTCAAAAAACTCCTCCCTGCCTTCCCCCAACCTCCGATGGGCCATTTGTTAGGAATGCAGCTTGGCTGGCTATACCTTTTGTAATGCTAATCGCCTCCCTTTCCATTCAAACTCTGTCTTTCCTACTGTGGGGGCAGGGAGAAGAAAAATTCTCCTCAATTTCTAACCTATAACACCTGGTGTTTGTGACTGAAAAAAAAAATCTTTAAAAAAGGCATTGTCTAGTAATATGAAATTGGGCTGGGCTAAGCAAGAGAATCAAATGCCAGCCCCATCTTTCCAGACCCTTTGTTTGTTTGGTTGGTTTTTTAATGGTAATTTGATGGGTTTTTTGGTCATTAATGCTTACATCTGGCTGGAAAAGTTTAGAGTTGAGGGTCACCTGAAACTAAAGGTGCTTATATTTGAACAGATCACCTTGGAATCCCATTATAGCTGATGAAGAGACCTTTAAAACAGTAAAGAGGAATCCTGATTAAAAAGTATCTTGTACTCATCACAGTTAAAAAGAGGGCCTAAGGGGACAACTGAAGTGTAGATATCTGCACTGCCAATAAGTGAGATGCATTGCACCCTTCTGTATGCTTGGGGGATTTTTTGTTTGTTTGTCTTGAAATCCCCTTTAAAATATTGGAAAGCAAATATTTTTGCCTATTTAATTTGTGTTATACTATAGTTCAGGTTTACATGGCAAATCAATGTAGTAAGGTGTAATTAAATTGTTCTATATCTATATAGAACATCTATATCATCATGTATAATTAAGTATATATCATGTAAGACAATAAAAATTTACTAGAGACTCTTGAGGTTTCAAGAGCTTTAGTGTCTGTGGTAATTTCTCCAGTGGCAGCTGAATACAAGCCCTGCTGCAAAAAAAAGGAGGCAGAGACAAAAGGAAGCAGCAGCATGGAGAATGCACAGCAAAAGCTGTTTGTGGAAGAACACAGCAGTCAGCGTTATGTGCACTGGCACCAAACAGTACACCAACGTGTCCCACCTCACTGAAACCAGTGTTTTTCAGCACCTGGGGATGCCAGTGCAAGCTGGATTGGCAGTTGCAGCCCTGGTTCTTCCATGGACAAAACCTGCTGTGTCAGATGTCCTACAAAAAGGAGGACTTTGACACTCAAGAGAGAGTAGAAATTCACCCAACCACTTCTTGCTAGTTCTAGTTCACAGTACAAAACTTGTCCACTTGTGTTTGTCCTCTACAAGTGAGCTTGATCCCTGGCCCAAAGACAGCCTGAGGATGCCCAGGATGGTGCAGATTCTCTGGGGTACCATTTCAGCTAATCTCAGTGGAAGGACAAAGGTGGAGCTTATTTTTATGAACTTCCATGTAGAAAGTAGTAGAAGCTTTCCTCTGGCAATTGTCTCTCCTGTTTGCTCCAGATAGTTATCTTAAAACAGAAAAATCTCTCAGAATGCACTAGTCAGATCTGAAATGTTTCAAGAGAGAGCAAAGATCATGTCACGACTGATGAACTGTAAAACAAACACAGTTAAATGGATAATTGTTGGGGTTTTTTAAATTCCCTTTTAATGTTTCCTTTCAATTTTAGGCACAGCTAAATTAATTTTACTTGCAGATTAATTTATTTGAAATTTAAGAATAATTTATCAGAGGAACATATAATAGACTTTAACATGACATTATAATGCAGTTTAATTACCTAGGCAGCCTCTCTCCGCGGATGGTAAGATCAATGGAGAGATAGACAACAGGTTAGCAAAGGCATATAGTGCTTTCGGAAAACTGCATAAAAGTTTATGGCGAAATAAACACTTGAAGAAAAGTATCAAGATCAGTGTTTACAGAGCCATAGTGCTGTCCACTTTTTTATATGGTTCCGAATCACGGGTTATCTACCGCCACCACCTGCGACTCTTAGAACGCTTCCATCAACGCTGCCTCCGCACAATCCTTAACATCCACTGGTCAGATTATGTGACCGATACACCTGTTCTAGAACAGGCAGCAATCACAAGTATTGAGGCCATGTTGCTGAGAACACAGTTGCGATGGGCAGGGCACATCTCAAGGATGAAACATCACCACCTCCCTAAGATCTTGCTCTATGGTGAACTTGCCACCGGCTGCCGCATGAGAGGAGCCCTGAAGAAAAGATACAAGGACTCCCTGAAACAACATCTCAGCCTCGGCCATATTGATCATCATAACTGATCTACTCTGGCCTCAAATCAGGAGGGCTGGAGGCACACCATCTATAATGCTGCTACTTTGAGAACGCACGCAGGATCACTCTCGAGGAGAAAAGACAGCACAGAAAGAACCGTGTCTTGGAGAATATACCACCTAAGGAGTCCTTCTGCTGTGCCTTTTGCAATCGGATATGTCTGTCTCATATTGGCCTTATTAGCCACCAGCATGCTTGTAACAAATGTGGATAGAGCCTTTCCCAAATCTTCGTTCGCGAAGCTTAGCCATGATGATGAAGATTTTGAATCCAAAGACCAGTAAAAATGTTGTGATTATCACTTTGCCGTGAGTATAGTGTCATTTGATTTGGCAGTGTGGATTGTCTAGGAGACATGACTACAATCTGAAGACATCAATAAACCCGCAGAAATAAAACATAAGATACCAGAGGCCAATGAAATAATGATGTTCAAATTTTTCTTATTGCTGACTGGAATGATGGTGAAGGTTGTGCTGGCCATTGCAGAATGCCAGGAAGAAAATTGTGCACAATGAGAGCTAAAATTTTAGAGACTGTGAGTTTAAATTATTACCCTCAGTTCACTAAATACCACGAATCCACCTCATTGAAGAATCCCACTTGAGGTTTATCTGACATCTTCTGATGAAATCATAACAAATTTTGACAGCAATGGTAATTTGAGGAAGAATAAAAAAGGGCTGAAGTCCAGAGGTGCAGAGAGGTTGTTTTGAAGCATGTACAATGCTTAACCTAGTATGGAAGTGTGTGCAACACTTTGTTTCAAGGTAATGGTAGGCTGGGCAAGACTAGCAAAGTCTTCCCTGAAAGAATTGGTTGATAAGAATATTCCCCCTACCAAAAAAAGGTATTTTAAAAGATTATTACAAACTATCAAGAAACTGTTTTGTTCAGCCTGTGCTCAGCACATTGGCTACACAGATGGTATTATCCTTCTCATCTCCAGGTTGCAGCCATGTTTCACCTGCTATTTTACCTATAAGCCTTTTTCAGTCACGAGCAAATGTTACTTTGCTCGTCCCTACAGCAGTGAGGGATGTGGAGGATAGGATCACCAAAGCTGCCCACCTTACCTTCACTGGCAGCCTTGATAGGGATGTCTAAGCAAGGGTGATCCACACAGCACCTTCTGTGTCCCTGAGTACGGCTGCTTGCGAAGCACTCCCCAGCACCTCCAGTGAACCCACCATCTAATCCCAAAAGCCACCAACTATGATGTCCAACAGAAAGAGCAGGCAAGATTGAAAACACAATCTGTCCAGCATCAGGGAATAATTAGGTGATGTTAGTGGACGCTGGTGGGAAAGGGCAGCGCATCCTAGACTATGAGTAAAGGCAAAAAACCCCACAGACGCTGTCAGTCTCACCTTGAAGAAGACAACAAATATGGGGATTGGTTTAGTTTATAGATGCTCTGAGATATTTTAATGGCATTTGAATCACCAAAATATCCCAACAGCATGGATTTAATCACAGCTAGAACGAGAGGGATTTTAACTCCCCCACCCCCTCCTGCCTATACCCACTCAAGGAGCTAGACATAACCAGTGACTTGGCCCCAAGACACATGTCCTGAATTACTCATAAATGCATAAACCCTCTCTGAAACACTCAGAGACATTTTTGTCATTGCCCACATCATCTGTAACTGCTGCGAAAGTGATGACATGGGCTGAACCAGAGCAAATCCCCATCAAACCCTCAGCATAGGCTGCAGCTCTTTTCTGTCTGTCTCATCTGACAGCAACAGGGCTGTCAGGCTCAGGGTTCCTGGGCTGCTGCTTTCATTTTTTTCCCAAATGTTAGATGCTTTTGGGAAAGAAGTGGAAGGTTCTTTTCTTCCTTTTTTCCTTCTTTTTCTTTCTAATCTTCATGACAAAGATGTCCTATATTTGTTTTTTATTCAGTTTTCCCCTTTCTCGTGTTCTTCTTCTCTCAGCAAAATATGACATTTTGAAGTTTTCTGGGCTGGAGAAGTAAAACTGCTTTTTGCCAGTGAATCAATTTTGGGTTTTTATCAAAAGAAATTTCTCAGCTTTCTGACAGACAACAAAGCTATTGTGCACTACCCAGAACAAACCATATTCCACAATGGAGATAAGCAAAAGTTATAGTATTAAATACTATTTGGTACATTGCTTTTGTTGAGAATGCCACCTGTGTGCTTACTCTGACTTCCTGATGGATGCACAGGAAGGAGAAACACAGGCAAGGGGGAAGAAAGAAACTTCAAAGTTAATATTCCATTAATATGAATGAGTTGTTCACAACAGTCCTCTCAGTGTGAGGGATTTTGCACTGTAAGGCACAGGATGACTTCCAAGAATGATTCTTTTTCCTATCTTGTATACACTATACCTGGGATATTTGTGATTTGGCTTATTGTATGAGAGATGTGGAAAAGCTGAGAATGAACACTTTCCCACTGCAGATAATAGGAGTTTTGCCAGAGACTGAGATTCTGCCCAGAGGATTTGTAGGAGTCAGAAAATCTGAATTCAGCTTTTTAGTTAACTATTGATTTCTGGATAGATGTTAGTATGTCACTTAAAGGTTAATTTTTAAGGCAGTTAGTTCTCAATAGTTTGAAATAGTTCTGCCACTTCCTTCAGGTCCCAAAGAGAGAATTTATAATCTTCTGAAAATTCAGCCATTAGTCTCTGCCCCCTAGTGCTATATCTTTCTCAGCTCTTCTGATTCACATATGTTAAGTGGCCCATCTCTTTAGATTAGAGCACTTTTTTGTTCCTGGTCCCTATTAGGATGCAAGAAGAGTATTAAACATTTTTTGAGTGCCTCACTGTATCAGGCACAAGCTTTTTATTATTAGACCTAAGAAATTATATAAGTTGCACTGAATTTTACTTAGGCCAGTGAATGCAGCAGTTTTCATTTACTCAGAGTAAGTGTAGATGTGAGTGAGTGCAATGAGTGAATGAAGATGCAATACCAAAAATAGAGTCCTACAACAAAATCAGATGTGAGAGCAAAGATACAGTCCAAAGAACTTCCCCAGGAACTAATCAAAGAGGCATGCACCTATTTGTATCTGTATGAGTATACTGGGTTTGTGTGGCAAGGTTTTGGTAGCAGGGGATGTACAGAGGTGGTTTCTGTGAGAATATGCCAGAAACTTCCCCCACGTCTGACAGAGCTGATGCCAGCTGGCTTCAAGATAGACCCAGCACTGGGCAAGCTGAGCAATGGTGGTGATAATGTACTGAAGAAAAGTTAATAAACGCTGAACAGCAGGCAGAAGAGAGGAGTAAGAACATATGAGAGGAACAGCACTGCAGGTCAGTGAAGAAGGAGATGGAGGAGGCAATCCAGGCATCAGAACAGAGATTCTCCTGCAGCCCATGGTGACCCCCCTACAGCCCATGAGGTCCACTGTGAAGCAGAGATCCACCTGCAGCCCCTGGAGGACCCCACACCGGAGCAGGGGGATGCCCGAAGGAGGCTGTGACCCTGTGGGAAGCCTACACTGGAGCAGGCTTCTGGGAGGACTTGTGACCCCATGAAAAGATTAAGCCCACACTGGAGCAGATTTGCTGGCAGGACTTATGACCACATGGGGGGACCCACTCTGGAGCTGTCTGTTCCTGAAGGACAGCACTGTGTGGAAGGGATCCATGCTGGAGCACTTCATGAAGAACTGCAACCCATGGGAAGGACTCAGGTTGGAGAAACTCATGGAGGACTGTCTCCCATGGGAGGGATCCCATGCAGGAGCAGGGAGGAGTGTGAGGAATGCTGCCTGAGGAGGAAGGAGCAGAGGCATGATAATGAAGAACAGTGTGATGAACTGGTTGCAGCCCTTATTCCCCATCCTCCTGTGCCACTGTGGGGGAGGAGGAAGAGAAATCAGGACTGAAGTTGAGCCTGGGAAGAAGGAAGAGGTAGCGAGAAGGTGTTTAAAGGTCTTATTCCTCATTATCCTTCTCTCTACTAACTAGCAGTACATTAATTCATTTCCCCAAGTCCAATCTATTTTGGATGTGAAGTTAATTGATGTGATCTCTCTGTCCATATCTTGAACAGTGACACTATGAGTGGCCAGGATTTCACAAAGCACAAAGATGTTCAGAGGGTTAGAATACTCCTCCCATGAAAAAGGCTGAGAGACATGGGGTTTCTAAGCCTGGGCAGAACTTGCTACTGTCTTTCAATGTAAATAGACAGAGAGATATTTTTACCAAGGCCTGTAACAACAGAACAAGAGGCAATGGTTTAAAATGAAAAGAGGGTAGATTTAGATGGGACAAAAGGGATAAATTGTTTGCAAGGACTGTGGTGGGACACTGGACCAGGTTGCGGAAGTGTTCAAAGTGAAGCTGGATGGGACTTGGAGCAAGGCTTATTCCAGCCCTGCTGCTTCAGAATGCAAACAAAATGAGGTCTGAAGTATAGCACAGGTCCAGACTCAATCACCTCCTCTCAGCAGTATTTCGAAATGAATTCCATAGTAAGAACACCTCTGCTTACACTGACAGGCTCTATTTAGGGATATGTGCTTCTGCCTCAATTAGAGTCACCTGTCTGTCCACCTGAGAATCGGTTTGACTTGAAGAATCAGGTCTTAGCTGAAGATCTTCTGCCTCCAGTGTAGAAAGCTAAGTGAGCAAGAAAACAGAGACACAGTGGAGAAACAAATCCTCATCAAGACTGCAGCATCACACTACATCTGTCTTCAGCCAAAGGCAATGCAATTCCTCTGGAACAGAGCTAAGTACCTTATTCTTAGAAGAAGGGACAAAATATTCCTTCTGCTCTGCTCCTGCTGCTGGCAGGGTACCTAGAAAAAAGGTAAAAAGTGTGTTGTTACTCTGAGTGCTTGTTTCACTCTGCTTCTCCTCAGCCATGTCACCCCAGAGAAGTTCACAAAGGTGACCACTTAGTCCCTCTGAAATTACCTTTGCAGTGCTCCACTGCAACAGAGCGCGCATCCAAACTCTTGCCGACTGCAGCAGGAAGAGTCAAGTCAGCCAACACTTTCCCTTGACCTTTGGAATCAGTCTGTGTAATTTAAAAGACACGTCTGAGAACTGGCACTGGCTCCTGCTCAACCCACTTCCACGCACAACACTTCTGCTTCAGCCAACAGGCCTAACAAGTGGGATCAGGTGAAGGAAGGAACAAAGTGGGCAAACACAGCCAGCATGTTAGGCATCTCTCTTGAGCAGGGCTTTCAAAAGGGGATGAAGTACCCCTGCCCAATCCAGAGAGAACCTAGGCAGAAGAAATACATCTCCAGACTGTAGGTCATAAGGGAACCATTTGACATTAATGGATCCCGGGAAGCAGGTGGAAAACAGCAATCCTTACAATGCCAGTCTTGTAGGATTTCAGAGAACTGTAAGCAGCAGAAAGCTTTACTGCTTTGTTCTAGAAATCCAGCTTGGAAATCAGCTGCAAGGAGATCCAGAACGTTAGGTTGACCTCACTTTGTCTCAGCATTAACTGAGCAGGATTTCAGAGGATGGGATTCAAGCATAGGACAGGGGCTGCAGTAACCCATCAAGTACCCAACCAGCTACTAAAACACAAGCACTGCTTTGGGATTGCTGTTGTTTTGTTCAACAGTTTTCACCTATGTACTGATGGTGGAAGGGTAAAGGTTGGGTGGACTATGACCAGATAGTTCAGCGAATTGTAATCTTCCTTCGTAGTCCATGTGTATGATTCTGCTTTCTTCTATCACGCCTTGTCAGCCACTCAGCCATTCACATATTCACAAGGCCTTTCTAAAGTGTCCTTTCCTTTGACTACGGCCTTTCAACGCTATTGCAGTATAAATGTCACCAGTTCCAATTCCATCTACAAAACTTACCTACTGCTGAGCCTCATGATGCTTTTTTAATCTGTGGCTCTTTTCCTTTTTTCTGCTCTGCCGCTGCCTCTGGAGCAATTCCTTCTTTAAAATTACTTTTGAAAGGTTCAGCTTGAGAACACTATTCATTTAAGTAGTGACAGTAGGTTCATACTTACAAAATCATGGCTGCAGAGCACAGAAACTCACCAACTTTCCTTGATGAAATGCCTCATAGTTTTTTTAGTGACTCAAGGAAAAAAACTGTCTTGGCTCCTCTCCTCTCTCCCCAGTGATTCCCCAGCCACATGAATATGTAGCAAGATGTGTGAAAAGCCATTCTGTAAACAAAATATTAAAGCAAAGTGAATCCTGTTGCTTTGGTTTTGTACAAGTCCTCTGTCAATCCTAAGGGACAGGTTCAATTTAACCCTGGCTTAAGTTTGCATGAATGAAGAAAACCCTTATTTGATGTCTGAGATGCTGTCATGAACTCTTCTTCCATTCCATGAACTTTCATTCTTCCAGAGGGCTGACACACAGTCGGTATCACCAACAGGGAGGCTTTCAGAGAAAGATGGACACAATCTGGAAGGAGGCAAGAATCTGTTCAAACTATTCAAGGATTAAATTGATCCACCTCAAAATTAATTGGTCTAGAGAAAGGAGTTAACAGGCTCGCAACTGAACGCTGCTCAGAGGGATGCAAATTTCACAAAAAGGTTGGAGTACAGTCCAAGATAATTTAGAGCAGCAAGGCACCCTATTTCACTGGGCTGCAGTGAAAGAGCTGAAGAAGGGTCTGAAAACTTAATGTAGTGAATTCTTGGTGGCTCAGAAAGGCTGATAATAAAATAAAGGATGCAGCACCTGTTTTTAGTAAAGAAAATACACAGATTCTTGTAAACTTCACACTAATAAAATGCTTATTTACGAATATTGTCATGATGGGTCTAAGTCACAGCTATATGTGGAAGATTGAGAAGGATTTTGGAAGCTTTTTTTGACATCTCTTTTCAGGAGATTATTGATTCATGTCTGGTGTCATACCCAGTATGACTCTGCTCCAGCTGAAATGAGCAAAAAACATCCTGTGATAATTTTCTTTAAGTTTTTCCTTCCCTTATTCCCTTAAGAAGCAGCATAAAGTAACCCAATCTAACAACAAAACAAAGGTACCACCTCCCTGTTACATCCCTGGGTATATATGGGCTGATCATTCTTGTTCCACTCCAACAGGAGGATCTCTCCTCTTTCCCATTCCCATGTATGAAGTTTGGAACTAGCCCCAGCATCTGGCTGACTGCAATGTCAACTCCTCTGGGAGAAGGAGTTTCTCCTGGTGAAGATGGCTGTGGAGGGTTGACCCTGGCTGGACACCAGGGGCCCACCAAAACCACTCTATCAGTCCCCTCCTCAGCTGGATGGGGGAGAGAAAATATAATGAAAGGCTCATGGGTCAAGATAAGGACAGACAAAATCAAATCTTAAAAACACCTTTTCCCCACTCCTCCCTCCTTCCCAGGTTTAACTCTATTCCCTATTCTCTACTTCCTCCTCGAGAGCAGCGCAGGAGGACGGGGAAGGGGGACTGCGGTCAGTTCAACACGTCATTTCTGCCACTGCTTCCTCCTCAGGGGGAGAACTCCTCACACTCTTCACGTGCTCCAGTTTGGGTCCCTCCCACAGGAGAGTCCTCCATGAACTTCTCAAATGTGAGTCCTCCCCATGGACTTCAGTTCTTCATGAATTGCTCCAGCATGGAGCAGTCCTTCAGGCACAGACTATTCCAGTGTGGGTCCCCTGTGGGATCACAAGTCCTGCCAGCAATCCTGCTCCAGCATGGGCTCCTCTCTCCACGGGGCCACAGTTCTGGACAGAAGTCTGCTCCAGTGCAGGTTTTCCACAAGGTCACAGCCTTCTTCGGGCATCTACCTGCTCTGGTATGGGCTGCAGGTGGATCTCTGCTCCACTGTAGACCTCCATGGACTGCAGAGACACATCCTGCCTCATCAGGGTCTGCACCATGGGCTGCAGGGGAATCTCTGCTTCAGTGCCTGGAGCACCTCCTCCCCTTCCTTCTGCACTGACCTGGGTGTCTGCAGGACTGTTTTTCTCACATATTCTCACTTCTCTGCTCTCTGAGCACAATTACTTCTGCACAATTTCCCCCCCACACACCTTCTTAAATACATTATCCCAGAGGCACTACCACCATTGCTGATGGGCTCAGCCTTGGCCTGCAGTGGGTCTGTCTTGGAGCTGGCTGGCATTGGGGGAAGCTTCTACCAGCTTATCACAGAAGCCAGAAGCCACCCCTGCTACCAAAACCTTACCATGCAAACCCAATACAAGGGGACTTAACCTAATGTGAGAAAGCACATTGCAATAACTCAAAGCTTCTGGAATGGAGACAGTGGCTGTTTCTGAAGGCTGTTCCTCTCCCAACAGGTAGATTAGAGTACCAGAATATTTGGCATGAGTCAATGGCCTCTACACTGGATGGCTAGAGAAGCTTGTACAGCTGACTGTTCATTAACAGTACAGAAGAGAAGGGCCCTTCCATCAGTGATTGCAGACTTTTGCTAAAGGGAGAAGCAATTTATGTTCTTTAAAATTGCCTATTCCTGAAGTATTTCTCATTATAAAGGACTGCAGAGGGAAATACAAAGCTGTTAAATTTTTTTCACCATGCAAGTACAAAACGAAACAATTCCCTTAATGCATTAGTGTGATACTTGCAAATAAATGTGAGATAAGTTCTGGGACAAAACTAATGCTGTCTGAAAATCTGTGAAACTCTAATGAGGAAATTGGGCAGACTAATTAAGAAAAAAAAGTAATTTGGTTCAAATACTAGAGCTAAGCCAATGCGATTATAATTTCATTTTCTTTTTCCTTCTTCCTCCATCCAGATAACAGTTTATTCATTAGAAAAATGGGGGCTTGCTAGGACCAGCTGTTATTAAGTAAAAATCCCTCATGTCTGGTTATGTGTTTTACTCACTGAAATATTACATAAAAAGTTGGTAATGCAAATTCTGCTCTCATCTTCCTGAAAGGAAGGAAATGGTATATTATGCATAATTAAAAGGTTGATAGTTGCCTAATATTCAGGATGTAAGTGGGATTGCAAGCACATTTTTCTTTTCTGCATTGCACCTCCCTCAGCTTTGTGATTTTCAGATGCTCAGTGGTGTAGGAACACTCCAAAGAGTGTCAGCACAGCAGAGGCTACAAGCAGACGCCTCCAGTTGGTCTTTGCTAACTATTAAGCTGGTATTATGGGGAAGTCTGGGTTACTAAAACCCTGACTTAGCTCACATGGGACAGATGATAAACTGGTGTGTGGATGAGAACAAGGGTTTGATAACTTCAGCATAGCACAGGGCTCTCATCTGCTCTGCACCCTGCTTTACTCTGAGTTTTCCTGGCCCCACATGCTCTAGTACAAGATGCATCACTACAACAGGCAGGACCCATTTCTCTCTACGCCTAATAGAGGCAGTCTCATATGACCAGCCAGATGTGGTCAAATGTGCTCCACTCTCTCAGTCTTTGCATTGGCTAAGCAGGCTCTGGCTGAGAGGTCAGCATTATGTTCTAGTGGGGTTAACCAGTTTTGGAGACTTCACTCCTGAAAGTAGGCACTGCATCACAGTATTCCACCCTTGAAATAAGCAGTGTCCTGTAGTCAAACCACAAGCCATTCTGCTGGAAGACATTATCTCCTTACTATACTCCCTACAACAGTATAAAATTCACTGCTAGTTTCTACATGTTATGTTTTTCCTGAACTTTCCCTTTTTTATTTTTCTCATTTCCCTTTGCCTCCTCCTCATTTTTCTCTGTGTTTCCCTCTACATTTTTCACTCTTATCTTCATTGACATCATCTTTCTCTTTCTCTTTTCTTACTGCTTTTACGTAATATCATTATTTATTGTTTTCTATAAACAATCCTTCTCTTTAATACATTTCTTACACTTTTACTTTCCAAAAACTTTGGAATAGAAAATAAGTTCCATTCTTCTTCCTCTGCAAAACATCTATTAAATGTGTTAATATATGTTATACTTCTAAACAGTATAATAGATAAACGCAAACATTTACAGCAGAAAAAACTTTACATTCAGACTATTTTGCATGTAAAGATAAAATCTTTCAAAAAACTACACACACTTAACGGAAAATAAATTATTACCCCGTATCACTTATATTACTTAACTTTTATTTCCTTACTAATGTTCACACTTTCCTCAATTCTTTTTGTAATACAGCTCAGCTCAGTCACTCAAAGCTCTTAGAAATCACACCCACCTTGTTTAATCTCAGTCTTGCTTAAGGAACACAAATTCAAATGAAGAATGAGCCTCAAAAATTGCTTTTCACTCTTCAGAATTTTGCATATCAACCCTAAACACAACTAATAAAAGTCCATATGGCATCTTAATTGTTCCTTACCTCTTATCCAATGCTTACAAAACAGCTGCAAGACTATAAAATTTGGAAATATGTTTCATCTCCAAGGGGTGGTTAGAAGCAATGTTTAGGTTTCTGTATGCAGTATAGAATGCAGGACAAGATTGTTCCTGGATAGTTAAAACTAGGGACTGGGACACAGGGACTCTGGGGAGCTCTCCACATCACACACTGTAGAAGAACCCCAAGCTAATTTCAGAAAGGTGCATGAACAAGTCAGCAGAGCTCTCCTGCTTCTGGAGCAAATGCATATGCTGGGTTTTCCCATGAAGATATGGGAGCTAACTCAGTGCCAGCTCAGCTCTCTAACCAACCCTAAGCTCTGTCCTTTGCACTAATGTGACAAGAGTAGAGAACCTCGTAAATTTCCTACAATTGGACATCTGTCAAATGTGGGCTCAGGTATTTTCTAAAATACCAAAACAATATCTCAAGTGTTCTTTTAGGTCATTGCTAAAGTAGATCAAGGAATTTATTATCATTTGGGCATTTATGTGCTTGGAGCCTAATACAGAAAAGCACTCAGTATGTGAAAAATCCCTCTCGGCAAGGGTGATCCCCTGCTGCTGGCTGCAGCCTCCTTCAGCTCCTTTTCAGTGTGAGGATATGCAAAACCCAAAATACTAAGAACCCTCAGATACTATAAGCTCAAGCTCCACTCAGCGCAGATGGTCTGTTTGGTCCTCTTACCCAGGGTATCCTCTTCTTGTGGGCATTCTCGAAAACACCTACCCAACCAAGACAACCTACCCTCACCTAAAAACCTCCAGAAAAATACCTGTCCTTCATTTCATGCAACTGCCTCCAAACAGAACAGGGAGCTGGCTAGAGGAAGGTTTGTTCATAAATCTCCCATCTGATTTCCAACACACTTCACCTCATGACCATTTGAGCACCCATGCGATCCAGGCTGACAGTACTCTGAGGTCCAACCCTGGGTGCTTGCTGCTCTTGCCAGTCTGTTTCCCTGAAACCCTGTAATTTGGCCGCAGGGCTCAGCCCTGGCAGCACACAGCCTGCAAACAAACAGGTACCAGAACATCAAGCTGTTTGCCACAGTTTGGAAGAAACAGTGGAATTAGAGGGGAGGGAAGCAAGAAAACCCACTTCCATAGTGACCAGCATCTCCCTATTGCATCTATATGTGCAGCACTGCCCAAGCTTTAACTGGAATACTATTGTTTGTGGACACTGGGTGTATAAATAGTAAAACTCAGTCTCTGACTTTAAACATTGAGACACTTTGTTTAAACCCATGGTAGAAGGTAGGCAGGCACCAAAATTCAAGGATGCAATCTTAATAACCTGCATCGAATTTTAACCAGTGCATTTTCTTAGAAGTTTAAAGTTCACACTGAAGGCCTTCAATCCTGCACAAAGCATGACAGTATTGCAAAATACCTTTAATTCAAAAATAAGACCATGGATCACTGCTAGAAACAGGTCAAGTGGATTTAATCCCTATTTGGTGCCTGGAACAGCTCAGACTACCCTGTGGTACCTTCCCGTTGGATTCGTAAGCTTCCAGATAAGTCTGCAGCTGCAGGCTTTTCTTCTTCTAAAATTTAGTTACTGCATCCTAGCCCAAATGTACTTAGGCAACCCCTGACATATTAATATCCAATCATTTTATTGTCTTTTAATGAAGTTTTTTAATGACCCCAATTCAATTATGCCAACATTTCCCCACATAACTTGTGCTGTTGTTTTAATCCCCTTACAGTTGGAAATCTTTTCGCAATATCTCACCTCAATTTATCCAACTCCATATTGAACCAATTCTTTCTCACTCTGTCCCACAGTGGGCATAGTTAACAGCAAAATACTGCCTTCCTTGTAACAAATATACTTGTGTGTGTTTTGTTTTCTGGAACAAGCAGGACAGACTGCCTCAACCTTCTCTTCTGTTTTTCACATCTGCTGTTATTGATATTGTTTTCCTACTGCCTTTTGGTTATGTATGTTTCTTTCTAAAATGCCCACCAGTATATTAAAAACATGATGCAAACAGGACTACCCTGTCTGAGACCAAAACAACCTTGGTAAAGATAAAATAAGAAAAAGACTGAATCGTTGCAGGACATGTGCTCTCTACAAACCTGTCATATCTGCTACTCTCATTAATTGTCTCATGCTGCCCCCAGATCCTTTTCTTCTGGCTTAGGACTTCATTATTTTCCCAATTCTATTCTCTGAATTTTATTTTATTCCCTATTTGTCCATATACTCCCTGAACATCTCCCTTTATTAAATTTAATTTCATATGATTGATTTCAGACCATTTTTCTAATTAAAAGATGTAGGAAATCTGTAAGAGTGCCTACAGCCATTCCTGGGCAAGTGCCACCTGCAAATTTAAACTATCTTCTTAGATCCTTGAAAAAGGCGATCAAAATTATGAAAATATTTCAGTTTCTTGCTGAACTTCTTAATGCCAACAGTTGTGTATTCACCCTATAATTACATAACAAGGTCCCTCATATGGATAGGGGCAATCCCAAGAACAGATATAGGCTAGATGGAGAATGGATTGAGAGCAGACCTGAAGAGAAGGACTTAGGCATGTTAGTTGACAAGAAGTTCAACATGACTCAGCAATGTGCATTTGCAACCCAGACACCAGCCATGCCCTGGGCTGCATCAAAAGCAGCGTGGCCAGCAGGTAAATGGAAGTGATTCTGCCCCTCTGCTCTGCTCTGGTGAAACTCCACCTGGAGTACTGCATGCATGTCTGTGATCCCCCAGCATAGGAAGGACCTGGATATGTTGGAGAGCATCCAGAAGAGGCCCTATGGAGGGCCTATGGAGACAGGCTGAGAGAGTTGGGGTTGTTCAGCCTGGAGAAGAGAAGGCTCTGGGGAGACCTTATAGCACTTTCCAGTACCTAGAGGGGGCATATAAGAAAGCTGAAGAGGGATTTTTGACAAGGGCATGTAGTGATGGGACAAGGGGAAATGGCATTAAACTGAAAGAGGGCAGGTTTAGATTAGATATTAGGAAGAAATTCTTCGCTGTGGGAATGGTGAGACACTGGAACAGGTTGCCCAGAGACGTTGTGGATGCCCCATTCCTGGAAGTGTTCAAGGCCAGGTTGAATGAGGCTTTGAGCAACTCAGTCTAGTGGAAGGTGTCCCTGCCCATGGCAGAGGGTGTTGGAACTAGATGATTTTAAGTCCCTTCCAACCCAAACCATTCTATGATTCTACGTGGAGCAGAAGCAGCATTGTGGCACAGTGGTGATTTCATACATCTCATATTCAGTCTGGAAGCCACAAGCCTGAGTTCTTTTGAAAACTACCCAAAGCAATAAATAAAAGGATTTTTTCTTGCAACACCTGCTGCTTTACTTTGGAAGGAGAATCTGGAACTTCCAGCAGCAGATGGCCCTTTCACACCTTCATAGTTTCTTGGTGAACCTTTGACCTTTCTGAAGTTGTTTCAGTAAGCCAGTTAAGTGTGAATCAGAAAAAAACTTAAGGCTCATGAAGAAGCTTAATAATCCTCTTAATAACCCAATCTTATGACATTTAGAAACCTTCTGTTATTTTCAACAATGAGGTAGTAATCTTTTCTTGTCCAACTTTATTATTGCTTCCAAGGACTTTATAGGAGCAGCATAACAATTTACCCACTTGCTGCAAAGGACCTGAATTATAAGTGTGCTGGAGCTACTCTCCTCTCCCACCCACACAATGTGTGTTTTTGAGTGCTGATGTAATTGGTGCAGTTTCACAAGCCATTGTTGACTTTTCTCAAAGACTACTGCTTCCCTGCTGACTAGTCCTCTATTCCAGAGAGGAAACATCGAGCTGTTTTTGAAGATAGTCATCTGCAAGTCAGTGAAAACAGTGCACATAGCACCTCTTTACCTCCCTGACTTGCCAAATAAACAAGTGTGGAAAGACTTCTGGAGGGCATTGTCTTGTATTCTAAGACATGGTAGGTAAGACAGGTGAGATGAATTCCTCATCCCCCATGGTTTCATTTTCCCTCACCAATGGCTGTAAACTGGGCCTCAAACTTGAGTTATTTTCAGATAGCCAATCAGGGTGAATGCCAGACCTGCTCTAGAAACACCAGAGTCAACAGTAGTCTTTCAGTTGACTTCTGCTAACAAATGATTGGCCAAACTTCCAAGAATTTGACTCTTTCTGAATAAGGTTGAAGAGCAGTGTTAGGAACTGTGGCAGTAGCTGGGATAACTTATGTACTACAGAAGTTGTTCAATATCTTGCAGGAATGGCTCAGTACAAGCATGCAGCAAAAAGAGGGGATAGCAACTGTTGACTTGCTCTTCGATTTGACTGTTCTTCCACATTGTTCTCTCAGAATAAAAGTCTTAGAATCACAAATTTAAAGGTAGTTATTTTGTCATTTTTACACAGAGTAATTTTATGTTCCTTTTCAACTTGTGTCACTGAAGGCCTTCAATCTGAGGCATATACATGTGTATCACTCCAGGCACTTGGCTATTGTGTAAAAAGCTTTGTAGTGTGAGCTGCATATGCTTTCCAGCTTTCCCTCTTTCCCATTGGCATTGGTAAAAAGGGAAAATTCAGAGGGATAGTGCTCCTCTCAGAGCTGTTGAAGCACACAAGTTCATTCATTCAGTCAAGCAAAGGTAGAGGATTTATACGCACTGGCTGCTCTCTGTCAGAACTGAGGGTCTACAAAGTCCCACAGACGTTTCTCAGTTTTGTACAGTGCAAGGTAGAATTGCCTTTGACCATTTCTGTGCATGTTCCCACAGTTGTCCACACTCTTCTTACACTGAAGGGAGCAAAACAGGCACCTCCACAGCATTGTCTTACCCGCAGGTTACATGATTTGCTTTCTGAGGCACTGGTGTCTTTCCACTGACAACAAAGGGAGACTACTGGTTTATTTTTAGATGGCTGCCATTAAATGAAGTGAAAACAGCCCATAAGTGGCTTCCCTCTTTACCACAGCTACCACATTGCCAGGCTTTGTTGAACATATCTCAATTATCTTGTCCTTGTGACAGTCCCAGGCTGCTGCACCTCCTTGTTTCATGGAACATCCCTTCCATGTCCTGAAGTGGGGAGAAAGCTGACAATGTATATGCCATGTCAGCTGCTGTGTCTTCTCATACTGCTTCTACTACATGCACAAAAATATCACTTAAAAGCAAAAATAATATTTACCTTGAAAAGGGTATGCACGTGCAATCTACTTTTACTAATGATGGCCTAAAGGAACGGGTATATCTGAGATCTTGCTTAAGTTACGAGAAACTAAAAATGTCTGATCTGTATCTTTTTCCATTTTTTTTTACAAATTGAACATTGCATTTCCCAAGGGAAAAATCAGGATGTGTTGATCAGGAAACTGTTAACACCAGAGACTTATTAATAGTAACTACAATACAAAAGCAGCCATTTCCAGCTTTTATACAGCATTACATTAGCTTGATGCAGATAAAAAGAAATTACTCATGAGGCAATGGAAAGAAAGGTGTAGGAGGGTGAATCACATTGAAAGAATAGGAAAAAATGAAAGTGGGGGCAAAATTTTTTGAGCATGCTGTGTCATCACCAGTAAAAACTAATTTGCTATATCAGTGGAATGCTATTAACTCCTGCTTGGTTGGGCACAATGCATGGTGAAGGAGGGAATATTTCAGTCAAATTGAATGACAATAATTTTGGGGGGAAAGAGAATGACTCTTATTAATTTTTTTTTTCCTGGAAGGGAATTTATTGACATTTTCCCATCTAATTCTGATTTGCATCCAATTACCACACAGTTGCACAACTGGAGCCAAACTCTTGCTGTTAGCAGCGCACAGCCCAATTGTCTAAGACTGTAAATAAGTGAACACAAGGAGAGTGCAAGATCTCCTGAGATCAGGATGACAAACTTTTAGTGAAGACATAGTTTATCTGTTAAAATTGTAGTTAATTATAGGTACTTTTCTTTTTTTTGTTTCAAAGGCTGTGGTTATATTATCAAGATTACTCTTTGAAAAAGGACTAAGGAATGCTCTAGAAAAATCTCTTCTTCAGGGATACCAGGCTTTTTTAAATTAGAACTAACTAGTATAATCTGCATGTTACACAGGACTGACTGTCACACTGGGTTTTTATGCAAGTTTGTAACAGAAAACAACTGCCCAGTATCACCTGACTTTTTTTTCCAGGATTGCATCTTCCATTTCTCTCTGCCTAGGAATACCCTTTATTCCATAAGCAAAGATTGGCAAACATATTTATTCATGTCAAAGTCAGAAAAAAAATACGTTTAATATTGTGCCAGAGAAGCCAAAATGAAGGGCTTAATCCAGACATGAAAAGTGACACTACTTACAGGCACACTCCAGTTTTCATGTGCAGTTTATTTACCCTTGGTGCTGTCAGTATCTCTGCTTTTGCCTGGTGTCTAAAGGGCTGTTCCCACCAGAGAGGGTTGCGACTTGGGCTCCTCGGGCTTCTTCATATCAACTCCTCCACTATTCCTTACTGAAACCTTTCCTAGCACCTGATCTGAGTCAATATATGGAATTAGGTGTAATGTTGCAAAATCTACAATTCTGTGAAAACTTTCAGGATTTCTTTCTCATTTGTGGGGCTCAAAATAGGCATGTGGAACATCTAAGAAAAAAAATAAAATCCCCAAATTGTCCAGTCTTTGCAGTGGTACACAGCTCTGGGTTACATAAGCCATGCCTATGTTGAAATTCAGGTATGTCAAACATGCAGGGCACCCCAGGACCATTTCCCTTTGCACGAGGCTGATCTCCAAGAACAGTGCTGAGGGCAGCCCCTAGGCTGAGTGCTCCCACCACGAGGCCAGGATCAGATTCCCACATCTTGTTTCCCCTCCTGATTCTTACTGCTCAGTGCAGTAATTCCACAACAGATTACCTTGCCATTTCACTGCGACAATCGGAAGGACATGCAAATTCTTTGCACAAATATTGGTTGGAGTTTAATGGGAAAAAATATTACTCACAAACCCCTCTGCACTCTCCAGTTGATAACTTGTGCCTTTTGTTCAGCCCCTTCACTTATGCTACAGAGCTCAGTACAGCCAGGTCACTTCAGCTCACTGACCTGGTGCCAAGTGATTTATTTCTCTGAGTTATTCTCTGCTCTTACTCTGCTCCCAGTACCTCTAGGGCTGTCTCAATGTGCCACATGCCAGGATGTGCTTTGGGAAACAGATGAAATCTTTGCTCTGTCACATGAACACGTGCTGCTGTTGAGAAAGTTCTTCTCAATTTAGGCTCAAGATTGTGACTTTTAAGATTCTGCCACAATGCACTACACGTCTCATTGTACTTCTTCTCCTCATCTTCTGAAGGGTTTGGAGAGATTTGCTGAGGTGTTAATACCCAAGCACACAGTCATCATCATGGCTAGGCTTCACGAACAAAGATTTGGGAAGGGCTCTACCCACATTTGCTACAAGCGCGCTGGTGGCTAAAAAGGCCAATACGAGATAGACATATCCGATTGCAAAAGGCATAGCAGAAGGACTCCTTAGGTGATATTTTCGGCAAGACATGATTCTTTCTGCGTTGTCTTTTCTCCTCAAGAGTGATCCTGCATGTGTTCTCAAAGGAAGCAGCAGTGTGTCTCCAGACCTCCCGATTGGAGGCCAGAGTAGACCAGTTATGTTGATCAATATGGCCGAGGCTGAGATGTTGTTTCAGGGAGTCCTTGTATCTTCTCCTTGAGGCTCCTCTCTTGCGGCAGCCAGTGGCAAGTTCACCATAGAGCATGATCTTAGGGAGGCGGTGATGTTTCATCCTTGAGATGTGCCCTGCCCAACGCAGTTGTGTTCTCAGCAACATGGCCTCAATACTCATAACTGCTGCCTGTTCTAGAACAGACGTATTGGTCACATAATCTGATCAGTGGATGTTTAGGATTGTACGGAGGCAGCGTTGATGGAAGCGTTCTAAGAGACGCAGGTGGTGGCGGTAGATGACCCATGATTCAGATCCATATAAGAGAGTAAACAGCACAATGGCTCTGTAAACACTGATCTTTGTACTTTTCTTCAGGTGTTTATTTCGCCAAACTCTTTTATGAAGCTTTCCGAAAGCACTGTATGCCTTTGCTAACCTGTTGTGTATCTCTCCGTCAATCTTACCATCCAAGGAGATGAGGCTACCTAGGTAATTAAACTGCTGGACTGATTTGAGCTCTGATTCTCCAATGGTGATATGGGGATGATGGAAGACTTCCTGAGGTGCAGGTTGATAGAGAACTTCTACCTTCTTTAAGCTGACTTCCAGCCCAAAAAGCTCAGCAGCCTCAGCAAAGCAGGATGTTAAACGCTGCAGAGCTGCTTCTGTGTGGGCGACAAGGGCGGCAGCGGCAGCGTAAAGCAGCTCCTGGACGAGATGGTTTAAGATCTTAGTATGGGCCTTCAGTCACCTTAGGTTGAATAGGCTACCATCAGTACGATATTGAATGTAGATACCATCTTCATCATCGAGGTCTGCCGTGGCCCTTTGGAGCATCATGCTGAAAAAGATCGAAGTATACAGTACTTCTTTCAGAATAACACTGAAGATAATTTATTCGCAAATACCTTTGTATTGAAGGTATTTGACAAGAAGGTTTCAGTGTGGAGAAAGGTGTAGGCAGTACAGGAAGGAGTGGGTCTGATCAGCTGATCTTGCTTCTCCTTGCTACAACAAATATCATACTTGAGACAGTGTGATGGACTGAAATGCTGGTAATGCCTTAAACATTGTCAAAATCATAGCTAGACTTTTTGTCAAACTGCAAGGTAACAGCAGTCTGTCTGTGGCCACCAAAGCACCCCCCTCCTCCCAATGCCTCTCGATTGGAATTTGGACTGTGACAGGGACTTGAGATAAGACCGCTGTCTAATCATCTCAAGTCTGAGGAGAAGTAAAAAAGGCTCAGGAGAGAAGAATGTATCTGTATTAAGAGTCAGCCCTAGCTGGGCTCAGAAGGTGGTGGGGGAGAAGGGTTTTGGGTGTGTGATGGTGAAATCTCTCCACACCAAACCAGAGGAGTAATCCCCTGCCCCCCCGGAAGACTACAAACATGGGGGACATTCACAAGAGACGCAGCTGAGAAGGGGTCATAAACCACCAAAGACCCCCAAAGCACCCCCCTAATTCGTTCCTGAGGCCTTCCGCCACCAGAAGACTGCACGTGATCCAGGTGAGGCAACAAATCTGTTACAAGAGACTGCAAAGCTTCCCCCCTCCAAGGGGAGGTGCCTGGCATCTCCTGAACATATGTCAATCCATTGGATTCCATGTTTTTTGGGAAACCCTCACCACCAAGAAGACCAGAAGAACCGGACCGACTGGACACCAATGGGTTCCATGGAGTGGTGATACTTTTTCTATTTTAATCTCTCTCTGTCACTCTCTTCTACCCCCCACCCCCTTTTCTCTATTTCTTTCTATCTCTTTCTTTGTCTCACATGTACCATTAAATAAAACCCATACTATTGACTTCGGCATTTGGTCTCATTTGTACCTTAATTTGGGCAGAGGCATTTCTAATAATTTTAATAACCGGATCATAACAGATGGAGATCAAGGTAGTCCAGCTAGAAAGGATACAAAGAGGACAGACAGGAAATGATTAATTATTTTACTTAAAAGAAACAATATTACTTGGCCATAAGCCTCCAGGTAATAAAGAATTACCATTTCTTAGGTAATGAGAAATTACACCTCTACAACATCTGAATGAGAATGCAGTCCACTGAAAGTAATTCTTTAAGAAAGGATGTCAGAAAAGCTTAGGAAATGCACAAAGCTGGACCACATTGCTGCCAAAAGGGCAGTTTTTCTGAGAAACCACCAGAACTGGATGTAGAGCAGCCCAAAGTCATCTCAGCTCTGGTCATGGGAAGGTGCTGTGTGTATCTAATGATGCTTTTCCAAGGGCAAGGCAGGTTCCAAGGTTTTTTGGTTTTGTTTTGTTTGTTTGTCTGTGTTACTTCTGAAAGGCTTTAAGGGGCACTCCACTATGCAAAGGCAAAAAGGAAAACAAAAAGGAAAAAATTGAAAAAATAAGGAAAAGTAAGGAAAGAAGCCTTTGGGGAGTTTTAGGAGAACTCTTTTGCAAAAGGGTACGGGGCACACTGGAAAGTGTGTGGGTGTGTATGAGATGAATTTGCCCTGGCTGGATGCCAGGTGCCCACTAAAGCTGCTCTGTCACTCCCCTCCTTAGCTGGACAGGGGAGAGAAAACATAACAAAAGGCTTGTTGGTCGAGATGAGGACAGGGAGAGATCACTCACCAATTACCACAGGGGTGAAACAGACTCAGCTTGGGAAAATTAGTTTAATTTATTACAAATCAAATCAGAATAGGGTAATAAGAAACAAGAACAAAGCTAAAAACCATGTTCCCCTCACCCCTCCCTTCTTCCTGGGTTCAATTTCACCCCATATTTCTCCACCTCCTCCCCCATGGTGGCACAGGGGAATGGGGAATGGGGACTGTGGTCAGTTCATCACACGCTGTCTCTGCCACCCCTTCTGCCTCAGGGGTTGGACTCCTCACACTCTTCTCCTACTTTGGCATGAGATCCCTCCCATGGGACACAGTTCTCCAGGAACTGCTGCAGTGTGGGTCCCTTCCATGAGGTGCAGTTCTTCAGGAACAGGCTGCTCTAGTGTGGGTGCCCTGTGGGGTGACAAGTCCTGCCAGCAAACATGCTCCAGCGTGGGTTTCTCTATCCATGGGACCACAGATTCTCCCAGGAGTCTGCTCCAGCACAGCCTTCCCATGTGATCACAGCCTGCTTCAGGCATCCACCTGCTGTGGTGTGGGGTCCTCCAGGGGCTGCAGGTGGATCTCTGCTCCATCGTGGACCTCCTGGGCTGCAGAGGCACAGCTGCCTCACCATGGGCTGCACCACGGGCTGCAGGGGAATCTCTGCTCAAGAACCTGGAGCACCTCCTACCCCTCCTGACCTTGGGGACTGGAGGGCTTTTTCTCTCACATATTCTCACTCCTCTCTTCTGGCTGCTGTTCCCCAGCAGGTATTTTCCCTCTTTTTAACTCTGTTGTCCCAGAGGTGCTGCCACCATCACTGAGGGGCTCAGCCTTGGCCAGTGGCAGGTCCATCATGGAGCCAGTTGGTCCATCATGGAGCTCTCCTCTGAGGAGGAAGCTTCCAGCAGCTCCTCAGAGATGCCACCTTCGTAGCCCCCCACTACCAAAACCTTGCAGTGCAAACACAATATGGTATTAATTCCAAAAGACAGAGACAATAAATAAACTTGAGATGGGTTTCATATGGCCCTCTGTTGCCTACCAAAGGTCTCCATCTTCTAATTTGTGTAGTATTCTAACCGTAACACTGACCCTAGACTGAATAGCAGAATAAATGTCCTCACATACTGCTCTGCTCACACACGGAAGAGTGGAGCTCAGGCAACCATGCTAGGTTATATCTTACTTATATTTCACTCTCCTTTTTTTTCGAGTGATTCATGAGAAGGTCATAAAAGGATCAAATGTATTTACTCTTCCAGATTCTGTACTCATTTCTAGTAAAATATTTTACCCCTCCAGAAGGCACTCTGCAGTTTTGGGAGTGCATATTTCATGTTTTTCCTTGGAAACTTAGTGCAGCTGGTACTCATGTCATGGTACCCTGTTTCTTTTTTCCTGTATTCAGATTACAGATCAGTAACATTCAGAGATGATAGGTCAGAATTCCTGCAGGTAAGAGCTCATATTTAAAATTCCCTTATGTAAACATTAATTTTATTAAGATCTGTAAAAAAAAGAACCCAAAACTGAACATTGAGAGCAAACAGGAAAGATTCACAATTTACTATTAATTTCAGTTATAATTTGATTTGAGACTATTTTTAACTGAAGAGCCTTCTGAAAGTTTTACTTCGTATCATATATATCTTAACTGGAGTGCCTCCCTGGGTACTTACTGGATACTTTTCCCCTATAAGTTCAAGAGAAACTCCAGTACCCTTAAATCCTTATTTTCCCAATGGATTTTCCCAAAACACTGCAACTTGCTACTTTATGCCTCAAGGATACTCAAGAGCTTCTCCAGTCTGGCAGACAGATGACCTCTGCAGCTAGCAAACTTAAGCAAAATATTTCCTTTTTCTGTCTCTCTAGTTCCACTCTTTGTGTTTTCTGTATATTTTTTCAGTTGGATTTAGAGGACAGGGACCAGCCTTTCATTGCCCGAGTTCTCACAACAGTTAGTGGAGCCCTGATTCATGGAGTGTGTCAGCCTCAAACTGCCCCAAACAACCTCACACTGAATCTTTAACATTCATTAGTTTTTTTTACAATGTCATGTTTTCTCCCTTTCCTTCTCCTCCAAAGTATGCCCCTAGTTCTACTACTGCTCTCAATCCCACCTCCAGCATCTCTGTCTTTGCCCAACTCCTCTTAGTGTAGGGCATTCAATTGCATTAATACACAATCTTCTTTTCCTTCTGCATCATTACTGTAGAAACTACTTGACAACAGTAATTACAAAGATCTTTGATATACCACCTTGCTCTGCTAAAAATATTACCTTTAGTCCTAATCTTACATGTTCTTAATTTCATTTTCAGTCTCAGGAGAGCTCATATTCAGGTTCATCTGAATTCTCTTTGAATGTGAGTTTTTCAGCCACTGCATTTCATGCTCACTGCTTAAGGAAATGGGTTGCAATTCAAAAGCATAATAAACTAGATCAACTGCTTTGCTTTCAATGACCATCTTTGCCATTCTATGAAAAAAATCTGGCAAGAGATTTATTTTTTATAAACATACTCATTTCTTTTCCTTGTGCTTCTGAGGACCAAATCTTTTTCTGTGCTAGGCTGGTTACCTTTTTCTCTGCTAAGTTGGAAAACCTCCATAAAAGTAAATAACATTATGCTAACTTTGTACTAGGCATTTTATCAAAGTTTATTCCTCTTCTTTAGAGGCAAGAAGTTCTGGATACTGACCTTAACCAGTATTTTCAAAGAGAACATCTTGACTTTTTCTTATTTTGGTGTTTGCCTGTTCACCATGACATATCTTGGATCTCATTTGAAAGTATACAGACATCTTTGTTAGATACACAGAAGTACAAGCAAATTTAAAAACACTAACTTTCCCCCATTCTCACTGTCCAAGAAATGCAAGTACAGCTTCTCCATCTTACAGGCATATTATGAGAAAAAATATGTTACTGTAACTTAAGGTCTCAGATGCTGTGCTAATGAAGCAGATACAGGCAGACATCTCCATAGACATGAACTGATTTTTACCTCCTTTTCCTTATATTATTGATAGTATTTAAACTTCAGCTGTGGTTATATTACTTGTGCTAACACATAAAATAGCATTTTTCATCCTTTTGTACTTTCTCCTTCACAGACTCAGGATGGGTTGCTGTCCCAGGGGAAATCACTGAAATAAGGAACGTGAGCAAGATCAGGTTTCTGCAATACAAACGTGACTCAAAACATGATCTATACTTTGGTGCCATGTAGGTCATGTAGGAGGACAAAATATATGCTGTAATAGCTGTGATTTTTAGTTTTTACTCAGTAGGATCAGAAGTTGATACTACATCCGGTACTTTTTCTTCCATTTCAACCAGCCATCGCAGGTCTTCTGAATCCCTCTCCTCAAATTGTGAATAGCACTTAGACTTCAAAATTATAAAAAAATCTTCCAAACTTTAATCAAATACAGTAAATGAAACCATACTTGCTTTTATGTAAGACACATTTGGGAGGTGCACATTAATCTCGGAAGAAAAACTCGCTTCTTCACCCAGTATTTGCACAATTACTTCAAAAGGTGGCTAGACAGATGACCTGAGCTCAGGAGAAGGAAACTATATGGAGCCTTACCAACCCCTTCCAAAGAGGACAGTTGTTTCCAGCCTGTTGAGGAAAGGAGATGACAGGCACAGCTACCAAGATAGGTCAACTTTTAAACCACTAAAAAAGAGTTTAAAAAAATGTAAAATTTTGTCTCCGTATTAAGTATCAATAATATGTGACACAGTTTACATCTATGAGTTAATACTTCTTGCTGTCAAGTCACTGTGTGGAATATACCTTATGTCCACATATCATTTGGAAAAATAACCCTAATCCTCAGAAAACCAATCAATTAACATGAAGACTGCTTTGTAACAAGCTAATGATTAGCCTTCAAGACTTGCTGGTCTCTGGCCTTCCATCAAAGGTGACATATCAAAGGCGCTCCAGCACTTTGTGTGCCAAGATCACCACTCTTGCAAAATACTTTCTGAACTTTATATCATTTAGTAGAAGAAAGACCACCAATGCTCTGTTCTGCCTGTGCAAAACCAACTGCATAAACTGATTATTTTTACTTCACATCTACAGGCCAGAGAATTCTCTGTCAAGGTTCTCCACATTTCTCTTCTGATTTTGTGGTAATAAGATTCAAGCCCTGTTGAAGGGACACTATCAATACAAAACAGTCCTTTTATTTTCAAAACCAAGTTAAGCACAATACAGTGCCATATACATCTTGCCCAATGTTCTTTTAGTCTTTTCTTCTTCTCTGAAAATATGTTTTTTCTATTTTATAGACTATCTGTTCTCTCTCTTTCCAGATGAAAGACTGTAAATGCAAACAGATTTTGGAGTGAGGTCTGAGAACAATAAAAAATACTGAGTAAACCAACTTCATCCATCTCATCTCACCAGTTATCACAGTTGATGTTGACTGTGTAAACAGGTTCCTCCATGAAGAATAAATCTAATGAAGCCTGGCATCACACAGATTTGTGCTTAATGATGCTTACAGCCTCTTGTTTCTTTTCCTTCTGTAGCAAAACTCCCCATCCATCTCCTAGACACTGAAGGGACAAAAGTTGGTGCAAGCTGGGGTTGCTTGCAAAGTTTGGGACCACTGCTGCTGGAGCAGCACGCTCCATGGGCAAGCACAATAGTCAGATGACAGTAACACAGGGTTTATTTGAATGCATTTCCCAGAGTCACAGTTCTGAGAAAACTTTAAAAAGTATCTCTGACAAAATTTTAAAGATGATAGTTTTAAAGATGCCCTCTGCCAGACTGGTGAATTGGCCAGAACATGTCAAGGTCATTAGAAGTGATATGACAGACAAAGATCCAGATATGCAACTACATAATTCCTTGCCTTGGTATATCAGGCTAAAACCCTCAAATTTGCCAGAATAAAATGTCACCAAGGAGAAAATAGTGCAATCCATATGCAATCTGCTTTGCAAAGAGAAAACAGGAACTTGACATATTTTTCTACCAAAGGGAAAATGAAACGATAATTCAGGTGTGATTGTCACACACCTTCTTGGGGAATGGATGCAAAGGATTCCCTCCGTAATAGATACGTGCCATAACAAGGCACCAAGATTATAGACTGAAGCTAGGTCTATAAGACTGAAAATAAAATGTAGTATTTAAGAAGTGAGAAACAACTTTAAAACAGCAATTCATGTGGCAATCAGAGTAGATGGAGTGCTAAGAAGGCAAACCCTCTATAATATGATTAAAATAATAAGTAATGTTACAAAGATACTTCACATTCTACCCCAAAGCCAACTGCAGGAAGTATTGCATACTCAAGACCTTCCAAGTTATTCTAAAAGTTCATTTTGACTACCATAAGACTATATTTTGGCCTTAGCATCTAGAAATACCCAAACTAGAAATTACATAGTATTTTCCTCAAAGAGCTATTATCCACAATGGATTCTGTGCCAATATTCAGGACATAAAGTAGGTCCAACACAGAGTTGAGTTACCATTGTTTGACCTTACAGTGGTTCAGAATTACCTACAGTAGCAATAGTCTAATGATCTCCAAACAGATTGAGAATGTGGGTAAATACCCTCTTACTTCTCCTACCAGGGCACTTGAGGCACAAGGGACGTGGGGAATTTACCCCACACCCCCAGTAGATCAGTAGGAGACTTGAGGGCTGAACTGCACTCTTTGGACTCTTTTGCTGGCCCCTTGCTGCTGAAAAGCCTTTGGACCTTCTGTCCCTGCAGTGGCTTTGTGAGACCACTGATGAGCACAGTGTGTTTATGCAGCACGGGTCGATGCAGCAATGCACTCTGCTTTTGGCAGCAGTATCGCCCTGTCACACTGCCCCAGGCTGCCTCCCGCCGGCATCTTCACATGCACCCCAAAAGCCTCCTGGCCTAGGCCTTCATCCAAACCATTCAGAGCTGCCTTGTCAGCCTGAAAATGCTTTAGCTGTCAGAGCTGGGAATCAATACTGTTCAATCTGTTTTCAAAGATAATCAATAAATTATCTTCAAATGCTTGAATACCTTTATGGGAAAAAACACAGTGTTCTAAGTCTGGAATGGGGCTTTAACCTGGTGGAGAGTAAAAAAATAAATAAATTTTAAAAGATACCTGGAAGCAAAAAGGAAATAAATCTAAATTAGAAAGTACAAACAAAATTCTAACAGTGAGGGAGACTAGACTCTTGAGTAAAATATCAGAGAAAGTGTTGGATTTTCAGCGTCTTGATGTTCCTGCATAAGGACCTGATGCCTTTTTTTTCAGGGCTGAGATTCTGGATGTAAAGTAACAGTCTGGAATGCACTGGGCTCAGGTTTGGTGATCTCCTCATACCTTTTTTATTTTTAAGCTCTATAAATATATGTGAATATTGTCTTTACACTTTCACAGCTGCTCCTTTTCTTGTTTCAGTCTCTAGTCAAATTGAGAAGGAATCAAACACTTTTGGCCCAGCCTTACTAAAAGCAGTCCATGTTTTATTAATACATATCCATTTCTGCTCCAACAGTAGAATGAGCAGAGAAGAGGTCTTAGTCCCATACTCAGACTCCTGGGCTATATATGTTTTCATATGTTTTCCAAATGCCAGTTAAACACTGTGAAGTATGAAGTGAAACCAGCAAAGCAGAAGCGTATTTTCTGTGCATTTATATATATAAATTTTGCTAAATATATTCTGCAAATTTCTTCTATTACCAGGGAGGCTTTTCAGCAGCATGCCATTATCCCAAACTGCATGATTTCTTGTAGATATTTATTTTGTCTCTATATGTTTTATAGGTCCAATAAAAACTGATTTAATAGGAAAAAAATACAAAATTCTCAGATTTGTGAGCTATAAGTAATACAGTTGTTACAGGAAAGTTTGAATGCATTTACCTTTATCAGGCTCCAATTAAAGACACCATTTAAAAGGCAGATGATAACTGCAATGTTCAGTAAGGCTGCGGGAGATTCACAAGACGAGAGGGGGCAAACAAGTTCAGTTCAAAAGAGAAATGTATTCCTGATGAACAACTCAACCAGACTTAATCAGGATTTGCTGACAGAAAGAGATATTGGACTGGATAACAGCTTCCAAGCCTGGAAAAGAAGAGGCTCCAGGCAGACCACATAGCACCTTACATGACTTAAAGGGGGCATACAGGAAAGATGGGGACAAACATTTTAGCAGCATCTGTAGTGACAGGACAAGACCTTAAACAGAAAGAGGGTGGGTTTAGGTTAGATATGAGGAAGAAATTCTTCATTGTGAGAGTCGTGAAGCACTGGCACAGGTTGCCCAGAGAAGTTGTGGATGACCCATCCCTGCAAGTGTCCAAGATGAGGCTGGATGGGGCTTTGAGCAACCTGGTCTAGTGTCCTTGCCCACAGAAGGGGTTTGGAACTAGATGATTTTAAAGATCCCTTCCAATCCAAGTTATTCTGTGATTCTATAATGATTCCAAACTTCCAACTTCCAGATATTTTTGACTGAACTACTCAAGGATAAATATTGTGGAATCATATATTTTCAAGCAACAGTTAACTGCTGGCAGGGAAGAGCTGGACGTGTTATGCATCTTCTGTTTCTGCTTTCAAACTACATTTGGATACAGAAAAATAAACTCATCAAACTAGTTCTGAGCATGGATTTTCTTAACACTAACACTGAGCAATCCCACCAAAAGCAAGAGCTAGTAGAGCTGCTGCTGCAGGAGTAGGGAAGAAAACAGCACAACATTCCCAGAGAGCCTGTAGTGGGTTGTGCGACAGATGAGCACATCAACAGTCCATTTGGTGAAAATAGGACAAGAAAGATCAGAGCAGAAAAAAATCCAGTATCTCAGGAGCAGAGCTGTGCAGATCTTTTTGAAGGCACTTGATGGCATAGGATCATAGGCCTATCTCTAATATTCTCCATGGGTGGGGCAGGAAAAAACTCCACAAAAGCCTCAAGTCTCTCCAAAGTAAAAAGCAGAACCCACAAAAAATGATCCAGTGAAACAGAAAGGACATATCCATGGAGAAGGAAGAAAGGTGAGGTTTTGCCAAAATGAAATTCACTGCCATGCTATTCCCTGAAGCAGCCTGTATTCCTACTGTGTAAGTACTGAGCCCTAAAAATAAGATTTCACCAGTGTTTAGGATTTGCATCAGATCTGAAACAGGAGGAAATTCTACCTAGATAGAGAAAACAGAAGAACTCAAGGTCTCTGGAAAGCACAAAGCACAGATGGAGGACAGCATACTAGTCACACTATCAGGAGTCTGTACCCAAGCCTAATATTCCCCTGCATGATCCATGCCCTGGGACTGTACTTCTTGGGTATACTGTTTTTCATGTGCCAGTTCTTTGTCCTCTATTTGTTTTCTTGGCAGGACTCAGTGCAAAAGGGACCTCAGTGTGTAACGGGAACCTACTAAGGAATTTGTAACAGCCTATCTAGAGACTAAGATGAAAATACTGCAGTTCTGAAGCAGCCACATCCTAACCCATTACAGTAACACAAACCGTACAACAACCGTACAACTGTACAACAAACGGTGTTTGTTGCTTGACAGGAGCAGCCTCATGGAAAACCAGCCTTTGAAAACCCGGCATATACAGATATTGCTCATAGATAACTGCAAAATAAATGAAAATTAAACTCACTCCTAGGTAATAAATCTACCTTTCTCAAAATTAATAGCTTAGGAGACCATAAATGTTTATGAAAAAGAAGGAAAAAGTAGAAAAAAGCCAGGTAGAACTCATAATTTGTTCCTTTGAAGTGTTGGATAGTCACTACAACTGTCTGACTGTGAAATTTAGTCTTTTCTGTCATTAGATACTGCCTTTCAGTTCCAGAGTCTTCTCTCCATGTCTCCCCAGAAGAGAAAGACCAAGAAATAAGAAATTACAAAGTCTACATTTTTAAGTCTTTTAGTATTTGGAGAGTACTTCAAGATCTGGCGTGTTCGGCCATGTGCTAAAGGAGAACTTTCCTGATTTAAAATGCTTTAAAAGCATATGTCCTATAAAGTGCCCATAGCTAGAAAGAAGTGTACCCATACTCGTGTACCCAACAGCTAGAAAGAAGTAGGCACCTTCTTCCATTATGTCCATTCAGTGCAATAAAACAAGGATAAAAGTTCTGAGACCCATAGCTGGGTTATAAAAAGCAACAGAGCCACTGGAATGAGATGTTTGAGACAAGCAAACATCAGGTCATGGTGCCTCAAGACAATCTGTCAGAAAGATTGGTTTCCTAATGCATGTATGTGTACCACCATGTATTTTGTACATCAGCAAGAAAGAAAGAGAAAAGGACAAGAGCTGCAGGTGTTAGTCCAATAAATGCTGAGGGCTGTGCTTGGAGCCCCTGGTGTTGCATGGCACTGGTTTTGCTGCACAAGTTGAAGCATGCCTCGATATTTCAAAACTACAGTTAATCCAAGAACTCCTCACATGACTGCAGGGAGCAGAAGAGACTCATTTTGCCACTTAGTGTCATGGTCTAGTTGACAAGGTGGTGTTGGACCATAGGTTAGACTTGATCTCAAAGGTCTTTTCCAACCTAACTGATTCTATGATTCTGTGATTATTCATGAATTAAGCAAATGAAGAGTGAAGCTACACTTGCAGATGAGACAGACAAAGAGGCATAGGGGCTTGAGATGCACATCGTGCTTTGCTGGTTACAAATCCTTCAGGCTGCTCGTGGCACTGTGACTTCATATCAGTAACAGAGTTTAGGAAAAATTTAGGAGAGTCTTACCAAAAGTTTCTATGATGTTGCAACTTTCTGTTAAAAAAAACCCCAAACAACCAAATAGAAAAATAAAAATAAATGCTAGGGTGGTGTTTTGTAACACACAGCAATGACATTTGTTCATGATATGGATGAATCAAACTATGTACTATTTTGCAGGGGAGGATATGTTGCATGAGGAAGGCAGAAGCTAATAGATACCTGCAGCTTGTAACAAACATTGCCTGAAGTGAGCCACTCATATCCATATTTATGTGTGCAGAGCACTGAACATCTGCCGTAACTGTCTGATGGATAGTCCCTTCCTAAGTATGAATATGTTGATATGAGCCAAGATTCTCAGAAGTAACTGTCAGACCTGGGGATCTCACTTGCATGCCTGACTTGAGATATTGCAAACAAGAACTTGCATCGCAGACAGTTCTGGGTAACTGCCCCTCCAGTTTTGATCTTTTGATAGGAATACATTGTATACTATTGCTCTTGAAGTGTCTTCCTTCAGCAGCAAAGAAGAAAAAAAGAAAACAGGAAGAAAGGTATCAGTTATTCTCACCTGATTAACTGCCACGGTGAGCCAAATCTTTGCTGAAGATGATACAAATCTGAATTATTTCCTCAAGGCATAGCACACTGCAGATCTATTTTATAGAGGTGCTTCCGAGACAATTCACAGTGAACTAGAGCTGTCTATAAGTGAGAACACTGAAGAATTTAGAGCAGGTACACTCTTGAGGTAAATGGATTTATTTGCTAAGTTTGCTTGTCAAGCCCAGCACCTGGTCTTCAGTGCTAGTAAGAACTTGCTGTCTAATTTCAGAATACTGTGACAGCTTTATACAATTTTCTTTTTCGATTCCTTTTTTTTTAATTGAGCATCGCCATTACTCTTGCCATATAACTCTAAAATAACATCAAGAGGGAGAGATAAACCACACAGTCCCAACCTAAAAAAAAGAAACTATTTCCCTCACAGAGAAAGAGTAAGGACTGAAATATGGCAGTCAAAAACCACTGCAAAACCAGAAGCTACATAGTTGGAAGCAAAGTCTCTAGGCAAGCCACAGGGTAGTTTCCCCTCACTACAGGAAAAACCGCACATTTCTTCATCTAAGTCCCCCCCCCCAAAAAAATGCATCAGGAAAATACTGTTATAGCAACAAATTTTGCTGGCATTGAAATGTCTGTACGGAACCAATTAGCTTTGAATTGAACAACATGGCTGTTCTAGGACAATTGTGAAGCCAGCCTGGCCTCTGACTGTCCAGGATTCATAGCCCCTTCTACATATATATAAATATAAAAATATAAATATAAAAAATATAAATATAAATATAAATATAAAAAAAAGAGCATTACAATTTAGGGCAGTGAGAGGGGTCATTCTGCTACATTTTAATTAAGAAATGTAGCACAATTTAACAAAAGAAAAAAGTTCTGTAATTAGATGTTTGACAAGTTTCTTACAAACCGTAGCATTGCCTCCAAAACAAGAAAATGCCAACATTTACAGGACAAAATCATAGAAATTGTAATAACAACTGGCACTCCATGTGACAGTTCAAGGTGAGGCATGTTACTGAAATAAAATGTAACATGGCAGAAATGAAATTGTAAAGAGGAAAGATGAGCTGCTGAGGTGGCTGAACCTGATGGAAACAGAAGCTGTTTGCTGAACAGAGAGGAAGGGAAATCTCAGGAAGAACAAGAGCTTGACTGATGCAGGTTTCTGTGAATGAAGCACAACCTATAGCGTGTAGTCTGAGGCTGCAAAAAATAGGTGGGACAGATGGTGAGTCCAGAAATAGCTCATAAAGGCCTCAGGGAAGAGCTGAGGCCACTGCTTATTGGTATGGGATTTTCTCAACAGCAGATCAGGTCTTGTTAGCTACAATCTTCCTGGATTGTCCCCAAGTACTTGGACCTCATCCGGAAAGGTTTTCCAGCTTCCAGCCTGCATCTTCATCTGAGCTTTTTCAGCTGCATTTCTACTGAGACATGGTCCATACTGGTCCTGCTCTCCTCCTACCACCCCAGCCCAAATGGTGGGTTTTCCAGAAAAGAGCCATGGCCCACCCTGACCAGGTCTTTGACCTGGGTGACTGGAGAATCAGATCCTGGAGCACCTACAGATATTTGAGATACAGCCTGAGTGCCCCAAAAACCAAGCTTTGTGGCTCACCAGAGGGAGCACAATGAAGGAAGCCTTTCCTTGAGCTGTCTGTGTTGCAGTTACAAGAGCATGGTTATTTTATGAAGATTTTATCAAGGGTGCATCTGAGAGGCTTCTTGCATGGAACTCTCATCTGAAGAGCTCCACGCTTTCTAAGCCAAATTTTTCTCCTATTGTCTCAGGTTATTTCAGGGCAAGATGTCTATGCCCATGGCATGGGGTTTGGACTGGATGATCTTTAAAATTTCTTCCAACCCAAACCACTATATGATTTTATGATTCTATGAAGAAGAAAGAACTTGGCAGAAAGAAGGATCCTGGAAGTTGGGAAGATCCTGGAGATGGGAGAAATGCATGGACACCAACCCTGGAGATGCCCAGGTACCTAAGCCAGTAATGCCCATAACTAGGAACTGCAGCATCCAGCAACAAAACTTTGTACTTTGCCTTCCTGCTGGGAGTTCAGAACCTGCTGAACACAGGACTGGGCTGTGTGCATGGTAGTGAGAGAAATTAACTGAATAGGATAAAAGCTTCTTATCATGTTGGCAAATAAACCCCCGTACCCAGATCCACTATGAGTTGTCGCTACAACCATTAAGCTTGTGAGCAGCAGGTCCATGGTCTCTTGGTTGGTTGGGGTCTATCAAGATAATAGGGACCTCACCAGGGATTTACTGTGCCTGTAACCACTATGCCTATGTTCAGAAAGAACCAGGTCCACAGGTGGGCTGGGGACTATTGTGCCACTGTTGGATGTGATCTTTTGGCACCATTCTTAGTGTGATCTTTGGCACCACTGTAACAGAAAGGGTTCAGAGGGCTCAGGAAGCCTTCCAAAGAATTTTTCTGCTTCCCACCTACAGCAACAAACACAACGGCAATTGAAAATACCTTGTTTCATTTCTTAGATAACTCCACTGAACATGGGCACGTTCGCTTATTAGCATCACTGCCAACTGAGTCCTTAAACTCCCCCTGACTCTCATCTTTTAAATCAACTGTGCCACCTGGGTCCAACAAAACAAGCAGAAATTTGAGATACTGGAATAAATTTAATTCAGATATGCATTTAAGATATACAGGGGTTTTGAATGAACAAGGCAGAGCATAAACAAACAGCCCACAGCACGATGACGAGCAGCATGACTAAAACTGAGAGCCAGGGACAGAGCAAGCTTTGCATCCTGAGCCAGAAAAGATCACTGGATGCAAGGCATTGCAGTGACTTGAAAGAAAATACCTTTGTAAGAGAATGGGTAATTTTAATAAACATATGTATGAAATGTATTTATTTTTATATATTAAAAATAGGATCCTTCCAACCACGCTGACATGAGTTCAGCAATTATAACAAAAATACAGAACTCACTACAACGTAGCGAAGTACCTGTCACCCCAAGTGACAGGTAGGGTGAAGCACTAGTTTGGGAAGACACAAAATTATCCGTGGACTCATCAGACTCAGGAGAGTATTCAGATGCAATAACTCTGCAGAGGCAGCATATGCTCCATGGGTTCTAACAGAAACTTAAGACGAGACAATGCAGAGGGGAAAGCAAGGAGATGAATCTGATCCAACTATCCATGCAAAAATTTGGAATAGTCTGATTAAAGTTTTGGAGATTAGAGTAGACTAAATTAGTACCTGTGTTGTAAAAACTAACACATGTGCAGGAAAACCAACACACTACGTACTCTGTCAAAGGTGATTTGTTAGGCTGACAAGGTGAAAGAGTCCAAGTTCTCACTGATAGACTTATTTCTATGTACAGTTGAGTAATTTAGTCATTTTGGTGATAATTAGTTTGCTGAGCCTTAGACTGACACACTCTGGAGCCTACCCAGCTGTGAAACGAACAGATCCTCTCGTCGTGTGCCAGAATTGCTCCAATACTTTACGTCAATATGAATCCATTAACAGCAATAGTGTCATGGGCTTTGAAGAAGATGGTGTAGCACAGATGATGCTAAGAGACTAATTCTCACAATGATTTTATTAACCCTGAAGAAGTATGAAAAAAGAGCACTGGGCTTGGTTTCCCAGGACTCTGATTTCTCAGGGCTGGCAGTTGAAACCAACAACGCAAATGTTCTGTTCTGCAAAGTAAGTGATTGTATTAGATATGAAAATGCTCCAAAAAAAATCAATAAACTCTGAACTTTCCAATGGCATTTTTATTTCAACATTTAGAAGACTGGATACATTAAAGATATGATTTATTTGAATTTTGGAAAGTTGCTGAAAACTAAAACACAGAACAATCAATTCTCCCTAAGTATATAAGATACATATGGGACTACTCCCAAAATAAAACTATGTGCATAAGTTACAACAGAACTGAAAGGACTTCACTGGCTTCGGTAGTTTGAGTTCACTCATTCAAAGTCAAATAGATTATCCAGAGAAGGTAAGAAAAGCACTTCACAAAATTCCACATCCACAAATTTAAAGAAACCATTGAACTGTTTAAAAAACACTAAAGAAGCTATTATCTAAAGAAAAGGAGTGTTGGGGGACACATGTATCTTCTACTGCAAAACGGAAGAAAGGCCAAAGCTCAGCAGTATGATGCAATGATATTGTGTTCCAGAGAATCTAGTTTTCTCAGGGAATACAAGTAGGGCCTGTTAGGAGCTACCAAAGCTGGTAGCAAAGAGCAGATGAGGCTGCCACAGCCCCACATTCAGCCTATAGTGAGGCTGAGCACAAATTCCCAACAAGCACATGTGTATAAACACACCCCAGACATACACACATCCAGCAGCAAAGATCAACACAGACAGAAAACACAGTGGTCTCACACTCCCAAGCAGCACCAATGGTCTGATCCTCTTCCCCTCTCTGGCTGATGAGGATGAAAGGCTGTTAGTAGGAAAAATACACAAACAAACATATATGTAAGCATATACATATATAAATAAAGAAAAACAATAAGGACCTCTCCAGTTTCTGGTTTTAGACATGGTCTCCAGTTGCTGACACCAAAGAAAACAGCTATAAATGGAGTTTAGTGAGAAGACAGGAGAGACTATATTTTTCAGGCATGAGGCATGGACAGACAGACACCTGAACTGACCATCTCCTGCTCACATGTGGTTGACCGGTGAAACAGGAGGCCAGGCCCAAAAGAGTTCACTAAGAGATTTGGGCCTGCTAACAAGCTACTAACATCCAAAACGATCTGTGCTTGTTCTGTTCTACTTACTGGACCAAAACTAAAGAGAATGGTAAAAGAACATATAATAGGCCTAGAGGTAATAAATTAAGATGCAGTAGGGTAAGGTAGACATTTGAATAGAAGAAACAGGCTAGGAGCCAAGGCTTTTTCCAAGCTTCAGTGAGCGGGCTGAGAACAACAGAAAAGAAGAGAGGTCAAGCTGAGGAAGATGAGATTAAGCCCCCAGACCCAGGGAGGAAGAACAGAACTGCCCCCAACATTGAGGGCCAAGAGAAGTACCGCCCCAAGCCCCGCCTGAGCTCCACCTATACTCCGCCTGTTATTAATATGTATAGATAGATGTTGTAATCACTTGAATATGCATTTAATCATATTCGAAAATTGTATAAAAACTGCTGATTTTGTGTGAAGCTTTTGAACAAGTTTTTCCAGCAATAGCTGGCTTGCTCCCAGCACTGTCAATAAATACCTTTGCTGCTCAAAAACCAAAAGCCTCTGGGCAGTTCAATATTCTGGATTTTTCGGATTCACTGGCCCCTTTTATCTCTACATTCATATAATCATAAATTATGTTTTTCCCAATACGCTTTGATTTCTGACTTTTTCCACCTTTGATTCCTATCCAAAATGTTCATTGCAAGTCCTGTAGAAACCCAAAATACACTACCCATATGTCCCCCAGGGTGTGCCCATCCCCTGTAAGTAGTACAGCTCTCAGTTCATGAGGTGATCCTGAGAGTCTCCGCAGTCAACCCATTTGATGGTTTTCTCACCTGGACCATGGGCTGATTTCTGTCCTGTGAAAGCCCTGGAAGCAGCCAGGTCAGGGGCTCCACTTCTCTGTTGAGGTTATTGGGATTACCCCATTCCTTTTGTATTGACGGAGACTGGCCTTCAGCCACACCACTGGCCCCTCTTCCCTTTCCTTGCTGTTCTACAAGATGGGCTCCTCAATCACTTGGTGCAACCTGTGAAATTCATTCCTTTGAGATAAACCCTTAATAAGGTCTTACTTGTAAGAATGTAAACCAAGGTAAACTTATCTAAAGTGGGGTTCATCCACTCATGATTATGCCTCTGTGCTCCTTTGTGTCTCTGGAGATGAGCACTTTGCCATTTAACCTTGTAGATTCTTCTTCTGTAATTTGAGAGACATCTCCTTTTGCATGCACTGAAACTTCTGCTGAACTCAGACTGAAGGTCTATTTAGATGCTACTTTCACCCCAGCTATTATCTGCAAGGGGTGAATCTATGGAATTGTAAATTGACATAAATTCTTAATTGTTAATAAAAGCATTTTAGGAAAAACAAATTAAATTAAGAAAATTACCACTACCAGATGCTACTCATCTAAATGTTCTAGGAGAACTTGAGGATCAAACCACTGAGTTACTAGTGATTATAAACTAATATTTAAACTGGTCTCAGTACATATGTCCAGGGGTGTAGTCAGCTCACAGACCTATAATACTAATCAATACCATGCTGGAGTCTGGAGGGTAACTCAGCTAACTTTGGGCAAGATTCAGACTTCTCATGCCATGTTAAGATGGTCCAGGATAACCAAGACATCTGTACAAGACCTGTAGATAACACAAAAAACCATGGAGAACCAAAACTTTGCTGTGGTTTCTCCTGTGGACAGCATGTGAAAAATGAACTTTAACAGATGTTAGCTACATCGCTTAGTTTTCTACCAGAGGATACTTTGACACTTGAGAAACCCATAAGGAGCAGAAATACCGATTATTCCATACAGAACAGAATAAATTAAAGCAGAAGAATGGGAGGTCTGACAAGGCTTATAATACATTCCAGCAATTATAGAATGGTAGTGATATTTACTGCTTCTCCAGATCATCTGGAAACATTTTAATATAAAATGAATAAAATAATCACTTTTCCACTATGCCTTTCTTACCTCCGACTCTACCTAAAATGAACTGAGTGGAATCCTTCAAGGTTTTCATCAACTAATCTCATTCCTCACTTCCAGTTGATAGTTTTCCAAGTTACACTTTCCCACATCTATCAACATGTTGACACAGCACTCCATACTTACAGATAAGGCCAACTCCAAAGCAAATATGTGAGGGCTTGTCCAATTTTTTAAAAAAAGGACTGATATTTCTTTGTGGTTTTCCAAATAGGAACAGGAATTTCAGTGGGGACACCTGCATCCCTTTTTACATTTTACAATGTAAATTGTAGATTGTAAATTTTACAATGTTAACTTATTTACTAAAGCACCTCTAAAAAGATAAAGTTAGGCAGAAGCCTAACTTCAACTGTGCTCTCATGAAAAACCTTGGAGTGGAGGTGGGATTTTTCATGAATGCTTATGTGACTTTGAGATGAGATTTATTATCAATGAAAAGTCAGCTCTAGAGCTTGTCTGACAGTCTCAAGTCACTCACTTGCCAGTCCATGGATAACTTCAAAGGCAAATTCTGCATTAGGACACCTACTTCTTCTAGTGACGCAGTACTGGCGACAGGCAGGATAACAGTGAGTTTGCATGGTAATTTGTAGTCTTTATTGATACAGAAGATTTAAGTTTTACAGAACATTAGGCAAACCCACCCTCTTACTTGCCCAGTACTTGAGGATGAACAGTTACAGACAAGAAAATGATCCAGTTACTTGTAGTGCAGCTAATTATTAAATTACATTAAAACTGTATTAACAATATGATATTGTAAAATATAAGTTCATGTACAGTATATAAATACAATAGCTTTCTGTTCCTTGTCAGGAACATAAGCCAATCACATACATTTTTCAGTTTAATTTAGCTTGTGCTAAAGTACATTTCCATCTTAAATATATATTAATGTAAACCATACCTATGAAATCTCTCAATTTCACTCCCTGCCTCTTAACTTGCAGCTATTACTACAGTACTATAAAAGCTGAATGAACACTCTTATTCAGAAGAGGTGTTTCTGTCAGAATTTCCTATCTTTTAAATCTTTGGCAATGCTTCACAGGACAGTCTCATTAGTCAGACTTAGTTTTTTACAACGTAACATTTTAATCTTATCCAAAGCAAGATACTCTGAAGCCTGACTCCTTCTATTTGAAAGAGCGGGCTATGCAAATGCATTGTATGAGTGTTAAAATAACAAAATCCTACACTGTAGGAGAAAATTGACATTGTGCAAAATATCTTAATAAACATTTTCAAGATTCAAATGACACAACATTGTTAGACGTGGCAACACTGGCCCACTGCATACTTCATATGACACTACTTCATACCTGGTCAGTCAGTGGCAACACACTTGTCTGAAAATCTGTGCCCCGACAGGTTGCACTGCTGTCAGACATGGCAGTAAGATGTGTATGGCTTTGTATTTGGGCCAGGTTATCCGAAGTCTGATGGTTAAGTTTAGACCCCTCAAATCTATCAAGCTTCTAAAGAAGTTACAGCCTTTCAAAAAGATATGGTACTTTCACTGGGCACCAAGGCCACCTCTTTAAGTTGCAGGTACCCAGGTCAGCAAATCTTCATTGATAGTACCATGGCAGTATTCACTTGCACCTGCCAAATTCATCAGCCAACTCTGAACTGCTCAAGTCCTTCTGCACCCTGGTAGAAGCACTTTCTCAGAGCTGCTCACTACAACACAATCGATGCAGAACAAACAACGTGAATGGATTCGAAAGTCCTTTATTCTCCAAACACATAAGGAGAAAGATGAAAAACTCGCAGGAAAAATAACTTGTGTTTAAATCCTCTCAGTCTACTAGAAATGTTCCATGTACAAGTATTTAATGTCAAGTAAAATATGCTGCACAGAAATATATTATCGGCGTGTAGTGTATGGTTTTGGTAAACAACAGATTCATTATGAAACTGATGGAAATACTTAGATTCAAAGTCTTTCAAAACAGCTTGAAGACTAAAAACCCTTTAAGATGAAAAGCTGAAGTTACCTTTTGTGTCTGCTAACTACCTGTATTTGCTCCTCTGTGGCACTTTCATAAGAAAGGCTGACTCTATGGTATCACACCTGCAGAGACTCCTCCTTTTAAAGTGCCTGCCAAGTATTTAACTTTGTCCATGCTAAAATGAAAATCAGAGCGTTACTCAAAACTATTGCTTGAACAAATACATGCAGTTTAAACTACATGCTATAATGAATCCCTATCAGAAATGCCCTCATCAACACGGAGATGAAAGTGCTCATTACAGTCACCAGATGGTAGATGACAAGGGAAATATTCTGAAAAGAAAATATAAATATAGATATATTTACTAGTATATTACTCTAGCACTGTAATGCCAAATGGTAGATTACCAAATGGTAGATTTCTGAGGAATATACTAAAGCAAGCAAAATATTACATATATTTCTATCTTAATTTGTATGACTACATTGGAGAGGTTTTGGCATACCATATTTCTTGGAGGAATGTTATAATTAAAAATAACTTTCTTCAGAACAGAAATGAGTATGATAAATAGTTCTATTATTGTACAAAATACAGGTGGTTTTAGAAAACAAGACCAAAAATAGAGCTTCAACATTTGGAGGGAAAGTCATCTATGAAGTGTGAGACAGAAAGTCAAATATGAACCCTGAAAATCCGGATTGCACCTGGGGACTCAGCACACAGGCTTGATAACAAAACTAATTTCTGCCCATTTACCAACTTATCAACATGTTCTTTTTTTCTTCTAAAATAGACAAAAGAAGTAAAAATATATAAAGGGCATGTTAGATACTATTTAAGGCAGAACATAAGAATGTAAAGCCAATTATTATATGTTCCAACAGAAATAAAGATATGCAGTCTACAGACTTCTAGCAATAGGTAACAAAAAATACAATATTTTATACATTTGTATAGTTGAAATCAAGGATAAAGAAATGGTGTAAAAAATGGGTCAGGATAACAGTTACCAAAAAATGTACAAAAATAAACTGTTTATCATCTGTGGTGTTGAATGTTTTTGCATCATGAAACTAATATTGCTCTGATAAACAACATCCTGCAGCTTTTCATTAAGAGTCCAGAAGGGATATATAATTATTTTCTAAAAAAATAATGTATTTTCACATGTATACCCTACATCTCTAACAAACTACCTCTCTACACAGTACCAGTAGTTGAAAGCAGGTCCTGAGTCAAGAATTTCTTGTTAAGGAACAAAATAGCTCACAGTTCCTCGTTATTACTTTAAACCAACCACCAAGTTTGTAGCATTTAAATCTGTAGGGAAGCTCTCTGTTGCGTTAGCTAGAACTGCGGATGCGGGATAAATGATTTCTTCAACCGTCACATATGTCCCTGTTAAAAATCCAACAAATCCAATAACAGCTATAAAAACATCCTTAAATACCGTCCATAAACTTAAGTTTTCCTTGTAGAAAGTGAGGATTTCAACCAGAGGTGGCAGAATCAGTCCCAGAGTGCTGCTGCTGACGGCTCCAACGAAAGAAATCACCAGGTCTAGGCGAGGGATCAGAACTGCTACAGCACCTAAAACATAAGAAGAGAAACATTGGCTTTAGATTCAATATCCTCATGAAAAACAAAACTGCAAAATATACATAGTCTAGTGGTTCAGGCTTTTTACAGAGCTCTATCATTCACTGTTTTTTCCAGCTCCAAGTGGTATGCACAATATAGATTAATGCCTGTATTTGTCAGTAAGCCTCACCCCGATGCTCATCTGAGATATTCGGTTTCAATTTTGAATTTCTGCATGAGCTGGCAGAGCTTCAAGTTAAAGTGTTCTTGTACTTACAGGGTAAGTAGATTTGGCCTGCAAATAAGAGAGAAATGAGCAATATGAAATTGTATGGAGATGTTTTCCATTTTTGGTGGTTGATTGGTTCATAAGATGAAAGAATAAAAGTTGAGGAAGATGAAGGGAAAGGGCTGTTGCAGGCTGCCTAGGAGACAGTGGACAAAAAAATACTACCATCAACTAATAAATACAACTGAAAATCTAAAAGTGACATAAAATTATTCAAAATTAACAAAACCTGCTTGTGACTTGGCAGTCACAGTCATTTAAATCACTTTTCCCTACAAACTTGCCTCTGGAAAAATCTTGGTTTATACAATTGCATTTAATTTGTAAAATGTTGCTGTAATAGTTGCCCACATGAGGTGAGAAAGACATCAAGTCCATGCCGAGAATACAAGAAAGTGGTACGCTACCATCGACATTGCCAACGCATTTTTCTCCATTCCCTTAGCGGCGGAGTGCAGGCCACAGTTTGCTTTCACATGGAGGGGTGTTCAATACACCTGGAATTGACTGCCCCAGGGGTGGAAGCACAGTCCAACCATCTGCCATGGACTGATTCAGGCCACACTAGAGAAGGGTAAGGCTCCCGAACACATCCAGTACATCGATGACAATAAATGAGAACTTGGCTCTGCCAAGAGGAGTCTGAACACAAGACCAACACAGCCTTTTAAGCATGGCCAGTCTCACTTACTGAACCTACAACATTTATAGAAACAGAATCCATCATGTTGGACCAGAAACTTCTGGTTTTAACCCCTTTGGCTGGCAAGCCTCAGCAAGTACCCTAGTATTAACTCAGATACACCAGTTGTCTGTCATGTAATGTTTTCAGTCCTGTATTAGAAAACAGCTTTCAAAGGCCTCTATATGACCCCTGTATGTGGTGGAAATGTCCTTTTTCCCTTCCATGAATATATAGCTTTGTAGCTATCAGACATTAGTGTAAACATGCACAGCACTGGCCTGCTTGCCACTTTCTGTCACTTCTTATCAGAAGAAGCAATCAGGAAGAAAGGGAATGGGGAAAACAAGTGTAAAAGCCACTAGCACATAAAAAATACAACATAATATGTTTTGGTTCTTCCATACCTCTTCTCTTAACTCTTAAGCCATAATAAAAGCATGTTTGGCTTTAGAAAAACTTTACCAATCAAATACAATGTAGACAGTGTTTATGGTAATAATAATAATAATAATGGGCAGTCTTCGCGAACGAAGATTTGGGGAAAGGTCTTTTTACCTTTCGAGCCTGCGCAATGGATTTTTTAGGTGAGACACAGCCTGCGCTGAACTGAGCCCACCCTTTAATCCTAAGGTTCATCTGCCGGGGCCAAGCAAGCTTGGACAATGGCAGTGAGGTCCTCAGGACGTAGGTTTGTTTAGAGTGACCTTCTCATAGATGGATGGCCTCACAGGGCTAACGGGTTCCATCTGCCCGGGGGACTGGCTGGATTCGAACCTGGGTCGCAGAGGTGAGAGTCCTGCATGCTAACCACTAGGCCACCAGGGGTCCCCTTATGGTAATAAACAAATCACAGAATCATACAATCACAGAATATGCTGAGTTGGAAGGGACCCATAAAGACCATTGAGTCCAACTCTTAACCCTGCACAGGACCATCCCCAAGAGTCACACTATGTGCCTGAGAGTCTCATGCAAATGCTTCTTGAATTCTCTCAGGCTTGGTACTCTGGGGAGCCTGTTCCAGTGCCCAACCACCCTCTGAGTGAAGAACCTTTTTCTAATACCCAACCTAATCCTCTCCTGACACAACTTCAGGCCATTCCCTCGGGTTTTGTCACTGGTCACCACAGAGAAGAGATCAGTGTCTGCCCCTCCTCTTCCCCTCATGAGGAAGTTGTAGACTGCAATGGAGACTCCCCTCAGTCTCCTCTTCTCCAGGCTGAGCAGACCAAGTGACCTCAGCCGCTCCTCATATGGCTTCCCCTCAAGGCTCGTCACCATCTTCGTTGCCCTTCTTTGGACACTCTGTAATAGCTTATGGAACAAGGAGGGAGGAGATCCCCACATGACATATGAGGATCAAAAACACAAGGTGTGAATCAGCTTTATAATCAATAAAACCATGCTTTCTACTTGCAGAGCATCTTTGCTGTGGGCTGAATGCCACCAGCTGCCTCAAATTCTGACATAACGTTGATTATGAAAGGCAAACATACTCAACTGATGTTTGTGTTGACCTTCTCCATTGAGAATATCTAACCTGGGGAAACTGCATTGGAAAAAAACACTCAAAATTCACTTACAGAACACAACAGGTATCCACTGCTACCAGCTAATTGTTTGTTATACATTTTAATAAAACTTGTAACTACAGAGATCTCACATAAAAAGGAGGTAAGACTAACGGTACAAGCCTGCAGAGGGATAAAGGATTCTCCAGCCCATCCTATTTGAAAGGAACATAGACGGCACAGATCTGCCAAGAAAAATCAATTAACTGGTTTCTACTTGTCATGACTATAGTTTAGTAACACTTTGTGATTCTACAGAGACATGAGAGACACCACTTGGCCACAGGAAGCTTGGGTAGAGACAAAGGTGGAAACCTTAAAAACACCCTGACACTCAAAAATAGGCAAGACAATGTTTCTTTATCTCAGTGCTAGGATGGACCTACTCCATGCCAACCAATTTCTTCCATTTCTTGATATAACATTTAAAGACTGGAAATGTCATATGTTTATGCATTATCCAGCACAGAGCTTAATGAAATGAGAAAGGAATTATGCCAAAGTTAGTAAAAGTCACAAAGTACCCACCTCTGTAACTTTTGCAGCCATAACCCTGTTCAAGCCACAAAAGTAAATGCCACGAATGCCTAAACCATACAGGATGAGCGCCCAGACCAGACTGGCAACATGATACTTGCACCATCAAACACGGTCCAAAAGTAACTGAAAAGTGTAGCTGAAGTATATTTACAATGTCTCATAAAACTCTCAGCTAATTACTATGTTATTGATATGAACAATGTGTTGTTCAGCAGTAAAAGAGAGGGCTGCACAATTATTATCTTGCCAATTCAATAGATGTGGTGGGTGTATTCATTTAATACAGATTTTCAACTTCTGTTATAGGCCTTTCAGTTCCACGTGTCCAGAGTTTAAAAGGCACTCATTAATTTATAGTTCATAGTTTTGATTGAAACACTCTGCTTTATTAAAATAATGAGAGTATGTTTCATATTTTTTAATTGGAAAAAAACCCCAACTGTAGTTTATAGTTGCTTTAGGTTACAGAAAAACAAAATGCTGTGTGTTGGTTGGAATCTCATCAAGCACTTGTCTGACTCATACGAATTTGTATGGATCTGGATACTGCTGTGGGAGGAAGTTTGGAAATTTGTTTCAAGATTTTAATTAGTGTCTTATTTATTCTCTAATAATTGAAGAGAAATACAACTCATGTTTATTACCTACCAAAGAATGTACCCAAGAGTTAAGAAAGGGGTCCATTTTCCAGAAGAAGTAAACAAGGGGCATTCTTACAGGTATGGAGCCTGATTTTCCCAGCCATGTGTAGGTTTTAAAAATACAATGCTAAGAAGAAATTCTGAATTTGTACCAATATCTGCAAATTTGCTAATGGTACACTCAATCCCTTCATCCAGATCATCAATAAAGATATTAAACAGAACTGGGCCTAGCACTGATCCCTGGGGGTCACCACTAAAGACTGCCTGCCATCTGGATGCAGCACCGTTCACCACCACTCTCTGTGGGCCTGGCCCTCCAGCCAGTTCCTAACCCAGCACAGAGTGCCCCTGTCCAAGCCATGGGCTGCCAGTTTTTTCAGGAGAATGCGATGGGAGATGGTGTCAAAGGCTTTGCTTAAGTCCAGGTAGACACATCCACAGCCTTCCCCTCATCCACCAGGCGGGTCACCTGGTCATAAAAGGAGACCAGGTTGGTCAGGTAGGACCTGCCCTTCCTAAACCTGTGTTGGCTGGGTCTGGTCCCTTGTCCATCCTGTAAGTGCTGTGCAATTGCACTTAGGATGATCTGCTCCATGACCTTGCCAGGCACTGAGGTCAGGCTGACAGGTGTGTGGTTTCCCAGGTCCTCCTTGCAGCCCTTTTTGTGGATCAGCATGACATTCGCCAGCTTCCAATCATCTGGGACCCCCCCAGTGAGCCAGGACTGTTGGTAAATGATAAATTAATAAGACACCTTTTTTTTGATCACCATTTAAATTGTCCTTAGGCTTGAATAAAAGCATGAGGGCCAGATGAACAAAGCAACCAGCAGAAATAACGAGAGATAGCATCCTAGTGCTTCTATCTTAAACTCTGCAGTCTAATCTCAGAAACTACTACTAATGAATTCTCCAGCCTCTCTCAGTTACGTAGTCACTTACTTGTGTCAGCTGAGGCTTTTTGGTGGGAGGAATACTGTAGTAAAATTATTCTATTTTCTGAAGGGACATAACACCCCAGTGGAAAGATGCCCTTAATTTTACTTGGTTTATTTTGTAGTGCTGTTTCTTTTACAACTTTTTCTCCTCATTACAGAATCAGGAGACTACTTGCTGGACTTGCTTGCTGGGAGGTTAATTCCAATGAGATTGCTGGGGGCAAAAAATGTTTTGCCATCTTCACCCAACCTAAGTGCATTACAGCTGCAGATGAAGTCAAACACGTGATTACCATATTCCAATACTTCCTCCAGTAATCAAATATTGAGCTACTTTATTTCTATCAGAACGTAATGCATATGCCATGCTAAATCCTTGAGCAAGATTGGTAGAGCTGTAATTAGGATCTATGGATCTAAGTAAAGATTGAATAACATTTTGGTTCTGTCCATACACAGTTCAAAAGCAAAGCATATTATGATGTCATCAGGAAACTTTAATAACACAGGTCACTCAGAAAGCCTTTTTTCCATGTTTCTAGTACGACTTAATTTATTAATAAGCATCTTTAGGAAGCCAGAAAACAATTTTGAAACTTAAAAGGCTAATAATAACAACAATAATTTCCACTATATTTTCCTTTTGGTCAGTAATAAAGCTGTTTAATATCTCTTTACTAAAATCATTAAAAGAAATTACTTCTCACATAGTACCAGATTTTAGATTTTATCTAGTATTTAAACATAATTCTGACAAAAAACAGGTCAGTGGTATTTAAACATTGCACCTAAACAAAAGAAGTGTGTTATCAGATCAGTAGTACAGCCCAAGCAAATTATCCTTACAGCAGATTTCATAAATAGGCATAGTCAAAAAGACTGAGGGCTTTTAAAATACTAAAAATATTGGATATTACTAGGGGACGGTAACTTCACACAGCTGAAAAGCAAAATAATTGTCTCAAGTGACATACAACCAGTTCTCTTCAAAGTCAGTGACAGTGCTGAAGAGGTTCCTGTTCTGCAGGAAGACAGCACACCCCACTCTCCATTTGTACTACTTTTCCAGGACCAAACCAGAAGACTACAGCATTGATGTATTAAAGATGGATGTCTGACATACATACAACTTTCCAAAAACACAAAAGAAAATCGTATGTTTAACAGACAGATGCCTATGGTATGACAAAGAAAGGGTCCCTTCCAGGAGTTAAAATTGCCTAAATTAAACATCTGGCAAAGAATTCTGCTTGGAGGTAAAATGGCAAGTCAAAATATCAGCCTGAAACCTCCTTCCTAATCAAACATCCCAGGCTGCGCTCTGTGTCCATCTTTCTTTACAGCAGCAGTGCTCAGCCAGTCAATCTGGCATTCTCTTCTTCCCTTTCCCCTACTGCAGTGTTTCCTGGATCCCCTTCCCTAATGCAGCACCTTTGTATTTTCTTCCAACTCCTTCCTCCTTTTCTGCAACATTCTCCTCCACACTGCCCAAGTGTTTTTCCTTTACCTTCTAAGAGAGTAGAAAAACATTTCTCTGCTACAGACTACCCCAGAAGGCTTAGCCAGTTTGACTGCAAGGAGTTTACATGTGCAGGCTGGACAACTAGAAGGTCAAGATATCTACATCTTCTCAAGTAACTGTTTGACCAGGGAAGCCACGTTGTCTTTTCTGCACATGTGTATTTCTATGCTCTGTCTATGAGTTGTAACTTCCACCTTGGTTTGTAGGCAGGCAAAGCAGTGGGTGCTGCCCCTCAAACATCAGCTGGACATTGCAAACTTATTTAGAGAACCACAATAAATCATTTATCTCTCCTTTATAAAACAGTAACCTACTACATTGCAATTAAAACTATTCACATTTTAAAAATAAATGACAAAATCTAAGAAAATTTAGTATTTCAAGAAAATATGTATTTAAATTACTAATAAAAAAAAGCCTTCCCTGAGAGTTCCACAGCGGAAACCAAACTGTGTTTTGATATATATGTACTAATCTGCAGACAAACTAATGCAAATAATAACTTAAGAGCATTTGTGAATAATTTACATATTGAAAGACCCAGTTTAAAAAAGGATTTTAGATAAAGATTCTGGTATTATATAATTACGAATTAGAATTATTTTTTTTTCTGGTTAGAAATGCTATTTAACATAGAGTTTGAGGTGGTGTTTGAGCTGTTCCTTGAGACATCAGAATACTATAAGATACATACAGAAGATAATTTCTTTAAAAACTTCTTCAACAGAAGTAATTTTCCTAACCCAATTTCCTAAAAACCATGTTTTTAAATACCAGCTCAATCTCAAAACGAGAACTAAACAGAAAAAGGAACAAAGCAGTAGATAGACTGCAGTTATACTATAAGGTGACAAACGCTACTTGCACATTAGCAAGATAAAGAGATATAGCTTGCACACAGGATAACCACATGTATCATATAGTTTGGCTTGGCCTTTGGAATGAAAAACTCTTTCATCACTATCTTCCTGCAACACAGAGTATGAGAGACAGAGACAGAAAGTACTTCACATCACCTGCCCTCATATTACAACTCAATGTTTATGATTGCTTTGTCCTGTGTTAGTAGGAAAGACCAGACTCATACAGGAGAAGATGGTTTCAATATCCTTACCCTTCACAAAGAGAGATGACCCAGGATGCTGCCTTGATACACAGCAGAGCCCTGTTCAGGGAATGGGCAGATCCATCCCTTCCCCCCTCCACACCACTTTCTCAGACACGTAAATAAATTCAGTTTTTACAGCACTTTGCAGAGATTTCAAAGCTGTTTACAAAAGGGTTTACATTATTTTTATTCCTTATGCAGAAAAACACATAAAGAATTACATCAGACCAGTGATTTAACAGCAGCATTAAGTCTAGCCTCCCTACCAGGTTACCTAAAATACCTATAAGCCAGGGTGAAGGACTGGCACGTATGACTGGCACAAGACACCCATTACAGGACAGTATTCCCCTCATGCTCTACTAATAAAATTGCTTCCCTCTAGTTGTCTGTGCTTTATACAACCCCAAAATTTAGGCAGTGTAATTCGTTCAGATTTCAACTTCCAAGACCTGCACCCATTTTAAGCAGAACCCAGTGTCACAACAATCCTATGCACCAGAAGCTGCATGAGAACGTACAGCTTTACAGGGACAGGGATGGAACAGCAGCGACACAGCTATGAGGCAATTCTTCCCCCACTCACCTCCTCAGGACCACTCAAAGTGACTTCTCTCTCCTAGCCAAATGTCCAAATGGTAGTTAATCAACTGCTTGACCTCCTCATCCTGTTCTGTCCGCCCCCATCAGATCTCCAGAATTAGTGTATTTTTACTAAGCAAACCAGGCAGTGAGAGGCTAAGGAAACTCCTCATGCTGCACTTTGTCCAGAGCTGCAACACCAAGTGATCTTCATAAAACCAGCAAGCAGAGGTGCCTGGCACAGCACACACTGGATTAGGTGAAAATGTATTTGACCATTTAATTAACTACCGTCGATAGCACACAAGTGCATTTGGTTAGACTGTTAGATCTGAAGCATTTTATTTATTCATTTGTCTCTGCAGTAAATTTATTTGAGCTTTGCTGCTGGTAGTTTATCATACAAATCTTTCTAGGCATACTTCAGTGAAATAATGCAAACAGCTGTTACATGCACCTAGATTCTACAAATGAATGCAAAGCATGCAGCAAAATTTATTAATACTGTGCTCTAAATGGATGATCCTAGACCATTTCAGTACTGACACTTCCCACTGTCAGTCACTCCCCTTCTGATTCTAAGGACCCACCAGAAATGAGTCCTCAATTGAACTTCTTTCCTCTTTTTTCCTCAGTCTCTCAAAATAATCTTTGACTCTGAGACAGCTGAAAGGCTTCCAACAGCGCAAGAAAAAATTAATGTTTGCTTATCCAAGGACAAGACTGTTTTTGGTACAGGGAACAGAAGAGTTAAGAGGAGTGGTTAAGCCTTGAAGAGCCAGCCATGATGCTTCGAATGATGCTTAAAAGTCATATTTTCCTCTACTCACTGTCACCACTCCATACTCCCCAGTCTTTCTCTTGGATACACTGTATATATCAAGATATGCCACAGGAAAGTAGGCAGGGATCCATGGCTGCTATTTTTTGTCTCATAACAAAAACAATAAATTAAAATAACTTTATATTAAAAAAACTTGTCTTGCCGTTAACCTTGAAAATAAAATTTTCATTATATACCTTTTGATTACTACATAAAGTGAGCAAGAAATAATGTCATGAAGATGAAACTGAACATACGTAGCTTTAATCTTAAGCTAATATGCTTTGCTCCATAAATACATATATATGAAGGAGAAAAATTGCCAAAGACACCTTTAGGAATAGTAACTATTACTTCTCTTTATTCTTTGGGTTTCTTTCCTATTTCATAATAAAATTTTATATTTCTTAATAAAGATGATTAAAGAAACAGCTGATTAATATGATCTATGTTATTGTGGAATTCTATTTCTTAAATAGCAGATTAAGTTAGCTCTCCCTCCTCTCCCCAAGTATTAAAAAAACCTACAGAACAAGCAGATTCTCTTCTGTAACCTTAATAAAACTTCTGAGTCTCTAACCTGTATTTTTGGGGAGGGGGTTATTTGTGCTACAGCTTCCATCAGCAGGAACACATTACTTTGCAAATGGAATTTGCAAACAAGAAGACATATCAGACCAGCTTCCCTAAGGAGGGAACTCATGACAGAGTTCTATCCTTAAAAAAAACAGCACAGAGGAGGTGAAGCAAGGACATGCTATAAAAGAGAAATTTAGAAACATCACGTGGACATGTCTGGATGGTCTCAGGAAAGGCAAAATTCTACTAAACAGAGATATTCAAGGGATCCCAAGGGCAATAAGAAAAGCTTTTACAACCACTTTGGTAACAAAAGACTGAAGATGGAAATGTGAGCCTGCTGCTGAATGGGATGTGGGATTTAGTGACAGTACACACAGGAAAGGCTGAGGTATTCAGTGCTGCCTTTGCTTCAGGCAGTCTCCTGGCCCCCAGTATCAGCGAAAGAGCTCAACAGGAAGAATTACCATCAGGGGATGAAGATTGCATCAGGGTGTATTTGAGAGAACTCAAACCATAAAGGTATACAGGACATGAAGGGTTGCATTCAGAAGTGTTGAAGAGAAATAGCCAATGTCCTAACACCACTCTATACTGTCTTTGAAAAGTCATGGAATTCGAGGCAGATCTCTGGTAACTGGGGAAATTAAATGCCATCAAGAAAAGCCAAAAGATTAATACAGGGAAATAAAGGCAAGTCAGACTTACTTTGGTCCCTGGAAAAATCACGGAGCAAGTCATCTTGGAGCATGTTTCTGGGCACATGAAGGAGAAAAGGGTGTCTGGGAACAAAAAAGTAATGGATTTACGTAGGATAAATCATGTCTGACCCTCCTGATAGCCTTCTCTGATACTATGTCTGGATTTATGGATGAGGGGAGAGCAGTAGATGTCATTTGCCTCAACTTTAGAAAGGTCTTTGACACTGTCTGCCATAATACTCTTGTATCTGGATGGAGGGAAAACAGATTGGTAAGAAACCTCACTGGACAAAAGAATAGTGGTTAAGAGGTCATGTTCTACCTGGAGGCTAGTAAAAATCCTACAGCTGGCAGGGAAAGTAAAAGCTTCCTGTAACTGACAAAAAAATGAAACAATCACATGAATTATGTTCTTTAAGCCTAGAAAATGATAATGCACTCACTACAATACTAGTGTCTCACAAAAACGTCCCTGTAGCACAAAGTACCAGTGCTGAAAGTGGGCTGATATCACATTTAAGTAAACATTAATTTAAATCATTAATTTTTAATCCTCATTCAAAGCTGGATTATACTTGATATTTAAAGTGACGCTTCACTGTATTTTGATTTCTTATGTAAAATGGCTTAAAAATTTTATTGATAACTTCAGATGACACATGATATTATTTAAATAATAGCTGTGCTAAGTATCTTACAAAGCAAATACTTTAGTCCCCTGAGAAATTTTGGTCATTTCCAAATGGGAAGCCACACTCTGATTTCACACAATGCTAAAAGTTTTTCACAAAAAGCAAATGCTTGGATTCTCAAGTTGGTTTTAAGTACCTGAATTAGCCTCTCCTTTTGCAGTGTGAAAATGCAGAGGTTTTGGGTATGATTAGTAGCTATTGCATATGGTACATACTATATTATTACTGACACAGTAATAAATACCTTGTGAATTTGCTGCAACAGATCAAAAGTTAATTGAAAAAATGCTACCCTTAAAAAGATAACAATCACTAACAATCATGCTGCAGTGGGATGATCAATGCATTTCCAAAATAGTACTTTGCAACAGCTGGTGTCACAGTAACAGGTTAGTTAAAGCCTGCTGAGTTGATTGATGATATAGAAACAAGCTGCCAAGTGCCTTGGCTTCCTGGAGAGAATCATGTGCAGTAGCTAGTTGAGGTTCAACTCCCTGCATTGGCAGGCTTAGGCAGATTAAGTACTGAATTATGGCCTGCAGTCCAAATCCATCAAAAAATGCAGTCATCTGCAGATGTTTCTAGTCTTCATTTGTTGGTATTTCACCTCACAAAATGAAGTTCAAAGAGAGCAGCTTGCTTCATCACACAGGCAAACTTGCCTACAGCTCAGCACAGTAGAATTCAGGCACACTGTCTGCAGCATCGTCCTCTCCCTGCATCCAGTCAGCTGTGCTCGCTGCAGGCTGGGGCTTCCTGCACAGGTCACTCTGCCAGGTGTCTGGGAACACGCACTGCACACTATGCATGCCCAAGGGAACAGATCACCCTCCTTGGCATTCTTTCTTAGCGTTTTATGACCCAAGTAAATCAATACCCAACACAAACATGATTGCATATCAGAAGCCTGTACTGCCATAGACTGTCCTTTACCTGTAATTTTCAAAGGGCTCACCACCATCTTTTCCACTTGATGGGAGAGGGGAAATAATGATCTAGTGCTCACAGCAGTTTCATGGGAATGGGGGAACTCAGGTTGGATGCACTCTTCGAGGAACTGAGGTTTAAATCCCACTTCAAGTGTCCCAAACACTGGGTTTCCACGTACAAAACTACCTTTCAATTATTTTTTTCTAAATAAGAACTGAGCTTGTGTTGTGTTGATCGGAAGCCTTTTTCTGGCTATCCTCAAATGCTTTGCATTCTGTTTTAGGGATGGTTTTCTTCCCATACCAAACTCTACCTTTGGTAATGCTGTTAAGTGGACAGTGAAATGATTATGTGTAAATACAATTTATAAAACAGTATGAACTCCCACAGGATGAAAGGCAATACTAAATATCAAGCGCAAGATATTGCTGTATTACAGTGTCATTTTTTAACTAGCAGGCATTACAACCACTACATCAACTAATAAAGCCAACCAAAAAATCTTCAGAGTATTTAATACTACCTTCATACTTTGATAAAAATACTCATTTAATTAAAATTAACTGGAATATTCTTGTGGAAATTATTATGTATATTTGCTGTCTATGGTCATCATATTACTAATAGAATAAGCTGGAATTAGTTGTAAACTAGCAGGAAAAAAAGTGAATTCCAGGATGTTTAAAATTCATCAAACCCCTAACTTTTTACTGTCCAGAAAATTGCTGTAATGACTTCATCATTAGCTCTGGATTCCACTGTTATTTATAACACAATATTAAAATCTGGAGTACTTTTGTTAAATCTAATTAACCTTGAGGGGCAAGTATGGGAAAGATCTTATACTGTTTTTTGTTCCCAAAACATTGATCTGGATGTTGGAGAATTGCTTTACTCTCAACCTAAACTGAGGGAGTAGTTTATTCCTTGCCAAAAGCTTTGTAAATATTGATTTAAGGATGTGAATTATAACCACGGAATTAGACTATTGATCTACCCATTGTCAGTATAAGAATCAATTTAGAAAACAAGTGAAACACAAAATTGCCACAATTTTTTTCAATTAGAAGAGATAATACTGCTTATAAATCAGATGAGCAAGAATTTCACTAGTTTCCCTCTGGAGAAAAAGTCATGAAAGAAACAAGAAAAAGGAACAATGAAAATACTCACAGGAAAATGTTATCATCAAACTGTATCAGAATGGACTAAGAGGATTTCCACAAAACTAAAAGGACAAAAAGCTATAGTAGGTGTGGATTTAAGTAAAAGGGGCTTATGGTAAAGTAGATCAGTATTGACTGTTTGTTTTGGGGGATAAACAAGAACTGATGGTTGAATCAATCTTGAATGCAAACATCATGTCAGAGAAAATCATATTTTATAGGTTAGGCATGGCTGAACACCACAGAGAACTGTGGAATACTGTTAATATGGTCAGAAAACACAACAGGTCAAAATTTTGCTCGCAGTGACACAAGCAAATATCCCCACCTCCGTGGTAATGCTCTGTATTTGTTTAAATGAAAGTTTAGTGTTTACCCCATGGACAGAATTATTCCATATATTTACTAGATAATTATATTTAATTAGCAAAATAATTTTTTTGCTTGTTTTTCAGAATGTGGTTTGCGTAATTTTCATACATTGTATAATATTGATCATAGTTCATTATAAAAATAATAACTTCAGATACTGAATGAAAAACAAAAAGGTACAGGAAAAAAATCTGTACTAAATAGCACCAGATGTGGACAGATTAGGCATAGGTCTATGAGATCGTCCCTAAAGACCTTGAAGAATCTATTACAAATGAAATGAAGAACAGTTTTTGTACTAAGGAACGTTCAGATTTTATCCCTCTCTTTTGTTATCACAAGGTATCTCATACACTCTCAAGATAAGTGATTCTTTTTCGGATGAGAGAAAAAGAATCAAGAATACAGTCCTTCAATGAGGAGAAAGAGTAAATGACACGTTCTTATTCATCTCTTCCTCTTACGGCACAAATTTAGCAAATATACCCACACAAGCACGTTATACCACCATTCATAACCATCTATCTCTTCAGAGTGAGTTGCAATATGTCAATAGAACAGGGAAAGGAAAATCGCATAAAAAGAAAATAAAGCAGAAATGCAAAAAATGTAACATCATGAGGATTGAATTCATCTAAATATGCTATATGGGTTTTTTCCTAATTTTGCTCTAAAATTTTAAAGCTGTATACCTTTATTATGACAAGCGATCTTTAAAGTCCTGGCTCTGCAACAGGTTGGTGAAGTCTTCATAAACAAGTCACAGAGGACTTAATTCTCATACAGTTCCATCTGTACCTCAAGACTTAGAGTTAACTTTGCTGCCCATTACACACAGAAGGGCAGAGGAAACAAAATAAAGATTAAAAAATTCCTAATTTTGACCAGCGGCAGTTCAGAAGGCACACCAAGCTACTACCACCCAGCAACTGCTCTCCAATCCTTTAAAAATAGGGTAGGTATTTGAAAGCCTTTGTGAGGATCAGCTTATCAAGCCACAAATCATGAATAATGCTCAGGCATCATTAATATTTTAGCTTTTATGCTTATTTGAAGCACCAGCAAAGAAAATGCCTGGAGTGACTAACTCCAGCTATGAAGTAATTTTTTAAAAGACAGCTGAAAGGAAAGCAATGTTTCACCCTTATCAAAAAGATAAAAAAACAATAGGGTGCTGGTATAAGAAAACAAGCAGAAAAATTATACTTTGATGGTCCTGAGTATTTTCTTTATTGCTAATTGCTTTCAATATACAGTGAAAAAGCTCTCAAGTATTTTCAAGGAATGTTTTCACTACCTTGCAATTTTCAAAAGGTTTACTTGAAACCTGCTTATCATGTCTAGCATCTTGAAAGAAGAATTCTGTACATTTTGCTCTTTGCACAGCAATCTATCTGTGCTTGAGGAAAAATATATTTCCTCATCAGTAAATAAGGAAATTATTTTGAAAATAAGTTGCAACCCAACTTCAGCAGCAGTGTCCTGCTGGGGTTCATTTCAAGAGACTTCCAATCAATTTCTGATTTTTTTTTACACAGTATACATTAAATTGCTATTCAAATTTTAAATGCTCTTTCATGCTAACCTAGAGATACAGATGGGTAAGAACAGTTTTCACTCATTTTTACATAAGCTTACACGAAACTGCAGTCAATCAGAGATGCTGACTGCACTTGCCCCACCTCCCCTGGGAAAGCAGATTGCTCTTTAACAAGCAGTGCTGCTATAGAAATGCAATCACCGGCTTCCTGTCACTCTTAAGTTCAGTTAAAATCCTACCTAAATGCCCCTTGTCATTTGAGTGATATCCAGAATGCCACACACAGCACACAGAAGTATGTGTCATGTGTCCAGTGAACTCTCCACATGGATGGAATCCACAGCAGGGAATTCACTGGACCAAGTCTGCCTCTACTAGAGCCACAGTGCAGTATTTTGCTAGTCTACTTATAGATAGAAAAATAATTACCACTAGAAAGTAAAAACAAAATGCCAACAATTTGTAAACATAAAATGCACCCAGAGATGTTTAGCTTAATTATTTCCTTCTCGCTCAGTAGTCAAATCTTTCCATGTGCTGCATTTGTGGCTAAGACACTAAAACATATGCACATCATTGCTTGAAACACTTTCCTAATCAGTTAGCTTTACTAGTTAGACTATTTTCTTCTACCAGCTTATTGTGAGGACAGCATATCCAAAGAGAAATTAAATACCATAGACCATAGCTGGGATATGGTACTCTTTCAATCTTGTTTCCTTGAATGAGTTAGAAAGCAATATTTCAAAGGAGAAATGGTTTCTGCCTGTAAATTGCAAAGATTGGTAAAATTTTGACTGGTAACATGTCTTAGCATTTTGCTCCACATTTTACATACATCCCTGAAGGGAAAGAAACACTTTCAATGTATTTGACAATAATTTTCAGTTTCTTTTCCCCACAGAATTATTTTGCTCCCCAGTCATATTAATTCCCTTGCTCAGGAGCATGCTTGATAGGTCTTTTTTATAGCATGCATTTGAATACAACTTGGAATTATACCTAAATGACCTTCAAAAGTATTTTAAGATCATAAGGCTCCCATTAAGTATTTGATAGACTTCACTGTCAATTAGTCAGAGGAATTTTACTGAGCAAATATTGCTTAGCTTGTTTTGCTCAATGTTTTTGTATCTATTTTTCCCCAAAGCTGAACACCTCTCCTTTACTGAGCTAGTTCCTCAGAAGAGGACAGTGTTTGGCAACTTCCAGCTAATTAGCCTGCATATCTCTACTGGCAACGTAATGTCCTGTCTTCAAAGAGAAAAATTAATCCAGGGATTTACTGACTATCTCACCCTTTGTTTAAGCCACAGCCATTTGAACAAACACCTACATCACTTTAGCTTCAGTGGATGCCGCTGAAGATACAGATACAACTTTGTAAGAAAGGGAAAACAATTTGTGCTAAATACCAATGAAATGAGGGAGAAGTATGAAAATTGGGCTTGCCTTTCCTTACGCATGTTCTAAGAAATAAAGCTCAATTCAGCAACACAACCACGGGACAGGGTAAAGATTGCAAGACACAACAGCCCGAGGCAGAGTTCTTATGCCTAAAATTCCCAGGACTTTATCAAGTAAATTCTTCAGACTTCATTTTCTGCTATCCAGAGAAATATAAAGAAATAAATACAAACATCAGAAACGTATGTTTTCTTTAATGAGACAGCTCACAGAAGTAGGTTTATTTATTTAGTGCTCTCAACCAGAGAAGTCATCCCCTGGGTAACGGACCCATTTGTTCTTTTGCTGTGAAGTGGCTTCCGCAAAGACACAGGCACATTCTGGGAAAATCTCTTTTGAGTTACATAATCACAGAGTACGTCAAGCTGGAAAGGATCCATAAGGATCATCAAGTCCCAACTCCCTGCTCCTCACAGAAGCAATCTAATCTGGTTTTCAAATGTCAGGCACAAGAAGTCTTCATTTCCCTAGGCCATGAGACACCATCTGCATAACACTTAGGAGAAATTTGTTTTGTGTTTCACCCCTACCCTGAAACTAGTTCAGTTTAATTTTTCTGTCAGTAATTCACTGTTGCTTATAGATTATCATGGGCTGTGAAGGCTAGGATTAAGCTAGAAAAGCAAGAGATCAGGAAGTGTAAATGATTTTTAAAAAATTTCTAAAATGTAAACTGTAACCTACCACTGAAAGGACAATGGAATAGCAATACACTGAAAATTAGTAACAATGCAAAACCAAACCCAACCTAAAGGAGAGCTTCAGCTATGATAAAAGTGATGACTTCAGCTGGCTGCTCCAACACTAAGAGATTACTAAGAGATCACTAGGTAAATTATATTACAACTATAATATCTTTCTCTGTAAAAAAGAGTTCTTTTATTATTTTATTGATTTTACCTTTGTTATTATCATCATTTTATCCTTACTTATGCTAGTTTAATTTTCTTCAAAACCTCTCCATGAGAAAACTGAAGTTTTTTGTTTTCATCTTAACTTCCATATCAAATCGGTTCAGCACAACTTCTTCCTGAGCTATGTGCTTTAGCTCTGCTAAACACCACAAAAAAGTTTTGCCCCAGAATGGCTTTAACCTTTGCTACAACGTTTAAGATGTTTTTCCTAATTAATGACAACATTGACAAAGGGATCAAGTGCACCCTCAGGAAGTCTGCAGATGACACCAAGCTGAGTGGTGTGATTGACACACCTGAAGGACAGGATGCCATCCAGAGAGATCTGGACAAACTAGAGAAGTGGGTCCATGGGAACCTCATGAGTTTTAACAAGGTCAGATACAAGGTGCTGTACTTGTGTCAGGGCAAACCCCAGTATCAATACAGGCTGGGGGATGAACAGAATGAGAGCAGCCCTGATGATGATTAGAGAGGTGGAACAGCTCTCCCATGACGAAAGACTAAGACAGTGGTGAGAGAGTTGGGGTTGTTCAGCCTGGAGAAGAGAAGGCTCTGAGGGGACCTTCTAGCACCTTCCATTACCTAGAGGGGGCTCACAGGAAAGCTGGAGAGGGATTATTTTCAAGGGCATGGAGTGGCAGAACAAAGAGAAATGGCTTTAAACTGAATGAGGGTGGGTTTAGATTAGATATTAGAAATAAAGTCTTTACTGTGGGAGTGGTGAGGCACTGGAACAAGTTACCCAGAGAAGTTGTGGGTGCCCCATCCCTGGAAGTGTTCAAGGCCAGGTTGGATGGGGCTCAGAGCAACCTGATCTAGTGAAAGGTATTCCTGCTTATGGCAGGAGGGTTGGAACTAGATGATCCTTAAGGTCCTTTCCAATCCAAACATTCTATGATTCAAGACAATGCACCCAGGGGTAGCCCATCAGGAGCACTGGATCATGTAGTCTTACTGCTGTTTAAATGACTTCCTTAGAGAATATAGTTCACTTTTTGATCTCAACAGACACCATTTTTATTACTAGCAGTCTCATCACTTTCAATCCAATGTACAGACTGTCAAACAGTTACAAAGCTGCATCAGGATGAGCAGCTGAAAATAGAGCATCAACTGATTCTGGTTGCTGCCATACTAATGCTCTTCTGGAAGCCCTGAATTAGCTACACTAAAAGAAATGGAGATGGAAAGAGGTGAAACAAAAGAAAAAGTAATGATTCTCAAGGAAAGAAAATGCCAGAGTGATAATGAATGGAAGAAGATAAGATACTGTGATGGTAAATATTTGGACCTCTATAATATAGCTGTGGAAGGAGTTCATTGTGCTAAATGCCAAATAAAAATACTATCAAATTTATTTCATACAGCTCTATTTCCTTCCAGAAAATTTCTCATGCCTTCTTGTGAACAAGAATCTCACTTTTGACTTCAGCACAATTTTGTCGTAAATAGTTATCAACAGAGAAAAATGGAATGACTTTAAGGAGGAGGTAATTTTATCTTCAGAATAAAATTGATGCAAAATCATGCCAGTTTTTACAAGCTTATTTATACCTAAAAGTCCCTGCCATGCAGAATTTATAATCAAACAAAAAGCTACATACAAGATGCAGTAGTTGCACATCAGGACAAAAGTAGCTGTCTACTTCAACACTAACTGGTTTTATAACACAAGTCTAACAACATATAGTGTCAGAAATAAAAAGTAGTCTACTCTACATTATTGTTCAACTGCCTGTAAAATTGTACATTAATAATGAAGCCTTTCAGAAATGAAATTCAAAAAGATCCAAAATTATTTCATTTCTCCATTCGAGAAAACAAAATTCAATTTAAAGAAAATCTTTTCCTGTATAATACTTCAGTTTAAAATTATATTTAATAGAAACTTCTGAAATTTAGTGGTGTAGCTGGAAACCCATACTTTTAGAAAATATCTATTTCAGTTAAGTATAGGGGAGCAGCCTGAAGTGTTTGACAAGCTGTAATCAACATTGTAGCACTGCTTAGTTGTGACTAAACTGCAATGCGTGCTGTAGCAGCTGCAGAATGGTCACAATCAAAAACTCTCCATATAAGCACACTTCTTACATCATAAGTGTTGACACAGTAACTTCTTGTAAAAACAGTGGAATAGAACTTTGAAGTTTTGGCCATCTTTCAAGCTTCTACCACGTTAAAGACAGAGAAAAAGAATAATCGCTATCAAAGTAAAGCCCAATAACTTTGTTTTTCTTCTAGAATTTAATTCAATATTTAGTCATCAGTTTGAGAATTACTTTGGGGATGAGAGTGAACATGCTTCTTCTGGCTCTCCATTGACTACAATGAATTTCAACTCAGGTACCTGCCAAGTCTGAACCTACAGGAAGTTTGCCTAAGCACAACTGCCAATACACTTAATACAGTGTCATACACGTCCAATAGAGATTTGCTTCTGTACATTAAGAGATGAGATACAATCTGTTTGTTTTCTCAACAGGTATTCAAAACTTCCAAAAGCTTTGTAACTGTGTTTATTATGTCAAATGAATAAAAATAATGTAAATAAACTTAAAGGTCACAGTCCTTCATAACCACGTATGCACATTATACTCTGTGGATGTTCTGGAATTAACCAAATACTTTATGTTACTGGATATTAAATACTCTACATTTCAACTAGTTTCATGTTACCACATTCTTGTACAGATTGGACTATTTATGGTTGAACTCAGTTTTGCTAACCAAAAAAACCCAAAGTATGGGATAAAATCAAAAGCAATACATTATGATCTTAGAACACATAGCAGTTTGCACTGATAATTGAATGGATCATTTAAATACAAATATTCAAATACTACGAACTTTTGAAGAATCAGACTAAAATTACTACTTCACAATTGGCCTAGATGTGCACTAAACTGCGGAAAGAGTAACTGAAATCAATGCAACACAATTCTATCCTACAGATTTGCTGTGGCCAAATTTTCAAACTCAGGTCATCAAAAATAGCCAATATTAAATCTCTTCGGTGTTGTATTATGGCATCTAAATAAGCTGACTGCTTTCCTCACAGTCTGATCACCTGCAGTTGCGTAAGACAACTAATGACATAAATCCTGTTGGCACACCGCACAAAAGTATCAGGCTGCGTAAATCCAAACATCTGAATGTTTTCATGCAGTCAAAGCTAACGTGCCACGTTAGGCACCTCATCAAAGCCTGAATTGTTTCCTATAGATAAACTGAAATTTAAAATTACTTACATGTATTAGCACAAGGATAATTCAAGACAAGTATCTGAATGACAGCATTTAACCTAAGTGTTAGACACAGAGCAGCATGACTTGAAGAACAAAAATAAAACTTCTGGGAACTGCAATATCCAAGGATAGTAACTATTGGAAAGTACTAGGGAAAAAAACTGTCTTGTAAATATCTCAACTTTCTCAAATGTGTTTTTAATATTTGAAATTTTTAGACTTGGCCTACTTGTGGAGATCAAATTTTAAGTTATATTTTCCCAAATCTACAGATTTCAATCTCTGACTGCCAAGAAGCGAGTAGCTAAATGAAGGAACTGCATCTCATTTAGCATTAATGAAGTCAACACTTCAATGCTGAAGTAGAGATAGCGAACACTCAAACAACAGAGTTGATTAACATGCAGCTCAGAAGGAAAAACAGGTGATAAGAACATTATGAAAAGTGATCTGATTAGTCTGCAGTGGAAGAAAAGAAAATGTGGAAATACAGTTATACTTTGTGGAGGATGATGTTTCAAAAATTCAATGACTAAAAGCCAGACAGAATTGGACAGGAAATGAAAAATTAAGTTTGACAAGCCTATTTATTTTGGCTCATAAGCATTTGCTTAAAATGAAAGAATATTGCTTTTTACTCCAATAGACTTTTGTGAGTTTGATTTGGATTAAGGTATCAATCCCATTCAATGAAAGATATTTCAATAAATGAAATACTTTATAGGAAGACAAACCCCCTACCTATGTTAGCTATACCAGGGACAGATGAAGGGACTCTAAACTGCAGAAGTTCAAAATAAAGCAAGGACTATGTTGTATATCCTCATTGTACAGATGCATGTTTAAGGGCCTAGTCTTGAAAAGTGTAATATGGACAAATTAGTGCCATTCACTGCTCTAGTGGTCTATTTGTGAGAGTGGGAACTCTTACTTTAAATCTTTAATATAAATGCTTACACAAATCTTTGGCAAACAAAAAAGTATGTAGGCAATATATATATTTGTATATATAGAGTATAATTTGCTCTTTAGATATTAGGAAAGATCAAGACTGCACAGGCAACCTTGATTTCATGATTTCTTGATGTCAAAGCTTCATACTAAAACTCAGGAATACAGAATAACACAAATTGAGACCAGACTTGAACACAAAACTGCATGCTGCATATTGAATATGCTTGACTTTTTAAAAATACTGGCATCCTCACCATTCATCAAAAAAAATTAAGATCTGAAGCCTAGAAGGAATGGCCAACTGTGCTTTGAAACAAACTTTCAGACTGAAAAATGCTATCCATGACACCAGAGTCCTTTTCTCTGCATCGCAATTTTCTGATTTCCTCCAGGAAGAGTAAGAATCATAGCTAACTACAGACAGGGTCTGTCCTTCACGCAGCCAGTTTCCTTTCTCCATTTCTATTTTCATAAGCTAGCCACCACAAACAGCAATCAAGGCATCACATAGTGTTTTAAACTCAATCAAGAAAATGTCATAGCTTGTATTCCATTTCTAAGGGCCACAGGTAAGCTCACAGGTGCAATTAAGCATGAACTGCTACCATTCAATCCTACTCCCCAACACACTTTGTCCCACAGGATTTCCAAGAGCACCAGAAACACAAAAAAATTCTCCACCGTTCCACCAGGTGTTTGCAATAGGTTTTCCCTTCCATGAGTACCTTGAAAAGCCAGTGCTAAGGGCAACCACAGATTACCTTCTAAGAATAATAACAACGAAGTTTTCACCACACTTTCCAGTGTAAACAGAAGCCTCCGGAGGAACTCGATTTAAATCAATGCAGTGATAAATAATACGCAAATGATACACATCTGTTCCCTCCGGATGTCACAGTTCTGGGTTTTTCTCTCAATAGGAGTGTGCTGGATACAAAGCATACTAACTCTATTTCCATTTATCATTAAGTTTTTCTATAAAAGCAACCCAAGAAATTACTCTGCTTTCAGAAGCATTATAATTAGCAAGGGCTAGTGTAGATACATATCATGTGTTCATCTTTCATCCCTTAATTTGATCATTTCATGTACCAAGTCACAGAACTCCAAAGAATCAGTTTTTTAGCTCATTTAGAGTAGGATATGGTATGAAAATGTTTTAGTTTTGATTATTTTATTTCATTTGTGAATATTTCTTTTTGTGCAGGGAAGAAGACCTGTCCATGATTTCTTCAATGTCACAGATGTCCTTTATTAGCTAAAGTAGATTTGCTTAAGAATCATGATTAATTACGAATAAAAAATTCCTGGGCAAGATTTTCAGTTTCATTTATTAGTTTAAGAAGCCTGAATTCAAAAATGCAGCAATGATGCCATGGCTCTTATCTCATAATATATTTCCTGTAACATAGTAATTTCTAACTTGAGTGCAATGAAACATCTCACAAATACTTTCTAATACAAAATGTCTTTTCCAATTTGTGTATGGCATAAGGGATGCCAATAAAGACTTTCATGACATGAAAAACAGAAAAATCACAACATGAAATACTACAAAACCATTTAGAGAACAAGGTTTTGAAGTGAACAGTTTTACAATACTGCTGAGAAGCTCTCCCCAGAGAACTCTGATCCCCTGATAATCCTTTCTGCTTCTGAAACTCACAATACAGCTCTGCTCCAGCACTCTACTAGAAATCTCTCCTCTACATTTCCTTCTCTTGAGTTCCTATAAATCGAGCAGATATAAACCATGACTGTACTTAAAATTTTGTGTCAAGTTTTGTTCTCCTATTAAACAATGTACTGTAAGTTATTTTGGCATAAAGTTTCCTCTACAGAGAGTTCATACATCACACTTTTTTCCTTTTTGCTAGAAAAATTTGTAGAATATAATCATGGGTATTTTCATTCTGTATATTCAATCTCAACATTAATTTCAGACACATGCATGACTGTGGATGCAAAAAAAATTGTTGAGTACAGCATGACATTTTAGGGCAAGTTTGTGGTCACTGAGTAATGAACATCACTATATATTTCAACTGATGCTATTTTCTGCTTTTTTCTATTGCAAAACCAATAGTATTTTACAAATGCTTTACCTATTGTGACATTAACCTATTGTGATGTTTGCATAACTCATGTTTGCAAGGTGCTCTACAATCACGATGCATGTGAAGCACCAGGATCAATATTTCACATTGGAAAGGTCTTTGGAAAATTGTAATTGTAATGTAATTTCATCACGTTGCAGAAATAATTAGAGAGAACTCAGTAATCTGTGACTGAGGCACTCCAACATGCACCATTTTAACAAGACCAACTATACTCCCATTGTTTGTCAGGACCATCTGACAAAACCCAGTAATTGTTACAAGAACAAAATGGGAACACTACTGAAAAACAGAAAATAGCAGAACTGACTCTTTATGCAATGAAAAGTTGACCACATTAAGATCTAGTTCCACCATCAGCATAAAATGAAAGGAAAGAAGTTTTCACATGCCTGAGAGTACATTCCCATACCAAGTTCAAGTGGGTTGAATTTGGAAGACTGAATCACTCACAAGAAGCACCCATACACACCATCTGCCCCATCATCCAATATGTCATGAAACATGCTTTTGTAGACAAAACAACCTTAAGAATGTTTTACATGTCCTTTTAAAATTAAATGTTTGTATTTTTCTGTCTGCAGTCACATATTTCACTTTACTAATTATCCTCTTTCTCAAACTTTTTGCAGCAACAACTACTTTGCCTGAGTGAGAGATCACAACCCCCAAAGCAGAATTGAGCCCCTTTAGGATTTGAAATTGTATTTTTCCCCTCCAAAAGATGCTGATGGCAGTGATGCTCCTGATTTTAGTATGATAGATAAGTGCCTAGTGTTGATCTGAATGAGTCTGGTCTTGTGATTAAAGCTCAATAGGGTAGATCTGTGTGACTCAGAAAAAAAGTAAGCTAAAATGTTTTGGAGTTCTAACACACACCAAAACAGCACATTTTGAGAAGTTTTGATGTATGCAATTTTGAGCCTTTTCTGAGTGATAACAAGCAACTCATCAGGAACTTGTAACTTTTTTTGGTAGCAAATATTCCCAGTTCACTCTTGCAACACCATTCCGATTGCCTACATGAATAGGCAATAGTGGATTCAGCTCTAGGAATGATTTTTGCCAATGTAGGTCTCAAGGCAATAGAAACCAGCAGTTAAAGAAAAAAAATGCTACGGAAAGGGGAAAGCCTTACCCTTTTTGAGAGGCTGGGAGAAACAGAAGGAGCAGCCCAGCCCAGCCCAGCGAGATGGAGCTCCAGATCACGTTTAATGGCACAGGAAGATACAAACAGCATGCGCCCACTCTGCATTACTAGGAACTATTCAGAAACTAGAAGCATTTGTAGAGCATGACAGACATGAGTCCAACGCCTGCAACCACTCTGTGAGAGCTAAGTCATTTTATCACCTCTGTTGTTCAGTGTGCGTATTGATTTTAAAAACATTTCCAAACGACTGCAAAGCTGAAGGATTAAATCTATCTTGTTGGCTTTGACTGGATGCTCCAAATTTGCTGAATAACCTCACAGTAATAATAGTAATATTCTTCTCTGACAGATACCAGGAACTAAACTATGAAAACAATATTCCAATATCTACTGGATGTCAGAAATGTCAATCACCAAACAATCACCACTTTTCTTCAGTTACATATATTGGGTGGTTCAGTTCTTCAGAAAATGAGGTAATTGTCTAGATCTAGGCTGCATCAGTTGTAGGCTTTCATTCCTTAGAACACTGCCATCTTATAAACCTAGGCAATAAATGAAGAAATAAAAAGGAGAACTTAGACAGATTCTACCACATACAGCTTACTGTTTGGCTGGCCATAAATACAAAAACTTTTTATCTTTATATGACTTTTGGTAACTGGCTACCCTGTGTCCCACACCTCTTTCACCTATAAAGATATCTTAAGGGCTTATATATCTATCCAATGTTCCACTGAGTTGTGGCTCATAATCTTATACAGGAAACACTGGGATTTAAAAAAGTACCCCTTTCTCAACTAAACCTCATCTTTACCCTTCTGTCCCTATCTTCTTCTTTATTTCAAATGTCTCCAAGTGTTAGGCTGGATTTTCAAAGTGCTGAATTAGCTTTGAAAATAAGTAGAACTGAGATCTAACAAAAATTTGCTCTTAAAACACTTTAGTGCATTTTAAAATTGTTTTTTAGACCCAAAGGACGTACATCTGCATAGTACACGAACATACTGGTGCACGTTTGACAAAGGGCCATAAAGATGACTAAGGGATTGAATATTATTCATGAGAGGAGAGGCTGAGAGAGCAGGGACTCTTCAGCCTGGAGATAAGATGTCTCAGGGAGACCTTGTCAATGTGTACACATACCTGATGGGAGGAAACAAAGAATATTGAGTCAGAATCCTCACAGTGGTGCCCAGTGAGAGGACAAGAGGCAGTAACCACAAAATGAAATACAAGAATTTCTTTCTGAAAATGAGAAAAAACATCTTCACTATTAGAGTGTTCAACACCAAAACCAGTCTCTCAGAGGGACTCTGCAGTCTCCATCCCTGGAGGTATTCAAAACCCACCTGGACACAGGCCAGAGCAGCTGCTCTCACTGGCCCCGCTCTGAGCATGGGACGAGGGCTGACAAGCTCCTCTGGTACCTTCCTACCTCCACTGTTCTATGATTCCAGATTTGCTTTCATGTTTTCAAAGATCATTTTGTTGTTTACTTATATAATGGAACTGCTTATATACAGGTGCTATACACCTAATTTTTTCCAGATTTTTCTTTTTTTGTTGTTGTTGGAAATAATGCCTGGAAAGGAGCATAAAATAACATACACACTGTATACACATACAGATACAAAAGCAATTTAAAAATTTAGTATTTTTCAAAAGCAAAAGAAACTCATGTCAGCTTAGAATAAAAATAATTTGGCTACATGAAGTACACAGAGTTGCACAGACAGATTAGAAGAACATGAGTGATTTACATGGTAATACTGAACACAAAGTAAGAGAATAAAAGTTAACTTCATAAAGTCTAAAATGAAGAAGTACTCGCAATAACTTGGCAATAAAAGCATTTACCTTTTTCAGTGTGACATTATAGCTAATGAAGTTTTAAGGGACTACATGTTTTAACCAATCTGATCTTTGTGTACTTATAAAATAAACCGAGTGAAACAATTTAACCTACTGGAATCATGGATTTTACACCACACTCGAAGTCTTTCAAAACTTGTATAATAGTAAATTATGTTCAATCCTCAAAGACATGCATTGTGAATACCAGTATTATTAACAACATAAAAATCTGTATTTTATACTAGCCTAGATACCCTGTGTCTAATTATCTCAATACAAAGATTCTTTGTAAATGACCAGAGTGTCCCTGTGTCTCTAGAGCCTGAACCTTTCAACTACAACAGGGAAAAAGGGGATTAACTGCACTGTAAGAACACCAAGCAAAACCAAAGTATTTGTGATGAGTCATAAATGGCACCAGTTCTCTAGAACTCCAAAATACCTAATGATTAGGATATCTCTTGAGAGCACTTGGACAAGCAAGTAGGTGGCAAGAACATAAGATGGTAATGAAGGAACATCTAATTTTCCCAGTATGTATATGCATCACCAGCTCAGTGGCCATCCCCTACAGAGCAGATAAAGCACAACGAAGACAGTATAAGTACCATGTTTTACATCTCCACTAGACAAAACCATACAAACTAGCATTGCTATTTCAGGGAGGAAACATGCTGTTCATGTAGAATGAGGAAAACAGAAATAACTCTTTATCCACATTAAAAAAAAAAAAGAAAAGAAAAGAAAATGAAATTTAACATTGATGAAGCCATCTGGTTTCCAGCAGTGGAATGTAATATTCAGTTCTTCCGTGAAGACATCATATCCCAACAGAATATTGTAATATGAGAGAACATTTTACAAGTGAGGAATTGACAAAGTGAAGATTTTTCATCCAAGGAAAGAGAATGATAGAATCATAGAATATGCAGATGGGAAGGGACCTATCAGGATCATCAAGTCCAACTCCTCGCCCTGTGCAGGACACCTCAATAATCACAACATGGGCCTGAGAGCGTTGTCCAAGATTCTGTTGCTACAAAAATTTGGTACAGAATTGTGTTGTAAATAGAACATTTAGTCTTTAAAATCTGATACATTTAAAATATCTGACACATTTAAAGTAACTTTTTTCAACAGTTTTGCATGGAATTTGCCAGCATTCATAGCGATATTTTAAAATACAACAATTAAACATGTAACCTGTTAAATGTGATTTTGCTATAATCAGAAAAAGTCCTCGGGCTTTGTACATTCCTAAAGTGCAGGGTCTTTGAACTTGTCTGGACCTGACCTGATTTCAGCTTGGTTTAACTGTAAGAGCAATTCTCTAGCCATCAGTCAAATTGACTTTTGTCTACCTTGCTCTAGCTTAGTTCTGTGACTACAGTATATGTAAACAATCAGTAAACTCATGTACCCACTGAGCAACCCTACATCATGAACAATATTTTCATACTGCATATAGCTTTTCTATCATAATTTGGATTATGAGTGTCATTATAACTGGACTAATAACAACTGCATTGTGTTTTAATCATACTCATAAAATATTAGACTTAATTAATAAAACCTTGCATCTGTGTAATGTGTTCTCTCTTAGCCCATAGTAAAATTCTGAGCATAAAAAAAACTCCACAACAAATTTAGGAATAAATTGTAATTGAAACTTGAGTCAAACATATTCTAATAGGCTCTGTTACTGTATCACAATAAAGATGATACTGAACACAGAACTTCAGACTTAATATGCTGTATGTTGGTTTAACAAAGTTAAAATACTGACAGTCTCATAAGAAAAAACAAGACAGTTTCAGAATTTTCAGAAGAAACTGTCAGATAACTTAATTCCAACCAACAGCATATTTCCATTTGCACTACTCTACTTCCACACCTGTAATTTTAGCTGTTAAATGTTTTTCTTTCTGATATACCATCTCACATGCACTGTTTCTTTTCTCTTCATAATCATGAATATCTTTCTCTCCTCTAAAATAAGGACTCATTTTTTCCCATTCCTCTGCAGGAAGTTGCTACAGCTCCCACATTTATTCACCCATTTTATGCCTCAGGATCTATAAAAAACACATATGAAGGCTCAGTCTCAAATGTTTTACTCAGTTCATTGGCTTGGGAACAGGTCAATGGCTAGGAATTTTTTTTTTCTCTAAACGACTAATTAACATTTTCATTTATTTATTTAAAGTTTTATACTATCCGTTTATAAGCATCAGCATTTATGGAACAGAAAAACCCTACAATTACATTATAGTTTTCAGATTTCTCATATATGAAAATCATTGGAGTGAAATGGAAACATATTGCAACTTGATCCCTAAAACAGAATTAATACCTGGTTATACAGCATTTCAGTATAAATACAGCGTAATTAAACTAGACTTAATTCAGACGTAGCAGCAAGTCTACCACTGCCAGCACTGTGCAGTGTTAGCCTGGTTTAGACTGGTTTTCCGCCTTCATTTTTGTACTGTGAAGGCACTGTCTTTAACAAGACTGTATTTTATATTGAAATATTCTCACATGTCCTGGATTGTAGGAGTACCGAACCACTTACAGACAATCAGGAGAGAGCAAAGTCCTGCACTAAAAGGATGGAGATGCAAACAGTACTGTGGAGGACCATGAAGGTTGGAAGTCACTCCCAAGAAGTACATGGAGTGGTTTTAGTACAACACTAACTACAGTGCTTGACCTTTCAGAATGAAGGTTGAAGTGAACGAAGGTTGAAAACCACCATCCATACCTACATACATACCCTATGAAAAACCTGGAATGGATGGTACTTGCTGGCTCTGATGGCAGAAAGCCTCTGCATTATGTGCTTTGGAAAGGAAATTTAATCACATTCGCAACGTGAACAATTGAAAAATCAATTCAAATGCCTATTGTAGGAAATTTTTTGCTTAGTTTGGAATTCTCTGCTGAAAAGAGCAAGCAATCAGAGAAGTTTAACCATCGTTTATGCTACTGCACAATGCTTGTTTCCCACTTATGGAAAGCTCAGACCCTGAATCTTACATAAATGAGATATCCAGTCGCAAAATTTAAGGTCCAAATTTTTTTGTTCTCAAAAGCAGAAGTACAACACTGAAGTATTGTGCCATTTGTCTCAATTTCCAAATACACACAGCAGACAATGCAATTAAAATTTGGACTGTAGAAGCACGCACACACACACATCATTTTTGTTCAGAACAACAACAGATTTGAACCTGTAAAGAAGCTAAATTCCATCTGAGATAATCAGTGCGTGAATTGACCATCTTAGCACAAAAAAACACTAACAGCTACTTTAAACTGCTTTAGTATCTTAGTCTGTGTGAATACAGTTGATTGAAAGTTCATTGGGATCAGAAAGAAATATTTCCAGCACCATCATCACTCCCTCATTCCTGAAGAAAACAGGTCTCCAGGAAAAAATGATGCTACCTTCTTTCTCCTGCCATTCAGATGTTTGGCCCTACTTCTCCATGTGTAACCTTTCCTTGCAAAACGTTCCTTCCCTGAATGAGCTCCAGTTCCCAAATCCCCAACAGATTTTTTTAAGCTTTGCTATCATCTCTCCTCTTTCACTGAGTTAGAGGTCAGGCAAATATATCACCTCCTCTGCAGTTCTCTGCAGTGGTGCTGCAGCCAATACCAGCACCTAACACGTGAGAGCAAATAATATCTTGCTCCTTTGCATCACAGTTTGTGCCATTATAGCTCTATACTGATTAAAAAGGCTGCGATGAAAACGAAATGTTACCCTTCTGAAAGGGCTATGGAATTACAAAATTAATGGAACTACAATTATATACTCAATTATCCAGTTTTGTTATTTAAAAAAGCTACTGTGTGGTAAGAAACTCAATTCTAAATAATGAGCTCCAGTAAATTACTTCATTGTACATACTAGATCAATTTAAGGTCAAACTAAATTACATTTTAAGTAATCCATTGGTCTTTCACTTTGAGCAAGTCCCTAGATTCTAGTGCAACCTCAGAGTTCAAAAATAACTAACTACATAATGAAATTATCAATGTCAAAAAGTTCCCATTCATCTATAAGCAAAAGCTTAAACACTTTAGTCAATTCCCTTACTCCAAAATTTAACAGTACCCCCTGCTCAAAAATACCCCAATACAAGAGTAAATCAACACAGAAGGACTTCTATCAAAATGGAGAAAGGCAAAAAAGAGTTAAGCTACATTTTGTAAACTTGCAGGTACTAAAGATGGAACAATTGTTCAGATAAAAAAAACTGAAAATGCCTAGTTTTTAAATTCTCATGCGCTCAAAACATGTTGTTATTATGAATGATTCAGTCAATATTTCTGCAAGAAAAACACCTACAAATAATAAAACAGTCTCTATCCTTCAAAATTACTTTTCCCCATGCTTCTTTATTTTAACAGTATTTATGGTGGAATATTTTAGAAAACATTGAATTTTTATATTAGGAAACTCAAATTTTATATTAGGAAACTATTTCACTTACGTGAAACTCCAATTTTCCGTGGTCCTATGCACAAGAAGGAAATTAAATATTTAACACTGTCACACAGTGTAGGGATTTCAAACAAATGAACTTTGTGATGAGAAAAAGGCAAAACAAACAGAGAAATTGGTAATAAAAGAGACCTTGAAAGGACATACAAACACAATATCTCCCAAGCCCTCTCAATACATACAAGCAGCCAGTTGAAACGTTTAATAGCCCAGGTAACACTAGAGATCACAGCATGAGTTCCAAGGAGAGGACAATCAAAGTGCAACAGGTTTTTTAAAAGAGCAGGTGTTTTCATGCAGAAAAGAAGAGCAATGGTAGAATTCTTATCTTTCTGTTTCCTATGGTACACTGAATTGCATCAAAACCCAGATAATACTTTCCTAGTGTTCAATAACCCCATGCAGGAGTTACTCCTTCACAGTCACAGAAAAGTGAAGTGATTCTTCAAGTACGTACTGACACCTCATGTGTCTTATCCAGCTCTCCAAAATATGCACTATCTTTCTTTGCTTCTATTTTCAACTACCAGTTTCTACAAAGTCTCTTCAAGATCCTCTACTTTCAGAGTTACCTGAAGTGCAAACATGAGAGACACAGTATCAGGATTTTTAATGATTCCTGATTCAACCAAGGAACTGCCACCAACAAAGGACATATCTTATGGACTCTACCCATAAGCAGAGATTTCTAGTATCAGGACTGTGTTACGTGCAGATTTTTTAAAGTAAATTTTAGAATTCCACTTTAACCTCATACACCACCTTTGAAGAAGCTCTGTCACGGGCCAGTGGCATGCAGCAGAGCTGCACTCTGAATTGTGAAGACTAAAGAAGCAGAACATACACTTGACAATCCATTTTCCTCAAAGTATTTCCTGCATTATCCACATCCACAATAGCTGGGAATTTCTCCATGAACTGATTATGCTAACAGTACGCAGAGAAATTCCGGTCTTTGATGAACAACTGTGGGGTAGTTACTTAAACATGTGTTTCCTTGCCTGTTCTTTTTGTTTTCTGTTGAGACCAAAGGTCTTTATTAACAGAGATTCGTATTTTTTTCTGTGCAGAAAACATATAGTTCATTCATACATAAATTACCATTTATAATGGTACATACTTTACCCTTCCTCACACTTTACAGCTTAACGTACCTACCAACTCTGGCTGCATCTTTCAGATGGCACAACTCCCCCAGTTATTAATATAGAATATTCACTTATTTTTACTATTTACAATTTTTTCTTTAAATTAAAATAATCTTTCCAGTATCCATTGTACAATATCTACTAACATTGTACCATTTTCAAGTACAATGAATTTGTGAAAGGAGAGAGGTATCATAAATTGTCTTTGGCTGACAAAAAAAAAAGCCATGGGTATTCATTTAGATGGCAATAATGAAACTGAAATTACATGTGTTTTTTTTCACAACTTCAAATATGTTAGACATCTTTACTCCCTATTATCTAACTTTTTTTTTCTCTTTTATACATGCCTGTATATATACAAACGTATAAATATTAATACATGCATCATCCAAATTCTCCAGTGTCAGATAAAGAGATTGTTATAGGTATCTCAGCAAGAAGTTTTATTGAAATTTATTAGTATAAATACGATAGATATTTTAAGCAGGTCACAGAAAAGTGGTCTGAAGGTAGGAGAAATACATTTACTGCATGAAGTGCCTTGGCACTTTAGTGCATGAAACACTGATATGCAACTTGCCAGCAATTAAGGGAAAAGGTTAACCAGGATTTTAGCTATTATGTATGCTTTTGATTCCAGCCATTATTTCGGTGATTTCTAGTCTTACTGTATACACTATAGCCTATAGTATAATGAATGATCACCTACTCTTACTGCTGTGTGAGACTCAATGAACCTGACTTTATACCAGAGTGGTTGGGTCTGATTCATAGATCTTCTCTCTCTAAAGTTTTGTGGTCTGCCTAAGAAATACACAGGCATATATCTGAATATATGTAATAGTCTGTTTTGTTGCATAATGCATTTTGCAATTTTTTTTCACAGGGATATTATTAGAGAAAATTATTTTGATTCTCAGCTTGTGGGATAACTTTATAGCTGTACATAAACCAGCAGGCAGCTTTATGGAAATGCTAAGCCTTTTCAAAACATAAAACAGCAAATATTAATGATATCCTAAACAGAAACTCCTTCTCCAGTTTTCTCTGAAGCATCGAAAGAGATTCAGAGTGTCTAGTGTTTGCTAACACAACACACAGAAAATCAACTTCAGGTGAACTATGCTGAATATAAACATACAAGTTTTTCTAGGATATTCACTTGCAAAGTGTAGCTATTCCAAGTGACAGCTGAATAAGTAAGTTACAAAAAAGTTAGCAATAACTTCTCCTATTACTTTTTATCTAAGAGAGGACTTTCAATAACAAGTAGAAGTATAACCTTGCCTGCAAGGCTAAGGATGAGATGGGCAATAAACAGCATTGAGAACCGATCTTGAACTCGCTCCATGAATGCTATTAGGTTCACGGCTTTTAGATGTAAGTTGCAAAATCAAGACACACAGGACCCAAGATGTTTTTGAGAAAATGTATCACAATATTTATTATACTCAGTCCTTTGTCACAATGAAGTTGAAGACTGATCATCTCTGGTGAATTTAAAATGCTACCCTGCACTTGGTAATCAAATCAGTAATAATGTATTCCTGCTTTATTTTGCTATCAAGCACTTTGTTCGTATTTAATCATAGCAATTATTTCTATTGTGCTTACCCCCTGTAATTTTATGTTATATAGAATGACAGTTAATTGAGCTAAAACAATTGCTCATAATAATTTGTGTGTTTATTTTTATTGTGATTATTGTCATTCCAGCTCTCTCACTGCAAGAGCAGAGCACTCAAAAGTTACGCATATACAGACCATTTAATAACTATGCTGTTCTTTTCCTCGGGGTTCAACCATCTACTAAAGAAAAAACAAAACACAACAACTATGCACAGAATGGAAACATAAATGAAAATAATAAGTTATCTACTTACTCCTCTGATAATTGCCAGTAAAGATTGTAAGAGTACCACGAGAAATTAGCTACTGGGTTTTTTTGGTGGGGTTTTTTGTTTGGTTGGTTGGTTGGGGGATTTTTTGTTTGGTTGGTTTTTTTGCCAAGATTTAAAGTCAGATATATTTACCAGCATATGTTAATAAGGAACTGAATCCCACAGAGCTGAATGTCGGCTGAAGTCAGAGAACATTTGTTTTTCTCCACATACTCTCTCAACCCACTACATCCTGGTCAAAACACAGAGACCAGAACTACACTGACACTTAAAGCCATAGAAAGTCAAGTTTTATATGTCAACAAAACAACGCCCTTTGTCTTGCTTTCTGACAACTTCAATGGCCTCTTCTCTGCCAGTGGATACTGAGCTCATGGTTTCAGAAATCTCTTGACAATGACTCCAAGATCCCTTACCAAGTTCTAATGCATACTTCTAAGCCCAGCACTACTGTAAGCACAATTTAGACTACTTTCCTCTTGACGGAGAGGAGAAGGGAGATATTAGAGCACCTTCCAGTACTTAAAAGGGGCTTACAAGAAAGCTGGAGAGGGACTTTTTTTCAAGGGCCTGGAGTAACAGAATGAGGTGATGGTTTTAAACTAAAACAAGCTAGATTTAGATTAGGAAGCAACTATTCACTGTGAGGGTGGTGAAGTACTGAACAGGTTGCCCAGAGAAGCTGTGAATGTTCCATCCCTGGAAGTGTTCAAGGCCAGGCTGGACGGGACTTGGAGCAACTTGGTCTAGTGGAAGGTTTCCCTGCCGTGGCAGGGGGGTTGGAACTAGATGATCCTTAAGGTCCCTTCCAAGCCAAACCATTCTATGATTCTACAATGCTCTTCAGTAATTGTCACCAACAGATGGTAATAACCTGGTCATAAACATAAAAGAATAGATATAAAAGTAGGAAAGTTATTGCTCTGTATTGAAAATTGGGTTTTTTGACAGATGTGAAAGAGATTGTATGATTGTTAGCACTCCTTTATACTCTATATTAAAAAAATATTATCTTTAACATGAAGTATTGGAAAATGCTTCCTACACTCAGACTTTTTTAGTTTATAAAAGAATACATCAACTGTAATTTAATTATAGCCTGCTTGCATTAACATATGAAACAAAACACATGCTAAGAAAGAATCCTTAAACCTAGTGGACAAAAAGTAAGCAAGAATGGCAGCTAAAAGCTAAACAACAAGACAAAAAAAGGAAAATTTTTAAATACATAAACAAAAGATCAAGGATAGTTACTCACTAGATTTATCTTTGTAATCCAGATGGATATGCCTGACACTTCAAGTATTTTTCTCCAGTTGGAAGCAGACACCACCAGAGCTACACGGGACAGTAGTTCCTTCTAGCAATTTAAAAAAGCTATAAAGAGCCATTTCTAAAACAGTGACTCATGGAAATATACCTAGCAAGACCCAAACCACAAAGGATTCTGGTCCTTTTTCTCCTACTGAACAAATGTTAACGTTGCCAAGTAATTCACAGTTTCTCATACTACCACATCAGACTGTTGTATCCTCAAAAGGTAGACTAATTTATCACTAATCCACAGTTTATTTGGCACAAAACTGAATAATAATTAGATCTTAGATATCCAGCTCAACAGCCACAAAAATGAAAAATTTTAGTTTTCATTCATGATACTTGAACCTTCCCTTAACCTCAGCTAGCTGGTTTGCAATTTCTTTTTATCTTATTAAATATTTTGAATTGAATGTTAAAAAATTAGTTCACTGTACAGACAGAGCTTTAATTTATGCAATGAGTTCCAAAATTATTACCCTGTTTTGCCAAGAGTAATAAATCTAGAATCTGTGCTCCTGCAACCAAAACTCTACTGGATGCTTCCACAAAATAAGTAAATCTAGGTAGCAACCTTGAAACAAGATCAAAATGTTAAAACACACTCCACATACACTTAGAATGTACATTTAACTGAACAATAAATTCTTATAGCTTAGTCTACATGTCTAAGTACCAGGTCTTAAAATTAAACTCCTGCCATATTCTCAGTGGTGCACTTTGCAGCAACCATTTGCAATAATTTTGCCTCCACATTCCAGAAAGAAATATAGTCTGTAGCTATCAAATAGGGATAATGAAAGGAAACATAAACCACATAATTGCAGCTCTCTTGACCAAACCACTTATACTTTAGATCTGGAATATATTGTGTCAAGTGGATTACTTGTCATAATAGTAATGGCTCATTTTACGCATTCATACTAATAATCCTCTGGTTTGTTGTCTGATATTACAGATTAATAATGTCCGACAATTAAACCATAAAATAAAGGGAAAGGCAGACAAATAAAAAAGGAAAAAATAAAATAAATGCAGCAAAATTACAAAATAAAAAGTTTCTGGTTACTGGATAAACAGTGGATAAACACAGAATAAGAGACTGAGTGGTTTTTCAGAAAAAATAGTTGAGATCTGAAAGGAGGATGCAACTAGCAAGATCATGGGCATGTACCAGTGAGTGGAGTGAAAAAGCAGCCATTCACAGAAATAGAGTTGAGTTGTGCTGAAGAACAAAAATGTGTTGATGTTAATCCAGCAAAGACAGAGCTACTTACGGAGTGTATGTTGATGGAACAATTGTATACACTTAATTCCTTTGGAAACCTGACTTTAAAGTAGTTAGGGGGTTCATACCAGTTTATTAGGACAGCAACGTGATTCAAGATATTTTTAACCAAAGGAAGAACTACAGTCCAGATAACCTTGCCACAACACCCCATGTGAAATAAAGACCATAATTTAACTTCAAAGATCAAGACACAGAATTTTTATTTTGATGCATTACAGAACAGCTTTATCAGTGAGCAATTACTTCAAGTCAAAAAACAATATATTCCATTCACTTGCTATGCTATGGTGGGATAAAGAAAACCACAGAGAAGAGAAAGATATTCTACATTTGTAAGCAGTGAGATGTTAATTTGACTCATGTATCATAAAAACATACTGTAAAGATATTCCTCTTTCTAGCTCTATCTCCTAAACTCTAGAACACAGCTCTTCTGGTTGTGCCAGGACAAAGGTCTGGGTCCACAGTGCAGGTCTACGAAAACATAAAAACTAAAAAGAGAATGGGATGTCTCCTGTGGCACAGGTTCTTTAGACCTTCTGTAATTGTAAATCAATGTTGTTCATTATTGTAATGTCTACACTGTGCACTTTATCAAGTGAAAAAGTACAGATATATATTCAATAATCAACTCAGATTAACCAACTAAGCAAAGCATGGCATGCTATTACTTTTGGTATTCCCATTAACTCAATATACCTTTTCCCCTCTGTGTTGTTGCATATCAAAAAGGAGGAAGGAAGACATATGCCAATCCCCTGGAAAAAATGGGGAGATTTTTTAAAATGCCAACCATTGTTATCTATTTCCTCTTAACTGTGCACTAAGAAACTGGTGTTTTCCATCTGCCAAATCCTTTACTTTCCCCTTAGGAATCTTTGGATCTTAAAGGAAATTTCAAGTCATGGAGTACTGGATAGATGCAAAATGTATAAGGGGGACATACAAAAATAGCTGCTCCACTCAATAAGCATGACAGAAAATCACTGGCTCATGTACGGCATTTAAGAAGAAACCCAATAATAACTTCCTCTTCTAAGCCAGTTCATGCATAGAGATATAATGGGCTAAAATAATGGAGAGACACAAATGCAAGAATTATTGAAATATTACAAATATAAAGTTCGCTTTCCATGAGCTAGAGAATAGATATATATAAATATATATATTTATCTGTTATTTGGACAAAGAATTTTCATATCATCCTTCATTATATTTGTAAGCGCACAGATGGAAAACAAAGTGGAACAAAAAAATAAAAGCAGGCTTGATTAGTCTTAAAATTATTGTTAGGAAGGGAAAATGGGATTGAACTGCAGGCAACTGAGCATCATATTCAGCGTCACCTCACTCTTCCTGCGAATGATTCATCATATTAAATGCTGGATATGTTTCTCACATCTATTCCTTCAAACACGCCAGAGAAGAAAATAAGCACTTCTTTGGCTCAGTTCAACTTGTCCTGAAGCAAATATGTAAACTAGACCTGACAAATTGTGCCCTTCCAAGCATGTGTTCCTCTCTGCTCCTTACAAGGAGTCTAGTTAGCATGACCATTGCAGGTGTAGAGATATGGAGAACAGAGTCCTGCAAGCTAAACTAGATGAGTCTAAACCCACACAATACTTTGTAACATATGCCATGCATGACTTCAGATCTTCAGAGCACGGACTGACATGTAAGTGGTATTATGAATCTCCAACTTGCACTGCACCATAAGTGAATACAATTTGCAAAGGAGACTGCAAAAAGGAATCATACATTGTTTTTAAAAATATTAATAATTAAAATAATTTTTAAAAATCTAAAAATAAGTATTGCCCCAGAATAGGATTAACTGCTTCAGAATACATAAATGCACTGCAAAACTTTGTTCTTGAATTATTTTTTTTTTGTAAATAATGAAACAAATGCCTCAAAAAGAAAAACCAAACAAATTTGATGACGAAGTTATTACAGATATTTTAAATTTTCTTATTACAAATCTTTCAAAATTTTCCATTTTTCACCTTAATCACAAATCACAGAATCAGAGTCACAGAATGGGTCAGGTTGGAAGGGACCACAGTAGGTTATCTGATCCAACCTCCCTGCTCAAGAAGGGCCATTCTAGAGCACATTGCACAGGATTGCATCCAGACAGTTCTTGAATATCTCCAGTGAGGTATTCAAGCCCATACTTTTTTTCCTGTCCCATACCTACAAATTTTTTTTGCAAAAGAGCTGCATTTCAAAATCTAAATTTACTCACAAAATCCTAATTAACACCTGAGCAGACAGAAATCCAACCTACACCGAAGTAATTAAAAAACCCAAAACAGATAAAGTAGGAATTGCTTTAACTTTTCAGGAATTTGCTTCACAGCTTAACTTTCTATATAAGGCTTTTAAAATATAAGAATTTGTAATGATGAATACTAACATTAGACCATTCTGCTGGTCACTAGGGTTATACCTAGGAAATATATTCACAAGTTAACATCTCTAGAACAACCAGCAATAAGAAACACTTCTAGCGCCATTCAAATAATCCATAACATCTAACCATTAATTATAAACCATAGACATCTGGCATCCATATATAAAAATCAGGTTAAAAAATAATATTTGGACTATTAAAAAGAACATTAGCTATTATATGTACATAAATCAATGCCTACACCAACAGCTACTCATAAGATGTGACATAACTCATATGGCACATCAAAAGAAAGGAATCATAATCAGGATATAACTCTGAAGTTAAGAGATTTAAGGTTGAAAGAAACTGATTTCACAAATCTATTTCTCATACCTCAGGATATGTCCAAAAACCACACAATGACACCTATTCTCATGTCTCAAAACCACAGCACAGGATCTTCTACTGGGAAGTAAGAATTATGCTCACCAGCTACCTGCATTGAAAAAAAAAAAAGGAAAAAACCAACCAAAAAAACACTACGTACTGGAAAAAATTAACTGAAGTAATCAAACATTTCATTTTATTCCTTGGACAATTCATAAACAAATACTTTGTGTTTAAGCCCACTTTGAGGGGCCTGTTAGCAGTTCACATAATTATTTTAAATCCCATCTGGAAGTTTCTTAATTCACCAATTTATCTATTCAATTTTTCTGTCATTAATACTACCCTTTAAAATGAACAAACTCTTATTAAAAAAAAAATCTGTGTCTAACAACTGATACAAAAGCCACTTCTGCATAAATGATTATCGCTTTATCCTATCTATATAGATCTTAAAACTCCTTCATGTTACCTCTCCTGCAGCTCCTCTAAGCAGGTATTTTATTGGCACAATGTCATTAATCACTGTAAGACATCTGGTAAATATCATCTTATCTTGTGTCTAATTGTTCAGCATGAAGAACTGTTCTTTCCTAAAACCAGGTACAGTTAAAATGGGGAAATATTTAGAAAAGTGTAATTGATAATTCAACTGAATAATGCATTTATTCTTTTCTTGGTAAAATTACACACTAAGCTCAGAGTTAATCGCAAGCAGCTCACTAACAGCTCCATTCCTTAAATTAAGCTATTAAAAATAATAATCTATACTTCTCATGTGGATGAAAGATACAATTAATGCTCGACTCCGGCTTTCTTCATTATATTTTCTGATGTTCTTCAGCAGATTTTACCAATCCACCAAAAAAAAAAATTCTTTCACTACTATCTTTAATAAATCAAACACAACTTACTGTTTAAAAATGAAAGTAATGCTTAAATTGTTCTTTTCTATTTTATTCCTTTACTTCTTCAAGGATTTGCTGCCACCATTTCAGATGAAATATTTTCTCAATACTGCCTTTTTTTTTTCCATACTGCTTCCAACACATCCAGCAAGAACATTTAATTTCAGTGCCCTTTGGTCAGAAGACATGAGTAAGCCTTTGCCAGACAGTAAGTGAGATATTTACATTTTCATTCTACTGGACACTTGCAGTCTTGCCCCATCCTAAACTGTTTAATCACAATTTTTACTGCAACATTTCACTTCAACAGAAGTGAATGTTTGATGCCATTTAGCATCAATACTGAGTAATGCTTGGAAGATCTTCTCTTGATCTCCAAGTGCTCAGCGTATTTTGAAGTTGGTAACCCAGGAGAATTAATTGCTTAAGCTAAACAAAACTTCTCCAAACTCTACCCTCCTGGAGTCACCATGACCTCAGTACTAGATAAGCAAGGGAGAGTAAAAAGCTCTCATGATACAATGGCAGTTTATTTCAAGCTATGCGCTAAACAGAACTTATTTGAGTAAAAGGGTTTTTTTTCTTGGTCACCCAGGCAAGCTGGCCTCTCAAAACATATCATTCTGTGTAATGATATTTACAAATCTTTAATAAATTCATCCAGGATGGTCCAGTTCCTTTAGAAGCAAACTAAAAAAGCTTCACACTTTAATAGTTTATCCCAGTGTGCTGGAGCCACAATTCTACGACGTAACAGGCTAAGGGCTGAACCATGTGTTTGATGCCCAATCTTTACCAAAGTAGATGCAGCAAACACAGATCCAAAGTACTTTTGTGACATGTGTTTTAAATATGTAAAATCAGGGTAAATACTTTTAACATTACAAAAATTCCCTCCTGATAAATATTTCAAAGTACTGAAGTTATTTGACATTCAAATACCACAAACACTAAGCAAAAACCTGTGAGAAAAATAAATGTAAAGCACTTACAGTTCATATAAAAATGCATATGCAACAGTAACAGAACCTACAGCAACCACAAGGATGTGGTTGTACTATCTGAGCACAATCAGATAGATTTTCTGTCCTCTTATGTATTAAAAGGAGTGTCTGTAACTAACACAGTGAGCTGAACTGACACACCACAGGACAAAGCTGGTAAGTCACCAGGCAGAGACCAAAATACAGACAGTTGCCTACATGGAGCAATCCTATAGTGATGAACTTCTAAGCACAATCCAAAGGCAGCTCGTGAGTATCCACAAAATACTGCACTTGCATATCTGTTCTCAGCACTTCCCAAATCCTATGGTGGCTCTTGCCCTATTCCTTCTATTTGTATGTGTTTCTAATTTCTAACTTTGCCCACCACAGTGATGCTTAGTCCAACTTTCAATCCTATTATTGCCTAGCTAGCTACAAGTCTAGCTCCCACCTGCTTTCAACAACTACGAAACCCAGTCTCCAGCTCTAGGTTGGACTTTTAACACAAGCCTAGTGCATCCCTCCACTCAGTGCAAAGGTGCTCATCTCAGTTTGTAAAACAATGGCTTAGTGTCAAGATTTATGCAGTATGGTGGGATCTTCTAACTTGCTACACCCTATACAGTGAAACCCGAAATCCAAAATACAGTATGTCTCTTGCAAATGGAATAGAAAGAAGTCTTCAGTATCAAACAATGTGGAAACTCTCAGTTTCCCATCTTTTCCTTAAAATTCAAAAGCATCTGACCCACGCAATACTAACATGCTATTTTAACAGTAAACTGGAGGATGGGAAAAAAGCAGTAGGAACAAAGTCTGCCAAATCATTTGCACTCACTGTGTCCTTGCCCAAAAAGTACTGGCAAGGAGCTATAACCAAAGGAAAAGCATGGTTTTGCCAATCTAGTACGGTCCCAGCAAAAATATTTGCTTTTACTTTGAATAACAGAGTGTGTCACAGTCTGGAAGAAGATGCTAAGAACAGATGTGAAAATTCAGACAGCTACTGTGAACATTGTTCTTAAACCTTTTGTAACTTCCTTTCCAATATGGTAAAAGCAGTCCTGTGAATACTTTTAACTACCAATTCTGCCTAGAAAGACTCCACATGATCTCAGTGCTCTTTGAGAATGGCTCAGCGAGCCAAGACTGACCTACTTGCAGAGCAACAACCACTCAGCCCAAACATGAACTTTCCAAGGGATGGGTACATTTCTCTCCGTCCCAAGTCTGAAGCCTGAAGGCTTTTTCCCCAACAAAGTTTCTCATAAACTGCAACGATAAAATCATTATATAATATGAGTAATGCAAAAGCCCAAAAAATCAGTAATAACTGATTTTTCAAGTCTTCTCTTAAAAAGCTAATGCATTACTAGCAACACAGCTTAAGCTTCTATTCTCAGAAAATTATTTTCAAGCAAGCAGAGTCCCTTTAATCAGTGTATGACCTCTGAATGGTCCAGACATTACAACATATTCCATCACCAATATCAAAACCACTTAATTTCTAAAATTCAATTTAAAAGGTTTTGGATTTTTACTTTCCATTAAAGAAACACTTTCTGAATCATTTTAGGAACTGTGTTCTGCACTTAGACAAAGTGAAGCTAAGTGAAAAGTGAAGCTATTTAAATCAATTTTGTATAAAACCAGTACTTTGATGAGAAATGATGAATAGAAGATGAATGTAAGCATGGGAGCTTATACAAATGTTGGTGAAAAGGTATTATAGATACTGTAGAATCTACAATTTGTAGAAACCCCTTGAAAAAATCCTGAAACAACAACTAGGAAAAATATATCACAGAACAGCCTGGCAAATATCAAACATTTAAGAGCAAACTTTTAATTTTACTTTTCTGTGTCTTGCAGCAAACAATTTAATATCCTCAAATATCCCAGTAACCTGTAGCACTTCAGCAGGTCCATTTTAGAGATTCATATCACAGGTAAGTTTCAATGGTATAAAACAGGTCCAATTTTATTACACATTTTTTTCAAAGAAACAAATACATAGGATTCTAATGTTATATCTTTATACGGATAGTTGTATATTTTATATAAATATATCTTTACATATATATAGCAAATTTTCTTTGTTTTTCTACTTTCTTTTCTTGGATACTTCCCCCGTTTTCTCTTTCCAGGCTACTCAGTAATTAAAAAGGCCAAAAACCCCACAAAAACCTATGGCTGAATATCATGAAGTCATTTATAATTTTCCTAAGTCCAACAGGGAAACGTTTAAGCCTGTTCACCAGTGGCTCTTCTCATTACACACATACATGAAAATATCTTTCACCGATAAACTCCTAAAACCTTTGGCTGTAAACAACAGTTTGGATCTAACAAGATTCTTACCTTTTCAAATCTCTTGTGGTACCATTACCAGGGCAGGTGATAAGAGGCACACAAAGGGCAATAGAGAGTGAGTGGAAGTTGAAGCCCTTATAACAGCAAGGTGCAGTGAGGACTGGAGATCTTACTAATCATCTCTCAGTGTCCCAGAGAGACAATAAAAAAGCATTTTGGACCTTGAAGCATTCTGATATAGATGACTCACAGGTATTACAAGAGCTATTCATATATCTTCAATCTAAAATCTAAACACCTTGATCACTTGAAGCAGAACACAGATTATATGGTGCTTCAGGAGATATGCACTTCATTACTCAAGAAAACCTTTGGGGTTTGTTTGTTGTTTTTTTTTAATTCTACAAAGCAGATGTATTTTCAGAGCAGCAATTTATTAGATTGATGGTATTTGCCTTTGCTTACTGTAGCAATTAAATCGCACTGACAAAAACAAGCCAGTTTTTCTCAACTGGCTTGACCTTAAGAAGGTCTCACTAGATGTTCAAGTTTTCTTGGACAACAATTCTTAGCTGTCATCCAGCACATGAGCTACTGGTCAGCATTCACTGAGAGAACTGAGACAACAAACCAAAACTCTTCTCTTTAATCAACATTTTCCCTAAAAAACAAGGTTTAGCATTTTTTTGCTTGTTTAGCAGTTTTGATTGTTTTTAAGGTAATAACAGCTCGTTTCAGTACACATGGTGGAGAGGCCAACTTTGTACTAGAAGCAATTTTTTTATAACATCCTTGAGAAAAGCATCCTATGTTATTCAGCACTTCAGGTGGGAGCTGTAAAGACAAAGTTAACTTCCTCCACAGTTTATTATCTTCAGAAGTATCGATTCCTAGATGAGACCATACTCACTATTCCATAAGCACTGCTGACTTCTACTAGCATCTGTGATATCTCAACGAGCTAGTAGGAGGGATGGGAAGATTAGGGGACAAGCGACAAAAACAACAGGAGCAACAGGCAGTGAGGACAGAGATGCAAAACTACTTTGGAGCATTATCACCTAAAATAAGTGTCCCTTCATGAACTCTTGTGACCAGGCATCCATGTCTGTCAGTGCAATTTAATGGATACAGACCAACACACCTTTAGGCTTCATCCTCAGATCAACAAAACAGAGAAAGGATTTCTCCATGACAAGTAGGTACTGCAGATCAATAGATAAATGTGGACATGTATCAGCAATGTGTGTCTCACTTTAAAAAAATAATTTTTTTCCAAATAAAAGTTCAAATTGGCAGCTTTAGGGTATTACTGGCAAAAGATATGGTTGTCAAATAATTTGTCACACCTATAAACCGAGTGTGGTTAAAATACAAATATAGCATTAGATTCCTTTTTTCATGTAAGTCAAAATATAGTGAATTGTTGAAGCAAAATTTCAGGATTGCTAGCCTCTGGAAAAATAAACAACAAAACACATATTTAAATAAGCAAGTCCCAACAAAATGTAACAGCAAGATTTTTTATGGATGTTGTGCACATACTTACAAGTTGAGCAGACTAATAGTGCTCTCACCACAAGCTCACTGAATAACTTCCACTTCTGCTTCACGCTGGAAGTGACAACTGGAATGAGAATCTCCGCAGGGACATAGAATTGAATCGAATAGGTCACAAAAATCCCAAAGGAGTACAGCACTTTTACGGCCTGATATAACCTATTGGAAACATTTACACACATTCACGTAAGTTGTAAACTCTTCATTAAAAAATCAGCTTGGCAATGGCACTAAGCCTAAATATATATATATATATATGTGAAAAATATATTTTTCCCCCAGCAAACACGAATGTTACATTAAAACGGCCTAAGAAATTGCAGAAGATAAGCCAACCAGCAGAAGATAAGCCATCTAGAGTAAACCTTCCAAGAAACGGGAAGTGCAGACACCTTATCACTGCTACGTGTGGCTGAGTAAACAAGTGACAAAGAATTATTCACACTACCAACAGTTTTAAATTTAGATGCAGTTTAAATCCATGCTGCATAAACTAAAAGCATTTGTCGTAGGTCTGCTTGCAGTCAACTGATAGAAATTATGAGTCTCTTCATACGATTTTCTTTCTAAGAATGCAACTAAGGACATTATTAAAACTTTGGGTAAGGGTTTAGTTCATTTGCCATGGGGTATTGTGTGTTCACAAATGAGTAAGGGAATATTTCTCATAAAAAACATTTTTCTTTTTTGCTTCAGCCCTTAAAGAGAGATTGAACTGAAGCAAAGGCAACATGCATAAGAAAAGAAAAAACAGCAGCAAAGGTAGGGAAAGAACAAGTAGAATCTTCATCTCTGTATCTCTCAAAGCCTGGCAGGGGTCACTCAAAGTGTTTCCTCTTTGAATGTCACAGTCTGCATCTGTACAAGTAAATAAAGTCCAGCCAGGACTGCTTTTGCCCCCTTGTCCTGTGGCCAAATGGCACAACATGGCAAAATTTGTATCCATACAGCTCAGCTCTTCTCACCACAACAGGATGCCTCCATCATCCTTCCTTCAACATTTTGAAGGATGTGTAGAACACACAGACAGTAATGGTTTTGAACACTGGAGTGGTGAACCGCTGGTGAACTTGAATAGCCCTTTCAGCTCAGTCTTAGGTGTTTCTCATCTCACAGCTACAAAGAAGGTCAGCAAGTTTTCAATTTTTTATGATACTAAAAGACTGCTAACAAACCAATAAGTTGGTTTTTTTTTTAGATGAACACATACACAGAAGTAATTATTTTATATATATGTATGTATATATATATTTTATATATATACACATTCTATGATTCTATGATATGAGGGAAAAAAGAAAAATACGCTTCAACTAAAAATACATTTTGACGAATAGGTTCTAAAATATCTGTAACAAAGGTTTGACCATCACTGTACACAACTCAGTGAAGCCCCAAAGGCATATTCAAATGGACAAAAAAACAATTATATCAATTTCTGTGGTGACATAATGGTGTAGCTAGTTTAGAAGCCACAGCTTTTGTGACACACTTCTTTTTAGAAATTTCAAGGAAAAAAGTCACTTTTCTATCAATTCTGCATGACTGTCCTTATTCCAGAAGTTTAGATGGATTTTAGCCAATTAAAAATAGAAAAATTGACCAGCTACCCACAATTCACCTCTAATCCTCAGGCTTCAGACCATCCCAAACCTTTACAAAAACAATTTTTAAAAATCCTCAAAAACAGGATTCAAAACTTTAAATACAAAACTTGTTCAAAGTAAGCGTCTCCCTTACACTAATTTTCTATAGCTCTACAAGGATTAAAACCTTCCAAATTAGAAAACAATTTTTATATTATTGAGGTGATTTTACTAGTAATTTACTATTATAATCCAGTCAGATAAAGACAGCTCCTTAGGCTACCTTTTAATAAAAATGTAAATCATTCATGTGTGCTAAACCTCTTTTCAGTTCTACATTTGACATTTCATTGTACCTCTTTTAAGGGTAGAAACGTTGGCAAGTACTGTAACAAAACTTGCATAACAATACAGTTAGACCAAATAGGGAATTAATTACACTAAGCTTTCATTTTAATTAGTACCATGTAAAGCCTCGTCAAACTTCAATATACTATAGTGTTTGTATGGTAGTGGTGAGCCACTGGCACAGGTTGCCCAGAGAAGCTATGGATGCCCCATCCCTGGAAGCATTCAAGGCCAGGTTGGACAGAGCTTGGAGCAACCTGGTCTTGTGAAAGATGTCTCTGCTCATGGCAGGGCAGTTGGAACACATGATCTTTAAAGGTCCTCTCCAACCCAAACCATTCTATGATTTTATGAGACCTGAACCAAGGACGCTACCAAGTACTGAAGCACAATTTTCCATAATCTACATTTGCAAATACTGCAGGACTTATTTCAAACTGATGGTCACATGACAATAATTACTAATTTTCCAAGCAGCTAACTGTATGTAAAAAGAGAAATGCTACTTAATGAAATAAATCAGAATTCTTTGATTCCACAAAAAAGTTGTAAAAGATCAGCAAAAACAAGATGAAAACTACTCTTAAAGTCCATTTTCAACATATTCTAAGTAATATATTATGCTGAGTGACAATTTGTACTATCAAACAGCATCTAAACTAGAACTGCACTAAGTGGTTCCTCCAAAAACACTAATCTAGCAGGATGTTTTTAAGAACATGAGCAGTCTTCTATTTAAATGAAACTTAAGCACTTAACCAGTCCAGGGTCTGTGCATGTTTTCCAGTAAAATTCATCTGCAAGGACATCAAATAAAACTCAGAAAGCAGCAGAATTCTAATTTAACTTTCTTTACTAGGAAAGGCTTATTTTCAAGCAGGGGTTGTCCAGCTGGAATGGAACACATAAGCCAAGTCTCACTGCTTAGGTACATTCCAGGCTCTTTTGCATGACCATCTTCTTATAAAAACCTCCCCTGCTCCTTGCATTTCTCTAGTACAAACTGGCAACTTACTGGCTTTTTATGTGAGGACCAAATACCAAAATACTGTTCACTGGAAATTTGTTTTGTTAGCACAGTGATTGCAATCTCTTGCCCCTCAGTACTGTATCGGGCAGACCCACAGTATTGCACAGCAACAGCATCGTACATCACAACCCCTGGGTGTACCAATGAGCCGCTTCTCCAAATTTTGTTTGCTGCTCTGGGGTACTATCCAGGGTAAGACAAAAACAGATGACTTTGTTAACTGTAGATATGTGCCCTGAGTAGCTTTGAGGTTATTACACTTAGAATGCCAATTTCCTACCCTTTAGAGCACCAGTTTCCATCTCTTTTATTATCTCTTTCTATGCATTAGTCCTGCAAAGCCATCAGGATAAACATCATCATCACATCTGCACTGTAGCCAAGAGCTACTTGAAAACTCATGTGAATAGCTCTGTTAGACAGCAGGGATGCAGAATAAAGTTCATTGTGTTGCTTGCACGAGTGCAATAAAAAGCAACAGTAAGTATTCCACATTCCTCTCACTCCTTGTTTTTTAAGAGCACTTCTCTTAAGGCACAAATAAACCCAGAGCTACCATTTAAAACAAACTTTTCACTAATCTTACAAACAACAAGCACTGCCATGTAATATTTGAAATAGAAGTATTTTCCCTTTCAGATGCATCACACAGACAGAATGGATGCATTGAACATTTGAATATTCCTGGGTTTTTCTAATGTCACAGAATCAGAGAATGGTTTGGATTGGAAGGAACCTCAAAGATCATCTACTTCCAAACCCGCTGCCATGGGTAGGGTCACCTTCCACTAGATCATGTTACTCAGAGTCCCATCCAGCCTGGTCATCAACACCTCCAGGGATGGGGAATCCACAAACTCTCTGAGCAACCTGTTCCAGTATCTCACCACCCCTATAGCAAATAATTTCTTCCTAATATCTAATCTAAACCTGCCCTCCTTTAATTTAAAGCCATTCCCCCTTGTCTTATCTCTACATGCCCTTGCAAAATCTCCCTCTCCAGCGCTCTTGTAAGCCCTCTTTAGGTACTGGAAGGTGGTCTAAGGTCTCCCCAGTGCCTTCTCCAGACTGAACAGCCCCAGCTTCCTAAGCATGTCATAGGAGAGGTGCTCCAGCCCTATGATTATTTTAGGTTCTCCTCTGGCCTTGTTCCAACAGGTCAGCATCTTTTTTGTGCTAAGGACCCCAGAGCTGGATGCAGCACTCCTGGTGGGGTCTCAAAAGAGCAGCGTAGAGGGGGAGGATCACCTCCCTCAACCTGCAAGCCACACTGCTTTTGGGGCAGCCCAGGACACAGCTGGCTTTCTGGGCTGTGAGCACACATTGCCAGGTCACATTAAGCTTTTTCTCCATTAACACCCTCAAGACTTTCTCCCCAGGGCTAGTCTCAATTCATTCTCTGACCAGCTTGTATTCATGCTTGGGATTGCCCTGCCTTGCACTTGGTCTTGCTAAACTTCTCGTGTATCTATGTACAATGAAAGAATACAAATATATATTGTGAGCAATATCCCCAAAAACCAGAACCACAGGCAAAACAGGAAAACAAAACTCCCCAAAGCTAAAAAAAAAAACAAACAAACAAAAAAACTTCCCATAAAATGGAAAAAAACTGAGGGACAAATCTCAGTTTTTACAACAGCAGTATAAAAACAAAACAAGTAAACAAGCAACAGATGGAAATTCTAGTAACCAAAAAAATTTCATCCTTCAAGACCCATTTTATTATATATTTTCATGTATTAAACACTGCAATCAGTCAGGCAATTAAACAAAAATATTAAAAATGCATGGCTCATACTGACTCCAAGGAATGAAAAGGAAGAAAAAGTGAAAAAGTAACACCTAAAAATTAAGAACATTCTTTACACACGTTCTCCTCTTTTTCAAAGAGTAAAAATCGAGTCAGCACTCAGTTCATTAAAGCAGGGTTCTTTTCCCACATAATGTGAGATTTCACTACTTCAATAAGCTGCCACAACAGACACTGAACAAGTAGATGCAAGCACATAACCTGTAACACATTATTTGATTAGAATGAAAACATTAAAATACTTTTCAGTTTTAATACTTGTGCATTGATGTCTAAGTTTAGGTCCATCAGACATAAAAGTACTAAAAAAATTTAGAGTTATCTTTAAATTAATAGTTAGAGTATATATATCCATCCACAGACAGATACAGAACTAACACTGCACCAGCTGAAATTGTCTTCAGTGCTTCTTTAGCATGTGACACGTGGAGCTCTCAAAGCATAAAAAAAAAAGCTAAAGAAAAATTATAATATCCTTGAGACACTGGCAAGCATAAGCTTCACTTTCCTGATAGGAAGCCATTATTACATGTTATCCATGAACTTGCACTTGAACTACAAATCATTCAGCTTTGGTGTCTTACATCCCAGTTGTTTACCTGCTAAACTCAGTGATTACAGTAAAAAAGAGCACGATATTACCAGGATATCCAAGGTAAAAGTAGCTGTTTTTAGAACTGTGTTATAGCTGATTGCAAACTGCATATTCTCCTCTTGAACAGTCCAGGAACTAGCTTCTGCTAGAGATGGAATAATTTATAATAAAGATCATTGATCTGTCTCCATATCCAAGTCCTTTTAATATGTAAGAAATTGCTGGCTAGGACCATAGCTCTAATGTAGAAGGCACAGACACAGTACATACATTAAAAGTCTGAGCATCTATCAATTATAAGCCTGACAGCATTGAGGCATAGAACAATCTTTGCAACATTCATGCTTTCTAGATTACTGCTTTTAAGTCACATACACACCATTTATCTTGTGGCAGGTTTAAAGTTATGCTGCCTTTGACTTCATCCCCAAACCGCAGATATCCCAGAGTGGCTAGTGAGATATACAAGGTCATGACTATTCCCATCCCAATGTTCAATGCCTGTGGGAAACGTGTTGTGTCCTTCATTCTGTTTTCCAATGGCAGTACCTGGAAATAGAGGGAGAATCAATTACATTTTATGTCCTAAAAACTACGTTTCTCCCCTATTTCAAAGCCAATTTCCAAAATTTTGCTGGTTTTATAAATAAATAAGATTATTCTACAATAACGTTTTACACCCTGAACAGTCACAGTGTTTTAGGTACCCAACAGAAACGTTCAATTACTGAAAAGCACTTATCTTGGTTGAAAAACAGCATCAGTGTGGGAATATAAAGCAATATTTATAGGTTAGAAAAACTGTTGAGAAACTTATGGTGTCCAGATGCAAACACGTAGGCAATATGAGTAACATGAATTTTTTTGTAAGAGAATCGTTCAGAATCCAAGGATATTTCTCCTACTTCTCTTAGGTATGCCCGCATTGTCAGTATCCCACCACAGACAAACCTACTGACACCCAAGCTCATGGTCAGCGCTCAGCCTCAGCTCTCCCAGCAGGGAAGCTTGAGTCCATGACAACCAGAATATAGTCCCACACTCTTTTTCATTTTTCTGACAAGAAACGGGGGGGGCCAGGCACACTAAGCACTGCTTTCTCTAAACATAGTGTACGTGCCCCGTGCCAGAACTATAGTCAACCTACCTTGCTGAGCTTGCCATCACTTCAAAGTGAAGATAGAGATGTTGCAACCATTACTGCATGAAGTTTGCTGGAGAGACTGCCTTTTACAGGTACTATATAACATTCAAGAAAATACACTTGGTAAGTTCCAACTTAAGTTTTTAGGCACCCAGATAAAATTTCTAGGCAAGGCAGTAAAACCAAGTAACAGGTTCACATGCTGTTCTTTCCAGCTTGAATTTCACCAGCATTAACAGATCCTATTACATCATTAAAACACAAGCTGAAGGCACATGCATGCTCTTAGATAACCATACCTTCCCTATCTCTTTCAGAGAACTGTACACTCGGATACTCAATATGGGACATAGTTCAAGATTAAAACACCTCATATAGTTACATCTAAATAAAACATCTAAGCTTCTATAATGAAGTTAGGTAATGAAGATCTAGTCAATACAGTCAGTGGAATAAAGTCCCCAGTTCAGCCTGTCTTTCAGTAGACATGCTGGTTATATTTGATTAACAGTATGGCACTGTTAATTAAACAAGCTTGTCATCTCTAGTTCGCACTTACATTAATCTAATACAGACAAAACAGCCTCAGTGCAACAAGTTTGCCCTGTAAAAGCTCCTGTTTGTCACACAAAATTGCCTTTTAAATGACTCAATATCTGCTATTCAATTTAAGCAATGTGAGTTATGAAAAAAAGGATATTTCATCAACTAATTAGCAAATAATTTATATATTTGGAGTACTAGCATATTATTTTCTATAGGGCAATCATTCCTTTCCTCCTAGTCACCCACTGACATTCACTTCCTGACTTATCACTGAGTAGCACTACTGTCAATCCATCCCATATTATTCTATTTCTCCTACATTAGAAATCCCAAAGAAGTAATTTTACACTTGGGAACAAAGAGGTCCCTAAAAAAGTGCACATTTAGAGGCAATTTTCTTTCCTATTCAATTAAAATACATTATACATCTTAACTTCTTTACATAATTTGGAGCCTCCACTGCTGATGTTTTTCCTCCAGAAAAAAAACCTGAGCTTGGACTGTAACTTGATCTGGTGGGGAATGCAAAATTTAAACCAAGAAGTTTCAAAAATTAAATCAATTTTTAAATGACTGATGAGCAGCAGGAAAAATACAAAAGGAAATAATGTGGCTACAAGTATTACTTCAGTGTGACATAGACAAAACTTGCTGATTTCTCTGAATTAATTAAGCCTCTGTGCCCGTGTAGTGCTTATCAAGCCATCTTTTGATATTTAACATCAACAACTGCCAGTTAGAGCAGAGCGCACCTCAGATTCTTTTGTCCTCAGTTGCAATTAGAAAGTTTTAATACACTGCTTTATTAAGAGCTTTGAAGGATGAAAATTAACAGCAATTTTTTCCTACATTGGAGTTCTCCCATTCTTGACTTCCTACTAAAAGACAGCATTTGAGTCTGAACCAGTAACAGAAAGTCATTCAGTGTGTATCTGTTAATTCTCTGGTTATTATAAACGGAATATATTTTCTGCATAAGTTCTGCCATGTTTTACAGCTTCTGGGAACCTTAACAAGCATGAATTGCTACTCTAACATCTTATTCCAAGCTACATTATCTCTGCAGAGGTGTAATGGCAACTGCTCACCCAGCAGATATCAGGAGTCTCTTAGTAAGTTCACTGGCTCACAGGTTTGATTTCCAGAGACTCCGGTATTCATTTCATACACTCTTAGCAGATCTGTGAACTCAGATACACATGCCAATCATGGAAAAAATCTCACGTTTTTCCACCATGACTGCTGGCCAGAAAGGGATCCTTGAGACTGCCTGCCTCTCTGAACTTACAAAGTAATCCATGGGTGACTAATTAATAGGGGAAAAAATTTCCTGTGGTTTCACAGCCAGAGGGAGCTAAACTCAAAGACTATAAGAATGATCATTATAATGGACCTGTTGGAACAGGTCCAGAAGAGGGCCACAAAAATTATCAGATGGATGGAGTACCTCTCCTACAAAGAGAGGCTGAGAGAGCTAAGGCTGTTCAGCGCGGAGCACACAAGGGTGACCTTATTGCAGCCTTTCAATACTTATAGGGGGTCTATGAGAAAGATAGGGATAGACTTTTTATCAGTCCAAGCATTTACCCACCGCTGCCAAGTCCACCACTATATCATGTCCCCAAGTGCCACATTTGCATGTCTTTTCAATATCTCCAGGGATGGTGACTCCACCACTTCCACGGGAAACCTGTTTCAGTGCTTGACAACCCTTCCTGCGAAGAAATTTGTCCCAATATCAATCCAAAACTCCCCTGGATCAACTTGAGACTGCTTCCCCTTGTCCTGACCCTTATTACCTGGGAGCAGAGGCTGACCCCCACCTGCCTACAATGTCCTTTCAGGTAGTTGTAGAGAGCCAGAAGGTCTCCCTTGAGCTCCTCTTTTTCCAGGCTAACGAGCCCCAGCTACTTCAGATGGTTTTCATAAGACTTGTGCTCCATGCCCTTCCCCAGCTCCATTGCCCTTCTCTGGACATGGTCCAGCACCTCCATGTCTTTCTTGTTGTGTCAGGCCCAAAACCAAACACAAGATTCAAGGTGTGGCCTCACCAGTGCCAAGTACAGGGGGGACGATCACTGCCCTGGTCCTGCTGGCCACACTATTGCTGATACAGGTCAGGATGCCGTTGGCTTTCTTGGCCACCTGGCCACACTGCTTGCTCACATTCACCCACTGTTGACCAGCACCCCCAGGTTCTTTTCCACTGGGCAGCTTCCATCACCCTTCCCCCAGCCTGTAGCACTGCCTGGGATCGTTGTGACCCAAATGCACAACCTGACACTTGGCCTTGTTGAACCTCATACAGCTGGCCTCAGCCCATCAATCCAGCCTCTGCAAAGCCTTCCTACCCTCCAGCAGACCAACACTCCCACCCAGCTCAGTGTCATCTGTGAATTTGCTGAGGGTGGACTCGATCCCCCTGTCCTGATCACCACGGCCTCCAACCGTCACATCACCCACCAGTCCTTCTCAGTTCATAAACAGCAGGTCCAGCAGGCACCTCCCCTGGTTGGCTCACTCAACAGCTGTGCCAGAAAGTTCTCTTCCACACACTCCAGGAACCTCCTAGACAGTTTCTTGTCTGCTATATTGTATTTCCAACAGACATCTGATAAGTTGAAATCCCCCATGAGAACAAGGGCCAGTGACCATGAGACTTCTCCCAGATGCTTATAGAATATTTCACCTGCCTCTTTATCTGGGTTGAGTGGCAGATAACAGACTCCAAACAGGATATCTGCCTTTTTAATCTTTTTACGTTTTAACAAACTTCTTTTTACAGGCTGACAAGATTATAACACAATTGTCTATCTGAAACTTAGTTCATAAATGAAAATAAAGAACCAGTGACACATACTATGCTCAATGTGTTTTGACTCCAAAGGCAGCATTCAATTTTTTTTTAATTTCTAGCTATACTGCAATTTTTTATTAGCATTTCAACGTAGTCAATTTGAACACTTGCATTTCTCCAAGAAAAAAAGACTTTATTAAAAGAAAATTAAAAAACAATTTAAAACCATTATTGGACAATTGTCTTAAGCGTACTGACTCTCGTTTTTTAACTAACCATTAAATCAAGTTTAGTCATTAAACACAATATCATTTCCTGCACACTAATAAGTAGGTAAGAATACAACTTACTCATCTAAATGTGTGTTCTCATATCACCAACCTCACTTTAGCATTACAACCTTTATTTATTCTGAATTTAAGGAAAAGACACACTAAAAAAATATAGCATAATATCACTAGTGAGACACATTAACATATTTAGATCTTGAAATTATATTTAAAGATACTAATTTATCCCTGCTTATCTCTGAATTATTATCAACACTAGATCTGCCTCCAAAGTGAACAGATAAGGATGCTAATGTAGCCTTTTCTGCATCACTTAGTACAAGCAAGAGTATCCCTTCCCAGCCTCAGCACAAGCCTTCCCAGATTCAGGTACTCTCTCTGCATAGCAGTAGACATTTCAAGACAGTTGCTGTCACTGCAGGAGGTGCTTCCCTTGGTAGAAATGATGCCCAAAGTAATTATGTGAAGAATTTGAGCCATGTTTTATACAGTATTCAGTATCACCTATTCCAGACAAGATGAAAAATTCTGTACCTCGCTGAATTAACATGAAGCCAAGTAACAATCAATTTATATATACTGTATATTTATATATATTGTATATTACACAAACTCTCTGCTCCCTAAGCTGTTAAATTCCATCAGGATCCAAAAGATTAGTGAAGTGTTCACAAGGAGACAGAGGCTGACAGGAGATATGGTGTGAGCCAGTACTTGTTCTGACACTGTGTCACTGTTTTCATGTAAAATTTCTTTCCAGTCCCTGCACAATCATTCTTGTGATGACTTCAGAAAACCTAACATTTTATCTGAATGCAAAAGAGATAAGGTTCTTTTCACAAATGCTTTTTAGTTTTGGTTTGATTACTTCCCTTCTGGAACACCGACGCTGAACATGCTTTCTTGCCCTTTTTTCTAGAGCCAGAAATTAATTTCACTCTTCAATTCTTTTAAATTATTTTCTTAAAAAGGTAACACCCTACCTAGACAACTGAATAGCTTTGGAAAAAAAACATCCACACCTCTGATTCTTTCTCTCTGTCCAGTATTGCATCATAACACCTCTCAAAAGGGATATTGCATCAACTCAGTACGACACACTAAGGCTTTGCTGTTGCTCTGTGCTTGTTCAAACACCCATTTCTGCTACAACAGGCAGTATCATTCATCTAGTCCAATACCTCCCACACTCTTCAGATCTATAAGCACATACACAACCACTACACAACCTAGTGATGGGAGATACTAACGCCAGGGGAAACTTTGGGGAATAGTCTTCCATCCCAAGCAAGGTCACCGGAGGCAGAACGATGCAGGCAAGAGAACCGGAAGATGAGTTGAGATTCAGAGTTTCAAATATTATTTTTTTAACCTTTTCTTTTTTAAATGGGTCACTTCCATGCTTCTTATTTCCATGCTCTGCTTCCTTCAAGCTCTTTCTCCCTCATTTCACACTAGTCCCTGTCATAGCCCCAAATACCTATGAAATCAAGTATTTTAGACAAAACCAATCCTTTTCATAATTTCTCATTTTCTATCATTTTTTCCCTCCTCACTGAATAAATTCTGTATCATTTTTCTCTGTCACTTGCTTCACAGAGCTTTTCCTATAATTTTTGAGACATTTGCACATGTCACTACCATTATCTTCTTTGGAACTTAATACTTGGTTTGTTTAGTTACAATCAACCTTTGGTTTCTTAAAATTACAAAACAAGCATAATCCATCTTGCTTTCATCCACAAATAAATTCAAAAGTACCCATCATTTACTGGCAAAGAAGCACAACTGAATCTTTGAAATAACCTGGCTAATATGCTATCATCCATTATGCAAACTGTTTTCCCTTTCATTTCAAGCTCCATGAAGTAGGTATAAACATCCCCAATAATACCACTGTCTCCCCATCCCTTGCCTTGAATATCCTGCTACACTCAGTCTTTTCTGCAACTAAGCTGCAGGGGACTGCCTAATTCTGATTAGAAATCTCTACTGTATGTTTTATATGACTGGAGAAAAAAAAACTCACAAGAGAATTCAACCTGCAGGTAATCAGGTAAACTGTGATTTAATTCTCATGGCCAATCTCGTAATGGATAATTTAACAGCAGACACACTTAGTGTTTAAATACATATGGTTATCTTTCCCTTTCTCAGGAAATACCACTAAAACGGCAAGAATTAAGCAATCCTCCACCCCTGCCACTTTTAAAAGATGTATTTCAGGCAGAAGAGACAACTATACAAAAGATTTGATTAGTTTAAGCTAGAGACAACTCGAGAATTTTGGAAAATTAAAACCAATATATTTATCAATTTACTCATGAGAAAAAAAACCATCTATAATCATGTCCTACAGCAACAAAATAAAGCTCTATTCAGTCAAAGCAAAAAAGCTGAGGAAGCTGATACTGAAGGTATTCAAAGTATGTAAACATTAATTCTACTATCTAACCTCCAAAGACAAAATCCTCAGCAAACCAATGGAGTCCAGGCCTGGCCCATTCCTTCTTGTCTGCAGAAGGTACCAATGAATTCATCTGTTCACTGAAAGGTGGATTTACAACCGTACAACGTACCAGGGGACTGTCTGCAGCAGAAGTATGGTTTCTCCAAGTAAAATAATAATCATAACATACACCAATATTACATTGCTATGCTTTGCTTGCCTGTCCTTGCTCATGTCCTCTTGTACCGCACAGAAAAAGTCTCATGCACTATTGTGAGCAACAGGCTTTTATGCACTTTTGGATATGTTTTTAAAGCTCACTCTCTTTAGGAAGATACAGAACATCACTATTTGGAAGATGTACAATAAACAATCTAATTTTCCTTAACGGTTCTCTCATGACTGCAAATAAAAAGGCAACTACTATTACCCAAGGAAAGATGCAAGCCAAATGGTGACCATACATCAATTTTTATAGTAAAAGTTTTATATGAAATAAATAAATCCAGAAGACAAGTTCTCACTACAGAACACTACCTTCTGAAATCTGCTGAGCAATTTCAATCTCTCCAAAAATCAATCTCCTCAGATTCCAGCAAAGCAGCTTCCTACCTGTTTCACTAGGAAAAAGAATTACTCATATACACGAAAAACCAAAACCCATTCTATTTGCCTCTTCTGATGGCCTTGATTTAACAATGCTTGCAGGAATTGTATAAATCCTACTTCGCTTGTCATCTAAACCTCGTATTTTCTACAGAGGTTCTTTTTTCTTTTCCCCTTTTTATGCTTAAGAGCCTGTTTACCACTTCATTGTGACATTTCGTTAATCTTTAGCTTCCTCTGAAATTTAACAGAAGCTCTGCAAGTTTGTGTACTATCATGTCCTATTTGACTTTATTCGTGCATGAAATCAAAAATACTCCTCTCCAATGCAAACTGAAAACGAAGAAGCAGCATCTTTTTTCAGTCACTAATACTTTTAAAGTATTTGTCCTGTCAAAATCACTGAAGTGTTATTTGCTTTGCTGCCCTTTACAATAGTATGCAATTTTATCCAGCAAAAGATATGTCAATAGAAAATATTAATCAGCCTACAGACCACACAATACTATATTCTAATATGTCCACTATAAATTATGCTTCTCTCAAAATTTCTACCAGTTAAGTGCTAAAAGACAATATTACTTAGAAACACAAACATTGCTGGAGGGTATGTTTCAATCTACTGCAATAATAAATAAAGGTATAGTATATGATCATGTATTTCTGGACTCCTTCTGGCTCAAGAGTTAAAAATTAGTATTTCCAGCCATAAAATAAATATTTTTCAACTGTCTCCATCATGCTTGATCCATTAAATGTAAATTATTCTATGACTTACAGTAGACTTAACTTAAAAAATAAATATGTAGGCAAAATATTTCAGAGGTGAACTAGAACTTAAACTTTATTTATTGTTATGTTTAGACACACACATGCACATATGCTGCAATGCTACCTTCATCACTGAAAAGGCTGCATAGAATCTGTTATAGATGGTAAAGATGCTGCCAATTAAATGGCAGATATGAAAATCTAAACCCAAGGATGCAAGTCTTTATTCTAGCTAGTTGCTCTCTCCAGGAAAAGTTACTAATGTTCCTGCATCTTCAGAGCTATATTCAAAAGGTTTGTCACATACTGAAGACTCTTATTTCCATATTACTTAGACAATTCCATACACTGTAGAGAAGTACTCAGTCAGAACATATCAGAAAGGAAATCTTGCCTCAGACCATTACAAGTAAGTTCAACATAGCAGCCATTTAGAAGAATTACAGAATGATGGGCCGGGGGAACAAAAATTCTGACTCCAAAAAAGCAAAATAAACTACAAATAATTTCAGGTCAACGGCAAGTTGAATATGAGTCAGCAGTGCCCTGGCAGCCAGGAGGGCCAACCATGTCCTGGAGGGCATCAGGCAGAGCATAGCCAGCCGGTCGAGGGAGGTGATTGGCCCACTCTGCTCTGCTCTGGTGTGGCCTCACCTTGAATATTGTGTGCAGTTTTGGGCATCACAATATAAGAAACATATTAAGCTATTATAGAGTGTCCAAAGAAGGGCAACGAAGATGGTTGAAGGACCTGGAGGGGGAGCCGTGTGAGGTACAGTTGAGGTCACTTGGTTTGTTCAGCCTGAAGAAGAGGAGACTGAGGGGAGACCTCATTGCAGTCTACAACTTCCTCATGAGGGGAAGAAGAGGGGCAGGCACTGATCTCTTCTCTGTGGTGACCAGTAACAGGACTCAAGGGAATGACCTGAAGTTGTGTCAGGAGAGGATTAGGTTTAGGATTAGGACATTTTTTCTTTACCCAGAGGGCAGTTGGGCACTGAAATAGGCTCCCCAGGGAAATGGTCACAGCACCAAGCCTGCCAGAGTTCAAGAAGCATTTGGACAATACTCTCAGGCACATGGTGTGGCTCTTGGGGATGGTCGTGTGCAAGGCTAAGGGCTGGACTTGATGATACTTGTGGGTCCCTTCAAACTCAGCATATTCTTCGATTCTGTGATTTTATAACTCTGCTTCTTAATTATATGTAATATTAGCATAAACAGTACATGCCTCACTCTGCCTCTACTGCATGTGTACTTAAGATAGACAAGTTTTCGATCTAAGACAGGGTAACATCTAAAAAGAATTAGCTTCTGTGCCTCACTGAAGCCAAGTCTCAGATCCCAAAACCCAACTGCCACAGGCTGGCAAGGCAGAACACAACAGCTTGGCACACTGTCACTCTTGCCCTTTGCTCCCTTTCTCAAAGTCACCAACCACATAATGATTAAGAAATGTTTCAGGCGAGTAAGCAGTAAACTTAAATGCCTTTGTTGTCCTATTTGTGAAAAGGCATGTGTATCATAGGTTTTCTAAGGAAAAAGAAACTTGTGGATGTTGCAAGAATAAGGGATGGGATGCTGCCTGAAAGAAAGTTATACTCTGGATTCTTCTGCTCGCGTTATTAAGATTTGCCATTAAAACAGGAAGTACTAAAGGTAGAATATGCACAAACAAGTGGTTCTCCAGGGTGAAAGTAATTTTCTCCATAATCAGGAAGTGCAGGATATTGGTAAGGAATATTTAATTTGATAAAGAGGTGATACCAAGTTGTCTGATATTTTATAAACAACCAGCTGAATAGGGCAGATGACACATTTTTTTATAGTTTCTGATACAACATCTTTTTATCTGCTACATCTAACAACATTCTCTACACATTTGATCATAACTTTTCCCTCCTTTCTTACATTAATCATCTTCAGAAGACATCCAATCCAACTGATTGGGTATAGCTATAACACATTTCTTGCTAACACAACATTTAGAGTCCACTTTTTCCAACGCACATTTAGGAGCAGGTCATCTCCCACAGTCATGAAATCCAGTCACCTACACTTGATTGTCCAAATATAGGAATATCCTCAGAGAACTCCCACCTTTTACATTTTGAGGATACAAGCCTTTGCATCATCTCAAAAGAACAATGAAATGATACATCCTGGGCCAAGTAGATGAAGGCCCAAGAAAATTTAGATGATGTCATGTTACCTGTTAAATGTTTGCTTCTATCAAATCCAGTCTGGTCTTAAGGACTACAGAAGCCTGCCATTGGGTTTCTTTTTTTATTTTTAAAGGATAATATTAATCTGGCAAAAGAGTTTTTGACAATGAGAGGCTTTTATCTCAAAGCCACAGGCCTAACAAGCTCATCTGCATTACTTTCAAAATCCAAATAATGACATTTTAAAATTATAATCCACTTAGTTTTCTCTTCTTAAATCTTCTGGAATTGGTTAGCTGCTGCCTAATGTGATTCCAGAGCCTGTCTTTTGGTATACAAATACCACCATATCTTCTACTGCAAAGCTCTGATATCCAAGTTCAAAAGCAGTTTGAATAGACGTTTTCAAGTAATAGGCTAAAATATAAGAACTCTTATTTTCCAAACCTGAAATGAATGTTGGGAGGTAATGTTTTCTCTTCACTAAGCTAATCTGTCTGCAGTACTCAACAGTACTGCAGTACAAGGGGGAAAAAAAAGTCATACTCAATTGTACAAACAGTAGTTAACTTAGCATATTTATATGTAATGGAGAAAGAAAATCATATTTCCTGTGTAAATGTTATGAATCTATTTCATCCTCCTCCCCTCTGAAGCTTAGTATAAAATATGACTTCCACATTTGGATTTGATTTTTTAAATCTAGGACAAAAAAGCTAGTCAGACTTTTGCTGCAAAATATTTATTGAGTGTAACTGCTATTACATAAGCACAACATTATGCAAAGCTATTACCCCCACATGGTAATGCTACAGACAGATTCAAGCCTGAATGTTTTGGTTTTACACTTCTAAAAAGTGTGTTCAAGAGGCTTAACTACATTTAGGGCACACTCAGTCTGAAGTTACTTTTAGTTCAGTAACAAAAATCTCATATTTGTTATAAAACCAGGCCTACTCACCTTTGGAATATGAAAGAGGCACTCTAACATGGTTCTTACAAAATAATGTTACACGTTCCATGAAAGACACATTCACTACATTACATCACCTGCAGCTCCTGTATTCAGTAAGTATCATTGGTATTCTATTCTGTGGCCTGAACACCAGCCCCACGATCTGCCAGGCAGCATCATCTGGCACAGAGAACTCACAGTCAGAGAGAAGCAAAAGCACAGAGGGAAAGAAGCAGCCACAGAACCTCTCATCCCCAGCAGAGTCCTGCATTCAAAAAGGTCCACTCAGGGCTAAATATACATTTTCTCCATCTCCTAATCAACATACTGCCTTCTGAATCAAAATCTTCACTTAAAAGTTTAAAAAAACCCAAGTATCTTAAGCAGTTTGTTGTCCATTTTAGAGTACTGCATTTCTGTTGCCACTACGGTTCCACAAACTGAACTGATGTCAGAAGTCCATATGATTTTCACAAGGTCACTCTGATGATCTTACAGTCTTAAAAGTGTTGGAATTCCAAAACAGTTCTCAACACTGTGAATGATAACCACCAGACTGACAGTACTGAGCTTTCAGCTGCTGTTTGCTAACTCAGTATCAAGGGATCACTGGGTGCCCCTGCTGCCAATTTGTCCTCTTTCCACACAGTAATGACTACCACCCAGTTGCCAAGACATTCACAATTTGCAGCGGCAACCTTTTACCAATGTGCAGTGACCCTATTTTTACAGACAACTCAAAAAGGGAGCAAAGAAATAAATAGCACAAAAAACCGACTGTAGAATTCTTTAATCCTGTTACAAGTATCACTCAGAGTTTAGCATGAATTAACATTAATCAGCTCTTTGATAGCACTAACCTTATTCCTTATTCCAGCAGTTGTAGCAACAAGCAAACAACTTGCTTGGACTTTAGCAAAATGACAAAATTGTTCAAATCTGCCATCAAATAAGAGTTTAAACTGATCTCACAGGCAGACATGAACAGCTCAATTCATCATCATAATACCATCAATTCATTATATCAGTTGCTTTTATTTTAATGAAAAATATCTCAAAATAGTTTTATAACACTGGCTGATGAAATGTTTAACTAGCTTTTAGTATTTCACAAGTACTAGTTTCTAGGCACTGCCTTGGTTTCTTTGAGATTCTATATTTCAATTTTAAATAGTCTACCTTTCCTCCTTTGAGTTATTACAGACTCAAATCCGTAAACTTGAGGTTCTTAAAGTTTATTTATCTAGGGATCAACAATAGCTAAAGCAACAATATTCCAAATTGCTTCCATACTGCTGATTTCCTTATTATACAGGGACAGTTAATCAGTCCTAAGCTAATGACAAAGTTTAACCAAAACCCATGTTCATACACTCATCATCTATAAGAGAAATATAGTCTCACAAGATCAAGAAGAAAACTTTACTACGAATCTGCTGAATCACTGCAGCTTCCCAAAACATGTTCCCCACAGTGAACAGGACTTTAGTCTCCTCTGTTTTATTAGTCTCACTAATTTTATTAGTTACTAATGAACTACAGTCATATTTGAAGTGATGACAAGTGCTAAACTAAAAGAAAAAAGATCAGTATACAAGAAGCTTTTTGGAACAATGGGATGGAAAAATAATCTGTGCTAGAGTACTTCCCCTGTTATTTGCTTCAAAGAAAGCAGACAGACATGTTTCCACACTGAACATGCATTATGACTGCCACTTGCTTTCTGGCAACACTACCCTCTCTTCTGCTAATAAAACCAAAATCAATTATGTATCTTTGAAAATAAATCTTCCCAACCGCTATGGCTTAAGCGCCTTGCTTTGTACTGTGTCTTTATAGATCATTTATTCTTCTACTTGAGTTGTTCATCATTAAATACTCTTAGCAGGAAAGACTATTTTAAACATAACAATGGCGGTAAAAAACCCACACTGAGGGAACTTTTCCTCTCTTGTCAGGTTCTGTTTTAGATGACTCAACCAGCTCAAAAAATTCAGAATTTCATTTACTGTCCCTTTTCATAACATCCAATAATCTTGTAGCTCTCAGATGTGAATTAGCATAACGCATGTTCAGAATCAAGGAATGGGAAAATGAGACCTCATAACTGCTTCAGGCCAACCTATTGCATAAAATTAATCAATCATAATCATCTTCTGATAAAATTAAGACTTAAGGCTTCTGTTCATAATGCCATGATCACACAGCTTCCCAGTAATATCTGTTATTTGCAAGATATTCCAGAACAAAATCTAAAATCAGGTCTCTAACCAAGATCATAAAAATTCATTTTGAGTGCCTGCAGTCAGAGAAAGTAGACTAAGGAGCCCATCTAATTAAATGGCGGGGGTTTTTTTTCCTTACCAGAACAACTTAACTACATATATAGGAATGACAATAAATAAGACACAGGGTAACAAGTTGTCACACATTAGCTACATACAACAGGTTTATGATGGTAACTTAGGGAGCTGTAATAACTACTTATCAATTAAATCAATCACCAAGAATTGTATGAAATATTAATTATGTAAAGAAGAAATGTCTGTCTTGCTTTACTTCACTCATCTTTTTTTATTTCATGCTTCAACAACTTTGTTTAGTTCCTATTATCCAAACCCATACAATAATATTTTTCTTCAAATCTTCTCTATGATGCCTGCAAGCAGAGCATAAGCATGCACAACAAATATTCCACATGTCCAAAATATCCCCGCGAAGCAGAGACATCTTAATATCATTCTGCATATAAGGAAGAAACATTAAGCTCTAGATCTTCACTCTACACTAATTTTAATTTGTAAAGGTAGCTGTGTTTTTTTTAACAGTCCTGTGTAATGTAACCACACACATACAATGTGTATCAAACCATAATGAACATAAACATTTAATTAGTTTGTAAACAGGAGTATTTTTGTGCTTTAAAGGTACAAATAGAATGAATCCTCTTGAATAAAAGATATAAAAAAATCAGGAGTTCTAAAGATGTCATTAGTAACAATCAGGGATTCAATCAAGCAAATGCTCTGGGCAGTTCTTCAGAAGTTTTGGAAGTCTGCTGCTGATGTAAATTTAAGGAGCTCTCTAATGTGCGATCTAATGTGCTAGAAAATCATCAACATAAATCAATTCCCTATCTATAATTCAGTAAACTACTGCTACCAAATGATAAGCCTTCCCCACTTTCCTGAGGCTCACAGGACTCTCATTTGGGATTCCCTGGCTACAAATACACACCTGTGTGCTATGCAACACATAGGCAAATCAAATACAACTGGGACATGTATCAGACCTACTGTTCATAACACACACAGTAAGTGAAGTCGATCACAGACAGACTATATAACTACCTTGCATAGTCCAATCTGTCTGTTTCATTGAGCATGGGGTTTGTTACCCAAGATCCGTAGGCATCAAATAATCTCAGACAAACAGTTGATTTCTTATGATGAAAGTTCTGGATGACAAAATGAAAGATATCCAGACACAGTCAGATATAGGGTAGCCAAAGCTCCGCATCTGTCAGTTCACACCTGAGAAACAGTCGAGAACACTTTGAAAACACTCTTTTGCAACACAATAGGAGTTAAAAGGTTTTCCTATCCAGCTCTTCTGCCACTGATAACACAGCATCGAGGTAAAATAATCTAGTTTAAGTCAGAGCTGACAATTCGAGAAAAGAAAACAGACTTGAAAATCTCCTATGTTATGTAAATGACAGACAATCATTTCAGATTAATTGCATCCCGGTTTGGGATTGCTTTAGTTTGTGGAGTTTTTTTTTTGGTTTTTCTTTGGGGGGGAGGAGGAAGCAGTTGGTTGTTTTTCAGTTTTAAGCATACAGTAACACTTGCTGAAGTATGTAATTATATACCAAACAAAGCACATAGAGTAATTTCCCAACACTTTAAAGACATTATGACCTACCATTCCCTGAAGTCTCTTTAGCTATTTTTTAAAATATATCGTAGGGAACAAAAATGGCTGACTAACCTGCAGACTTTGCCAGTTTGAGATGTTTGACTGAGTAAGAGACAGAAAAAGAACAACTTTTGAAAACCCAATTTTCTAAGTGATAAATCTATATAACTGACATATTTCAGGAAACAATGAGAACTTGAGGTTCATTGTCAGAAGGTCATCAATCAAAAAAAATATTTAGAAATTTCTATCCTTTTCCTCATCACCTTCATCTCTATCAAGTCAGATCTATAGACAAGTCTGAAGCAGGAAGAATAATACATTTCTAGTAAATCACTTAGTCCTTTTTGACCCTAAAGGAAAAGAAGAATGCTGAATGCACTTCTATTTTTACACACTCATCACATAAAACTGAGCTGTCGAATCACTGTAATTACAATACAATCATTTTATTAACTTAGTTCTATACTACTATTGAACATATGATACCAGTTATTATTACAGTATTGTCTCAATTTATTTGGAACTAAAGGCATTCTTGTAATTTGGGAAAGGGCTAAGTGTCCAAGTAGCAGTCAGTATCCACCAAACTCCCTGTGATGGAGATGTTGTGTTCTCAACTTTTTGCCTTTTTTGACCAGACAAATTAAACCTCTTCATACCAATGTGGGAGATTAGTGCTTCAATAAAAACAGCAAAATAACAACAGGAGTAAAATTGCCTGTATCCCATCATCTAGCATAGAACCAGTGATTTTGAAGAGTCAGTAAAAAGCACTTACCACACCAATTCCTTCAAAAGCAAACACTGCAGTTCCAAAAAACAGTGGGTATTTCTTCCAGCCGACCACTGGAGGCAGTTTTCGAGGATCTACTATATCCTGAAGAAAACAAAGCAAAACACTGTAAAGTACATTAGTTCTCTCTAAAATTTTGATTGATGCATTATGTTAGAGGAAAGAAAACTCAGTAAATGTTGACATTGCTATTTATAATCCCTGGTTTTCCTCCCAAACTTAGTCCTTTACACACATTTATAGCCACCTTCCTACATAGACACTTGCAGATATATTTATTCTAGGTTTCTATTATCGTCATGAAAAAATTTCACATTTAAAGTATCACACTGAGGGAGCATCAATTAAAGCACACAGGAAAGTGCACATATAAAGCTTGATCTTCTGCAAACTTCTCAGTATATTGCATTTTCTAATCTGCTTTCATACTGCACAGATATTCTTCACTAAAAGAAAATATCTTTATTACAAGCTGAGTTCCTCCAGAATAATTAATTACTATCTTCCCCAATTTTTTCTACATAACTTCTCCTGCCTCCTCGCCAATATCTCTTATTGCCTTCCTCCCCATTTTCTACTTCCCACTCACCAAAATATATATTTTTATTATCTTAAATGCAGCAATATTATTCTTTCTTTCAAAAGCACTGTAAAAGTCTGTATTTAGAGCATATCACAGATTTCGAGGCACCTCCTTAAATTAAGATGCCTCAATTAAATACAAGATAATGCTGCCTTTCAGAAACTGTCAGTCAGTATATATCTATCAGAGACCAACTGCCACATGTAACAAACACAACTTGCTACACTGCAAAAAACAGATAATAAACTTTTTATACTCACTCTAACAATATACTGGTAAATGATCACCAGGCTGACAGCCATGGACAGATTGGCAAGCAATGAAAGCAAGGACAGGCTCTTAAGGTCACGAATAAAGACCAGGAGGACCAGGAACGGCAGGAAACACAGCATGTATATTCGTAAATCAATATTCCTCTTCTCAGACCAACTGCTAGTGGCACTAACATTCACGGGAGTAATCTTAGTTTCCAAGAATCCTTCATGGACCTTTATTTAAAAATAAAAAAACCCACAACAAAACACACAAAAAACCCCAAACAAAACAAAAACAAACAAACAAACAAAAAACAAACAAAAAAAAAAAATCCGTGTTAGACAGTGGTAGTAGCGAGTATATAGTCATACTACTGCTTTCCTATTGGGAAATTTGTCTTTCTGCTTCACATGGTGAATGACAGGAATTTTGAGATCCGGTGCAGAGGGGAAGACAAGGCACTTCTAGCAAGCATTTCATCCTTAAGGCAAATGATGAAATCAGGACTTCAAAGCATCATTATCCCACCACAGACTAAAGTGGAAATCCACATGCACAGTTTTGATCAGATTCCTTTCAGAAAGGTTGAGTTTGGTAAACTGAAAGCAAGCAAGACAGAACTGGGCCTTAATCTTAAGAGTGTGAATCTTCCTAAGGAAAGTAAGGGGGTTAGATGACAAACTGCTATTGCACCCAAGTTCAGTGCCTAATAACCTTATGCATTCGCCATGCACATGATAGCAGCATACATACAAAATGTAAGAATACGAACACGTCCGTCTTTCATTTATTTCAAATTATTTTTTTTCACTCTTTACTCTTTTATTTATGAACATTAACTCAGCTTTAAAAACCATGAGTTCTAGGAGAGCTCAGAGTCCTGTACTCATTATATTGATATAAATTAACAGTAGCACACAATGTGAAAGTGTATTAGGTTTTTTGGTACATAGTTCACAGGCATGGTCCCAAGACTGATTAATTTAAGGACAATTCTTTCAATATGGTTTGTTCTTTAAAATATCAGTTATTCTCTGTGACAGTGAAATAATAAGATCATAGATCCTGCTTCAAAAATCCAAACACATCAAGCTGTTAAAGGAAAGGGGCAAGCACTACCATTAAAATGTGAAGTTTTTATTTAGCCACAGCACTGCTAAGCAAACGCCACAATTACCAGTACTTAATGACATCTTTTTATAGGTCAGAGTAACTCAGGGTTATTAATTTTTTATTTTGAAGAAGAGGGTGAAATGGAGAAATGAGGACAGGCTGGTGAAATGGCAGGTAATCAAGGTATTGTGGGCACTATGAGACTATCATGAGGTATAATGAGTTAGTTGCTAATGGAAAACCAAGTGTATGTAAACCAAGTCATTCAACCTGGCAAGTTCACCAAAACTCAGACTTTACAAGTCTAGCAGAAAAAAAATTTTGCACAATTCACCTTATTTCCACTGTTTCGAACAATCCAAAAACTTAGGAAGACAGAATGAACTTAAGATCATTTTCTCTGTAACAAAAAGCATCATGCACTTTTTTTCCCATTATGAAAAAGGGAAAGATAAAAGATATATCTCTGCAACCACATGTTTTCCAGACATCTCACTTTAAATGAAAACAGACACTGGACATTATGGAAACACTGATGGTTTCCACCTTGCAAGGATCTTAAGTGTCCCTTGTATGACATGTAACATCTGTTAGTTTTCATTAAGATAACATTTTTAGAAAGCTACAAAGAAGTGCTAATTACATTTACAATTGAATTCACAGAGCTACAATAACTCTACTTTGCCAAGCAATAATTCAAACACTTAACCAAATTACTTCCCTAATGCCACATAAGCTCTCAGTAGAAGTTTACAGCATTCCCACCAGACTTAAAACAGAAATACAGAACAAGCACTTTAAGCCTTTCACTTTAACAAGCCTCGTGTGTTTACTTGCTTGCATGCATTTGCAGACAGCCAGAGTTGCTCTGCACATAAGGACATGTAAAAGTTTTCTAAGAATCACAGAGTGATTTGAGCACAGAAAGTCAATTGAAAACCTCCTCTACAATAAATATTTAACCCAGCATGCCTTCAATTTATACAAATACCTGTAGCCCAATAAGCTATTAGAAAAAAATTAATAAAATATTTATTCCTTAAAAAAACCAAACCAAACCAAACAAAAAAACACCTGGCAAGATACAGTTCAGGCTCTAAAATACATCTGTAAAATACCACAGTATAAACCAGCTTCTACTCAAATAATTTTAATCATTCACACATTTTAATTTTTTTCTTAAGACACAGGCATTCCCTTAGTGTACACAAACCCTAATAAAAAGTGCCTGAAGTCAGAAATTTTACCTTTTTTTCTATTAGCATCACCAAATTCCAATTAGATATTCAACTGGAGTTTACTGGCTAATACAGTCGGAAAATGCAAGGTACGATATAAAATTTTATTCAAGTTTTGCTCTACTGTGATCAGCTACCCTGATGAAGCGGGTGATCACATGTCCATGTTGTGTTAGGTAAGTGTGGTCATACAAAATAGCCTTAACAATTATCTTACTTTCACAAAAATACTGAGGACAGCACAGAGAAAGAACATACTACAGCTGCACACAAACTCTCCACAACCTTCATCAGATGACTGAATATTGATGCAGAAAGGGCAATAAAACTGCCTCCCTGACCCCAACTTGCACTTGCTTACCAACTCCCCCTTGCATGCCTAAGATACGAGATGTATTCCTGCAACAAATCACAACACTGTATTCTGCTTTACAATACGGCAAGCATGGTACCCCCTTGTCCCGCACTGTTCCCTGGCACAGCATTCACTGGAGGAAGGAAATGGGGTCAAATGGATTCTCAAGAATGTCATGACTTGTAGGAGTCTGCTGCAGATCCTGTTCCTTGCAATACAGTTTAAGGAAAGAAGTCAGGGCATCAAAGACATCCTAACTGGGAGGGGAAAAAAAAAGAAAAATGAAATTCTGAACCTGAACAGCACAGATTATTGTTTTGCATAAACCAGATTTGCAATTACAGCTGTCTTTAGTCCGAGCTATGAAAAGCACATGCTTCTTGGATGTTTTTAAGGCAAAAGGTGCAATTCTAGGGGAATAAATGCCAGTTCCACAAAACACACAAAGTGTTCCTCTGCCCCTTCCTCTCTTCTACACCATCTCTCATTTGAGTCACTTTACCTTGTCAAGTCTCCTACCAAGTACACAAAACACCATATTCTCAACAATCTTCTCCATTACCTCATCCAAAACCAGGGATCTGGAGCCACTGAATCATAGAATAACTTAGGTCAGATAGGACCTCAGGAAGTCTATAGTCCAAGAGCTTTCTCACAGTTCCGTGAGCTACAGCATCATACCAGATTGTTCCTCTCCCCATTCTCCACCTGGGTCTTGAAAACTTCTAAGGATAGATGGAAACTGCACAACCTGTCTGGACAACTGGTTCCAGTGCTTGACTGTATGGAAGTTTTTCTTTCCCTCAGAACAGAAATTCCTGTGCTGTTTTGTGAACAGCTTCTCTTGTCTTGTCATTTTACCTCAGTAAAGAACTTCATTCCATTTTCTAGACAACATCTTTGCAGTCCTGCAAAGCCTTTGCGGCTTTTAGGTCCTCCAAAAGCCAGTTCTTCTCCAACCTGAACAAGCCCAGTTTTCCCCAGTCCTCACAAGACAAATGCTTCAGCCCCAGTAATTTCAGCAGGCTCCCTTGAACTCACTTCAGTTTGTCAATGACTTCCCAGTACTAGGAATATCCAAAACTCGATAGAGTATTTTAGATATGGTCTAACAAATGTGAAGTAAAGGATGACAATCACTTGCCTTTATCTACCAGCAATTCTTCTTTTCATACAACCCAGGATGCTGTTTGTTTGCTTTGCTGTCACGCCACACTGCTGGCTCATGATCATGAACGCTACTCTTCGAGTCTGACCACATAACCAGTGTTTTTTTTCCCCCCAGCCAGTTGTCTGTCTGTCCATCCATCTATCCAGATCATAACAACCTTACTTAGACACAAATTTATTGTCAGAGACAGCATGAAAAACCTTGCTATAAATGTTTATAAAGTAGCATCTAGTGATTTCTCATCATGTACAAATTCAGACTTTTTTTCTTACAGAAGGCAATCAAGTTGGTCAGTCTCTTGGTAAATCCATGCTGACAGGTTCCAGTCACTTTATTCTCCCTCATGTGCACAGAAACGTACGTCAAGAAGACTCAGTTCCTGATTTTCAAAGGGATTGAAGAGGCTGATTGGCTTGTAATTCTCCAAATTATTCTTCTGGCTTTTAATGAAGATAAACTCAACATTTGCCTCTCCCTAGTTCTCAAGAACCTCTCCAGTCTGTAAGGTCTTTCAAAGACTTCAGGTTTCTCCCAGCACTCTCAGATACATCCCAGTTTCCCTCTTTTTGTCTTCAGAGGACAGCAGTGACACTGCTTTAACCAGATTTTGACAGTATAAAGCAGGTAATTTCTTACTCTCTTCCCATCTTTGTTCTGTGTGGTCACAGCTGTCAATGTATAAATGTATTTTGTAACTCAAATGGAAGAAACTCTTTTCATTTGTGATAGCCTTCACCCTAATGAGATCGGACCAATCCCTGAGGATTACTCTGCTGTAAGTCTTTAGAAATATATTTCAAAACAAAGAAAAGCGGAGCCCTATCTGAAACAGCCCTGTTTACCAATGTCTATCCTATGGAGGACTATGGACTGGGATAGAGAAAAGAACACGTGAAATGGTTAGTTAAGTTCCACTTACTCCCTAATAACTGCTGAAAGTGCACACACTTATCCCACACAGAGTATTTTAGAGATCAGCTTGCCATTGGATGAAGAGGTAACTGTGAACTGAAACACTGCTAAAACCAGCCCTATTGGCTTGGGTAAGCAGGAGGTTCCTGAAATTTACTCTGCACTGGCTATTACTTGCATGCATCAAAATGCAAAGCCCATGACTTCAAAATTAATATTTCAATTTGCTTGCCAAAAAAAAGAAACTTTAAAAAGTTTCAACTGTTGACTGCCAAACTGTTTTAATTATGTCCATTATACATAGGTGAATTTTACGTATACACACACACACATATATACTCTGTAACTCATATTATGGACACAGTTATACTGATATAAATGCACAGGAGGACAGTTTATTCCCTTTTGTGGACATATATACCTTTAAACCAACTTTGTATCAACAGAGCAGCTTTAACAGCATCAGTCAGAGCAGTACCACTTATGGGTTTAGACATGGCCACAGGAAATACCCCTCAAAGGTGGATTTTGAGACATGAAAGAATAGTGATCTTGCACATAGCCTCAGAAGAGGCACACCAGATAAGACCCAGCAAGGGTTAATCTTGTGCAAGAGCTAAAAAAACTGGCAAGAGTTACTGACAGGTAGAAGAAAGCTGAGTAGGAAAGTAAACACAAAACTTACAGAAAGTAAGGATCACTCCACTCTTCCTCTTACAGTGGAGCAATAGGCTGTGGGAGAGTTGACAATAGAGAGCAGCAAAAAAACCCTCTCATGAAGATGAGATTATACTAATTTGTTCAGGTGTGGACTAACATCACCATCACTTTGAAAGTGTTTTCCTAGAAAGTGTCTTCCTTTTAAAAATTAATCAGATAACACTTAAAACTGTTCCAAAAGCAACAAAATACAAAGCTGCAGGAGGAATTTTTGAGTTTTAAACTTTCTCATATGCTCTTTAGCTCAGTGCAAGTTTACTGCTGATTGCGTTAGGATGGACTATGACTCACTTTCTATCTAACCTCATCTCCTAAATATTAGAATTAATATAACCTCAGATTCCTATTTTGGACAACAATCACTTTCAATCTCTCACTGCTCTCTGCTAGTGCATTACTGCATATGGCAGTCATGCTGAGCCAAGAACAGCACACACTGACTCTAACTGTCTCTGTCCTAAACAAAGCAAGGTGATCTGAAGTGTCAAACATTTCTCTAAACTACATGAGGAAATACCATTATGGTTTTAGAAAGGAAGCACATGGCCGCTGAAATCACTAGGCATGGTGATATCCACAGACACAAGACTTCATCAGGAGTTACTTCAGTTATTCAAGCATTAACTTACATGCTAGTGTGATGTCTGAAACAGTTTTCTTCACCTTATGTCTCATTTACATAGCCCAATCACAGCATCCACCAACTCCAGCTGTATCCAGGAAGATCAAACACTTGCGCAAATCTGATTATCAGGTTCCTCTTCCGCTCAGAAAACAACTAATGCATATCTGGTGTTTGCAAAAAATTCAGTTCAACCCATGAATACACTTCTTACAAGAACTATTTCAGAAGCAAAAAATAATTCCATTTCCTTAGTCTCTTCAACTGAGACCACTGTTTCCTGACCTGTATCCCAAAACCTGCTCTTTCTGTCATACAAATTATAATGCAGAGGTATTGGTAAAGGAGTGTCATTAGTAACATTTTTACCGTGTTCTGCCTTTATCTCAGTTCTCGCCTTCTCATCCCCCACACCCTTCCATTCTCTCACTACCCCAAATCGTTACAGATTTCAGGCTGTAACAATTTGTGTTCTTTGGTGCCCTCTACGGGACAGATTTCTGCAATCAAAAGTTGCCAGGACTTTACCTCTCAGAAGAGAAAGAACAGGGCAATCTAAATTAAGTACATTTGGAAGCGGAACTTCTGAATTGCTAATGACTTTAATTCATTCATAGTGTCCATGTTATGGGTCTCTGCAGCTACTGCTTCAGCAGCACTTGCTTTTCTGTAAGAGTTTTCAACTCTTCCTCAATAAAGCAGCAACAAGTTTCCTGAAAAAGGTTTCAGGGTTTTTTTCCCAAACCTACAAAAGCCAAGGTCAGTAAGTGTTTAGTCTCATCTTCTACTTAAGGTCACAACACACACGTGACAACTGGTTAATGAGATACATATTTGATAGGAAAGGCTTAATTTGAACTTACATTGCAAGGAATGCAATAAAAATCTCACTTTGGAAGGCCAGGAAAAGGACATCAGAGAGGATTTTTAGGTATTGAGACAGATTCTGACAGTAGAACTGTAGTTTAAAAGGCTTGATTTTTTTTTCCTCCCAAGACACAAATTACAGAGTATCCAGCTTCCAAATACACAAATATACCCTATCTTGACAGGATCTTCATCCAGAGAACTTGGAATACTTTTTAGACACAATATAAATACTCATCTCCAAGAGAATGAACAAAACCCATACTATCTTCTATGTACTAACTGCCCAAGGGGACAGTCTTTTTCCTAATTAAAGGTAAGCTATGTCAAGACACCTGTAGTCTAGCTTTTGAGTAGAATAAGAATCTCATCATCATGGCTAGGCTTCGCAAACGAAGAATTGGGAAGGGCTCTACCCACATTTGCTACAAGTGCGCTGGTGGCTAAAAAGGTCAATACGAGATAGACAAGTCCAGTTGCAAAAGGCACAGCAGAAGGACTCCTCAGGCGGCATATTCTGCAAGACACGATTCTTTCTGCGTTGTCTTTTCTCCTCAAGAGTGATCCTGTGTGCATACTCAAAAGCATCAGCAGCGTTATAGATGGTGTGTCTCCAGACCTCCCGATTGGAGGCCAGAGTAGACCAGTTATGTTGATCAACATGGCCAAGGTTGAGATGTTTCGGGGAGTCCTTGTATCTTCTCTTTGAGGCTCCTCTCTTGCGGCAGCCGGTGGCAAGTTCACCATAAAGCAAGATCTTAGGGAGGCGGTGGTCCTTCATCCTTGAGACATGTCCTGCCCAGCGCAGCTGTGTTTTCAGCAACATGGCCTCAATACTCGTAACTGCTGCCTGTTCTAGAACAGATGTATTGGTCACATAATCTGATCAGTGGATGTTAAGGATTGTACAGAGACAGCGTTGATGGAAGCGTTCTAGGAGTCGCAGGTGATGGTGGTAGATGACCTATGATTCAGATCCATATAAAAGAGTAAACAGCACAATGGCTCTGTAAACACTGATCTTTGTACTTTTCTTCAGGTGTTTATTTCGCCAAACTCTTTTATGCAGTTTTCCGAAGGCACTATATGCCTTTGCTAACCTGTTGTGTATCTCTCCGTCAGTCTTACCATCTGAGGAGATGAGGCTGCCTAGGTAATTAAACTGCTGGACTGATTTGAGCACTGATTCTCCAATGGTGATACGGGGATGATGGAAGACTTCCTGAGGTGCAGGTTGATAGAGAACTTCTGTCTTTAAGCTGATTTCCAGCCCAAAAAGCTCAGCAGCATCTGCAAAGCAGGATGTTAAACGCTGCAGAGCTACTTCTGTGTGGGCAACGAGGGCGGCGACGTCAGTATAAAGCAGTTCCCGGACAAGATGATTTAAGGTCTTAGTATGGGCCTTCCCATCCAGAACAAGTGGTGGATCAATCTAGCCGAAAAAACTCAATTATGCGCAGATACGGGTGATCACAGAGGATTCTATGAGGCCTTGAAAACAGCATACGGGCCTACATACCAGGTCCAAAGCCCTCTACTCAGCGCTGATGGTCAAACACTTCTGACAAATAAAACCTCCATTCTGAATCGATGGTCTGAACACTTTCAGACTGTTTTCAGTACCAGCCGTGTAGTTCAAGACTCAGCAATTCAGTACATCACACAACAATCAGTGAAGAATGAATTAGATATTGCCCCCACTTTAGGAGAAACCCTTAAGGCCATACAGCAGGTGAAAATTGGCAAGGCAGCTGCGGTTGATGGAATTCCACCTGAAGTCTGGAAGCATGGGGGTCAAGCACTCTATGCTAAATTTCACGAGTTTGTGGTGTGCTGTTGGGAACTAGGCCAACTACCATCAGACCTTTGTGATGTAGTCATCATCACTTTGTATAAGAAGAAAGGAGTTAAATCAGACTGTTCAAATTACCGTGGTATTACTCTGCTCTCCATTGCTGGCAGAATAAGAATCTACATGGATGATTAATGCTCAGTAACCTGCCATACCTTATTCCTCACACACTCCTCTAAATATAGGAGCATACAAAGAATCACAGAATCACAGAATTATTTGGGTTGGAAAAGACCGCCAAGATCATCAAGTCCAATCTGTGACCAATCACACCTTGTCAACTAGACCACGGGACTAAGTGCCACGTCTGATCGCTTCTTGAACACTCCAGGGATGGTAACTCCAACACCTCCATGGGCAGTCCATTTCAATGCTTAACAATCCTTTCCATGAAAAAAATTCTTCCTGTTGTCCAACCTGAACCTCCCTTGGTGAAGCTTGAGGCTATGTCCACTCATCCCGTCATTAACTGCCCGTGAAAAGAAGCCAACCCCCACCTCACTACAACCTCATTTCAGGTAGTTGTAGAGAATGGTAAGATTCACCCTCAGCCTCCTTTTCTCCAGACTAAACACCTCCATCTCCCTCAGTTGCTCCTCATCAGACTTGTGCTCCAGACCTTTCACCAGCTCTGTCGCCCTTCCCTGGACAAGCTCCAGCACTTCAATGTCTTTCCTGAAGTGAGAGGCCCAGTACTCAAGATGCAGCCTCACCACTGCTTGTACAGACTTAGGCCCAGATTCATCCTCATTGGCTTTATGTCAAGTGACTAACCATCATCTCATAAGCAGGAAACACAGCAGAGCATATTGGTGGAGTCCAGGCGTCTTAAAAAGTCCGTGGAGGAGTGAGCATCACAAGCTCAATGTGCCTGTGTTTGAGCATCCAACCTTCCTTCCTTCCATGGACCACCTGCTTAGACACACAAACTTCTGCCTGCAACTGCTGAGTGCGCAAAGGGGAATGACCAACATACACAAGGGACCCTGTCAACAGAAGAATCTCCACCTAAGAGAAAGAGCTTAGAAGGACTGGAAAACAAGAGACAAAACACATGAATGAAAGCAGGAGCAGCTGTCATGAAAGTGATAGGCATGGTTTTGTTTCCTTTTGTCAGTGATGGATGGTTGAGGGGAAGAAAAGGGACAGATGAGTTTTACTGAAAGGTTTGGGATTGCTGGAGAAGTGTATAGGTATTTGTAGTTGTAGTGACTAATTTGCAATTTTTAGTTGATTTAACCAACTTCAGGGATAAAACTTGAAGTAAACTACGTGACCAACTGCAAAGCGTTCACAGAAAAGCAACAACAGTTACCAGATTCTATCACGTCTCCCCTCTATTAGATATTAGATAGAGGGGAGACAGGATAATAATATTCGAAAATATAAACAGCATCCACGAATTGAAAAGAATAAATTACTTAGAGCTAGAACATGAAATAAAGGACTTGCAACATTGATAAGAAATTTTAAGCTTCTACAAAGAAGCAGCTGTCTGACAGATAAGAAAGCATTGGAACTGACTACTGAGGAGGCAGCGGAAATTTCAATGTCAGGCATTTTTAGGAATAAAAAATCAGGATTGGTTTACATACAGTGGATTCTGAGAAGGGAAGTGACTAAACAGGAACAAAAGAAATATTCCGGTGACATGAAAAGGGTAAAATATGCCCAGGAAGTTGGGGGGAAAAAAAGGCTGTCAGCAGAAGGCCTAAGGGAAAAAAAAATTCAGGGACAACTGGCTCCTCATTCAGTTTCATCCTTATTTTTTCTCATGTCCACAATTAAGTTTTAAATTCAACAAACAATTCAGAAGGCAATAAACACTTTCACAAGGTCTGAATTCCGTTCACTTCGGACATTGCTCCTATTTACCAAAAGCTTTATCGGGACAGGAAATAAAAGCGAGGAAAAATTAATCTAAACCCATAACTGCTTCCATATGGCAACATTACTCACTTGTTTCACATTTTCTGCCAAGAACACAACATAAACACCACAAAATCCCAGTTGTGTTATCACTAAGAAAAAGTCCACAATACACCTGAGGAAGAAAAAACAAACATACATTATACTTAAGATCCAAATAATTAACCCATTGCTACCTAACATGCAATTACTGCTCCTTTTTACAGTAATCAAAATGCAACACTCAAATGCCACATTAATTTCACAAGTACTGCAATACATGCTCCTCTTATGGCAAAACAGGGTGGGTTTTGTGTGTGTGGTTTTTAAAGTAACACTAAGAAGGCATCAGTTTCTCAAAAAAAAAAGAAGATACTCAACATATTTTAAAGTGGCATAAAATGAAATTCAAGGACTTAATGTGGTACAAATGTTAACAATAGACATACATATTTGATGCACCCTTTAGCCCCCAACACAGCAGTTTTCCACCAGGTCCAGAGATGAAATGTCTCATATGCAGTCTAAGACATGAAAGTTGCCTCAATTCAAGATAACATTTTCACATCTTACCAGGCAGGTCTATGTCAATGTATCCAAATACACATTCAGACACTGTATATTACTGAAAAAACACTAAACTATGGTTCAGATTGTTTTTGAAAAAAAGTAATACACAATGGTGGCCTGAAGACATGCTGTAATGAAGCTCTGCTAGAGTTAAGCATACAGCAGAGATCTGCCCCAGAGAATGGATTTGCTGCAGTACAGTGTCTCTGGAGATCCAATTGCCATTTGTGGCTTGTAACTCTTAGGTGCAATAGAGAATTGTCATTATATATCAGTACAATTCAATTTTCCCTCTAATTGAGTTCTTCTCCATTCCTATGAAGTCATCACAAAAGATCTTAAAAGAACTAGCTCACCTTTTGCTTACTTGAAACAAAGTAATAGCCAAAACCCCTGATGCAAGATGCTGCATCCTTGAAAGTAACAGGAACAAAAAAAATTCTTCCACAAGTGAGGTAAAAGCCACTTTAAATTAACGTTGAGCAATATGTTTATTCCACTATTCACAATTTCACTACTCCACAAACAGCTGTACAGCAAAAAATGGCAAAGAAAAATATAATGGTCTTTTTTAAAAAAGGGATAAAGTATTTAACAGAGACAACAAGCTATTAACATCTTCATGCCATTATTGCAAAAATAGTACCTATTTTATCCATTATTTGTATGTTATATTTAAACAGGAAGCCAAGCAGTTCTTTTCTTCCTTTCTGAATAAATGCATTAAAGTAATTAACATCTACAGTGTCAACCTGCTTAAAGAGTGAACTCTGATGCAGGGAATGCCGGTAAAAGAGAATGAAAACCTAAACTACTTCACTACATTAGACAATACAGAATGCATTTCTGGTTATAACACATCTCTTCCTATATTACTAAACAGAATTCTTTTTCTTGACAGCTCTTGCAGACCTGAAAATTGAAATGCCTAAGAGAGACAGACATCCTCCCATGTCACCACTACTAGATGGTAGCAGGAAATAACAAATGACACTGCAAAAAATCATTCTTAAGGAAGGCAACATCTTAGTAAAAAGAAATTCTCCTATCATTCCAAGTCAAACCATTAATTTTTAATAATGAATTTATTCAATTAAATTCTAATTCAAACTTACCTGCCCCAAGAAGCTCGTTTCTGAAGAGCAGCAAGAGGCCCCAATTCCATGGCATAACTAACTGTATCACTATACCCCAGTGAGGACTTTTTCATCCTGAAATCAAAAAATTAAGAATGGAGTTACTAAAATCTATGCCCTACCTTGAAAATGCTGTTGGTTTCCCACAATTATAACAAGTTATCACCAGTGGCAACATGCCACTGCTGCTGAATTTCAGAGGTATGGCTCAGGCTTCCTTACTCCAGGAAAGGTTATTATTTAGCACTCAACAAGCACGTTAAACACAATGTTGCTTCCCCCACTTCAACAGTACTAAATAAGTTCCTTACAGAACAAAGTTCTTTTATAAATTAATCCAAAATCAGATACTTATAAGATGAGCTTAAGAAACTGATCTCAAATCTAAAAGTCACAAAGAATTTGAACAGGTTTCAAAAACTCTTCCTGCACAAGCAGTGACAACTGATTCAATGATCTTATTTCAGTGATCATCTTCAAAGATCATTCAAAACTACAGTGGAAGAAGTGAAGAATTCACGAATGACAGGGTCCATTCACAGTACAATGTCATATGAATCTGGTAAGAGATTTTCCAGCTACGGGGGCATGAATAGTTTTGCAATTCTATTCAGTTTAAAACCTTTACTGCACTTTTTAAACATGAGACTCTCTCACTGCTTTTCTTTTAACACCTGACAGTAAGATAAAAATGTTTAATAAAAGTCACTATTAATCAAAATACTCTGTCAGTCTGAATAGCTCTATCACTCTGAATAACTGCTTCCCCCCAGTATTGTACAACTCACTTGGAGGAGTATTTAGTGTTTATCTGCTCACTAGCTCATTTTAACTCAGTCTTTCAGCACTACAAGTTCAAAGAATCAAGTTGTCACAATTCAAAGAGACAGAACTCACATATAATCATGGAAGGCATTGACAACACATCTTAGTTTATCTTTTATTCCTATAGAGTACTTATAAAGTGGCTATTTATAAATTATACACTTTCCAAAGCTATGAAGATTCAGAAGCTATGAAGAAAGCTATGAATATAAAGAAGGACCAATGGACTGAAAATAAGCAATTAAAACTGCAATGAGAAAGATCCTATTATTTGCTAGCAAGGAGCAGGGTACTGGGCAACTCGCTAAACCAATTTCATTTTGAATATGAACAGAGAACAATTTTTTTTTTTCAGTGAGTTGCACAAAGCATACCGATCATTTATAGGTACACACTACAAATTTGAGTGTTGTTTCCAACAATTAGAAGATTCTAAACTGAGAGAAGGAACTGCTATAGCATCAGGACATTCTGTAGGTCAAAAATCACAAACAGAACAGGTGAATTAAGGAAAAAAATACTGAAACTCAGCAACTGAACGAGTAGTTCCACATTTACCTCTGACATAGACAGTGGCTGCAACGTACCAAGATGTGCATACAGTGAACCGATATAACTCCTATGAACACAAGGCTGATTGGTCCAACCTAGTATGGAGAAAAAAAGGAGGGAGGACATAGGAAATATACAGAATTTCTCATAAAAATATTCTGGGGAAAAATCTCTAAATGAAAAAAATTCACATTGTAGCAAAAAAAAAAATTTTGTGCAACTGCATTTTTTCCCTCTCTCAGAGGGGGGGTTACTGCTGATGTTTCATGGCATTCCTTACTTTACGTTCACTACTTGAGAGATGGCTATAAGTACCAAATGGGCACAAAGAACTGCACTCCTCTAAGCGCTTCATTTGCCAAAAAAAATTTGTGAAGAGAGTAGACTGCATATAGTGTCCAATTCAAAACAGTGGTTTGAACCGGTTTAAAGTGGTAATGACAGCAAAAGTTACAAACTATAGATAATTATCAAATTAAATCATTTGTTTCAGAGTAGAAGTTTAACCAGAAATTTTCACAGAAGGAATCTGCTTTTCACATGTAACTGTCACTCTTAAACTGAACATCCTGTACTATAGAATTACAGGATTATTTAGTTGTACGGTGAAAATTTCACTTGGGTAAATTTACCCTGCCCTAGGAAATGCATTGTTAATTACCCGGTATAAACAACCTGTGCTATAGCCTGTTGCTGCAGAAACACGAGATTGATTTAACAAGCTGATGATGCATCCTAGGACATACAATCTGCCTCTAGAGAAGTGTGTACAAAGACAACCACATAGTAACAATTCCTATGAGACACCATAGGACCATAGGAGTCTGAGTAAATCAAAATATCTTTTTTTTTTTTTTACAAAGTTTGTGTTTTGACCAGAAAAACACTTCGGCTATGCAAAAACACAACTCTTGCAATGAAGTCCTCAGAGTGAAGTAGTACCTTTTTCAAAAAAAATAAAAATCTTAATCTTCAGTACTAATTTCACCAGACTAAAGAGGAAAATCAACACAACTCTATTAAGATTGCAGTAACAAATAAGAAGTATAGGGATTTTACTTTTTCAGGATATATATCTGTAAATCAGTCTAGATATTTCTCCTAGTGTATGAAAAAAGAATTGAATTCTTACCACAATACCAGCATTTTTTATTGCAAGTGGAAGACCAAGAAGCCCAGTTCCAATGTTTCCCTTGAGGAGGTGGGTAAGTGTTTGTATAAACCTGAGGATAAAACATCACATTAGAAGTAGACTGAGATAGGGCAGGGGACAAAAGTAAAACCACATCCTCTGTCATTTAATAATAAAGTGATAAATTTTGAGCTTCAACTCACTGTGGTGGTCTAGTTATTTTAAAGTATGTGCAGCACATTCAAATAATATTCCTATTCATCTTTATATGTGAGCACTCTCAAATAGAACATACAAGTCTGATATTCAGTTCTTTACTCCAGTTTGTGAAATGTTATTTTCTGTGCAATTCTATTATTCTTTTGCCTCAGAGTCAAAATTACCAAGTTTTATCACTGTTTATCGCTATTTTAGAATCAATAACATTCAAAACAATTACCAGCTGCAAATCACAAGTTTGACAGCCAAAGTTTTATACAAATTAAAAAAGAAAACCAAAACCCAAACCTTTGCCATCTCTTCTAATTAAACTTTCACAAACAGATTATCTCCAGAGTTTTCTCAAAATCTTTTTTAAACAGTGCTTGGATTTTGAGTAATCCAGTCACTTTACAAATAGGCACCTCGGAATATTTTATGGCCACATCCTTAGCTTCCAAAGAACAAAAAAAACTATTCAAAATGGGCTGCTTTTTGGCAGAACTATGTAAAGTCCTGATGTACAACCACAAAACCACAAAACTGTTCTGCAGGTGCAAGAAAACCCATACACAGTTCAGTAAACTGCTCATAAGAAATTAGACAGAGACAACAAATTTAAACAAGCTGATACTTAAGAGTAACACATACGTAATGCCTTCTTCATTGCCAAGCTGGTAATGTGTTTTAACTGGCAGGAAATTATTTTCATGCTCTTCTTCTGAGATGCCATCTGAGTCTTCTTCATCAATTAAAGGCTTCATTACTTCCATGCCTGTACAACAGAATTAACACTACATTAGCATTAGAAACAAACTTAGAGTTCAGACATAAAACGTGACTCAAACTTCCCATGCCATGAGGTTTACGTGTGTTCCTAACCATAATGCTGATTTAAGCAGATACATAGAGGACAAGTTTGCACAGGATAATCTCTCTCTTTAAAGTGGTACACCATCTCATTATTATCATTATTATTATGGCCAAACACCACAGGTTTTCATTAAGAAAACCAACTTTTTATCATGAAAATGTCAATAGTTTAGATCCTTTTGCAAGCTAATACAACAAAAAGCAAAACAGAAACGTCACCTATTGTTACAAAAGATATTTATCTTACCCGCTGTTAGCTACTGCAAAACTAAGCATTTAGTCTATGCTTATCAGTGGTAAACAACAGCACACCCCAGAGTCATCCCATCCTAAAACGGATAGGTAAGGCAGGTACCGCAGAAGATATCTCTATTCAATAGAGAAAGAACCAAAACAAAGGAATCAGGCTCCATGCTTTGAAAGATGCAATTTCATGAACCTTTTAAACTCACATAAATTTCCAGTAACACCACCTAGCAACAGCAAGCTGTCAGCAGCGAACAAAATCGCCTTTCAGGCAAAACTAACAGCTTATGTCAGTTTAATGTTGAGTAAATTATAACCATTTTTAAATTACTACAGTTAAGTAAAGCAAATCCTGCCAAGAGCAAAAAGATCATTTACCCTACACTTGCCTACCACAGTATCCATTCATAAACTACGTTAAATAAGTCTCAACTTTCATAACTTCCACCAAAAAAAGAGAGAAATCCCTGTGACTTAAACATTAGTGAATATTTCTACTAAAAGCATTATCAGGCATTGGAACAGGCTGTCCAAGAAAGTGGTGGAGTCACCATCCCTGAAGGTATTTAAAAGACATGTGAATGTGACACTTAGGGATATGGTTTAGTAGTAACATAGTGATGCTAGGGTAACAGATGGACTCAGTGATCTCAGAGGTCTTTTCCAAGCTTAATGAATTCTAAGTATGCAAGAGCACAACGAATTACCACGTAGCTTACAGAACTCTGAAAACACTGAAGAATACCATGAAATTCATTAGCTACATTAAAACATACATTAAAACATTAGCTACATTAAAACACTATTCAGCAAGCAAAAATATTTCATAAATTGAATGAACACTAAATACCTTAACTATATTAAGCTTACTTATGATGTAAGAAAAACATGGATTCTAACGAAATACCTGTGAAATCTGCAACACCTGTGAGCCTGCAGATACATTTAAAAGAATGTACAGGCAACTGACATCTTTAAAGTACCTAAATGCATATGAACTTGCCAAATACAAGTTTTATTTTGGGGAGTCATTATGGTCAATCTGATAAAAATTAAGACTTAATTAATTAAAACAAGATATGTGCACAAAACCAAACAGGAAATATAAAATGCACTGAAAAGTAGCCACTGAATTGGGTTTGTGTAGCAAGGTTTTGGTAGCAAGGGGCTGCAGTGGTGGCTTCTATGAGAAGCTGCTGGATGTCAATAGAGCCAATGCCAGCCGGCTCCAAGATGGACCCGCCACGGCCAAGGCCGAGCCTAACAGTGACAGTGGACCTCTGGAATAACAGTTAAGAAGGGGAAAACACTACTGAGCAACAACAGCTGGAGAGAGGAGTGAGAATATGTGAGAGAAGCAGCCCTGCAGACCCCAAGGTCAGTGAAGAAGGAGGGGGAGGAGGTGTTCCAGACACTGGAGCAGAGATTCCCCTGCAGCCTGTGGTGCAGACCATGGTGAGGCAGCTGTGCCCCTGCAGCCCAGGGAGGTCAATGGGGATGCAGAGATCGACCTGCAGCCCCTGCAGGACCCAACAGTGGAGGAGGCTGTGACCTCAGGGGAAGCCTGTGCTGGAGTAGGCTCCTGGCCTTTTGGAAAGAGGAGCCCACGGTGGAGTAGGTTTGCCGGTAGAACTTGTGGATCCCATGGGGGATCCACACTGGAGAGGTTTGCAGAAGACTGTCTCCCATGGGAAGGGACCCCCATTGGAGCAGAGGAAGAGTGTGAGGAGTCCTCCCCCTGAGGAGAAAGGAGTAGGAGAGATAACGTGATGAATGGATCACAGTCCCCACTCCCTATCTCCCTGCACTGCTGGATGGAAGGAAGTAGAGAAATTGTGAGTAAAGTTGAACCTGGGAAGAAGGGAAAGGTGGGGAAAACGGGTTTTTTTAGATTTATTCTTATTTTTCATTACCCTATCTGATTTGACTGATAAGAAATTAAATTAATTTCCCCGAGTCAAGTCTGTTTTGCCCATGACAGTAATTGGTGAGTGATCTCTCCTGTCCTTATCTCAACCCATGAGCCTTTTGTTATATTTTCTCTCCCCAGTCCTGCTGAGGAGTGGAGTGATAGAGTGGCTTCTCTGGGCACCCAGCATCCAGCCAGGGCCAACCCACCACAGCCATTCAACAAATCATTAAGGTTTCTATGAAACTTTAAAGATGTCTAACCCACCAGCAGGGCACTGAAGCCAATGCTAAGTAAGAAGAACTTCTAAAGAAAAACTGTAGAACAAGTGTAAAAATCCTACAAAGCAGAAGGCAGCTTATCCAAGTCGTTAAAATTAAAAGCAGAGCTCAAACTCTCCTGAAAAAACCAAAGGGTCATCCGAATTTCATGTCAGTAAAGTTGAAAGCCAGTAATGAAAGCACTTGACAGAAGCAAAGATGACTAGTCAAGAGCAAAAATCAGAGGTCAGAGACTCAGCCAGCAAGTACACTGTAGAGCAAATTTATACTCAGTGATATTCTAATTATAGAAGTCAAGACAGACTTAAACATGTTTCACTACATGGCATATAGTCTATAAATTGATCAAAAGAAGGACAGCAAAGTTCCTTCCCTCTGCTCCCACAACATTGTGCTGACTAGTTCTTGAGGATGCCATGACCATCCTTTCTCAGCTCTGAGTCCCTACTGGGTTCATTTGATGCTCACAAAGATCTGCACACTCTAGTTCTGGAGTAAAAGTTTGTCCCCTCAGGGGTCAGAGGGACCTGGAAGTTTCACCCAGTGGGCAATTGATTAGGCTCATTTTCATTCTTTAAAATATTGATTCTAAACTTAGGATCTGAAGTGTTTTCATTAGGAACAAGCCAAACTACAAGCGTGCAAAGTCTGTGATCACATGAGATTCAACTACATATAAAAGAAATAATAATAAAAATATTTTCCAGTTTTGTCTCCATCACATTTTGTAGGATCCTCTTTGTAATCTAAACAACAATGACAACATGCAGCAACTAAGATTCCTATTTAGCAGTGTGAGGGAACCAGCACGACCCTTAGGACCAATAGCTCTGGTGACTATCAGCAACTGCTCAGTCAAAGGAGAAAAGTAAAATTTTCTTCTTCCATTACAGCCTGAGACTGGAACATTTGATATATACATACATCTACATTGTTTACCATGCAACCAGATGACACTCAGAAGACTCTGAAGTTTTTAGACACCCCATTTTACTTTTCTCCCAACTTCCTGACCCATCTTCTGATCACAAAGGTAGTCCTTTAAGAATGGATTTAGACATACTCAAGCATTCCCCTCATCTTTTAAATAGAAAGAATTTTTCTAAGACAAGCTATTTTTCTTCTGAAAAGTCATCTGCCCATGCTTAAAGCTGTCAAGTCATCTGAGGGTTATTGTCATCACTATCCCAGCTCCGATAATCACCTAACTTACTGTTAACTATTCACCCATGTTCTCAGAAATTGCTTAAACTAGACCTCAGAATATCTGTTTCCAGTTTGTACACTAAGGTTGGCAATTTGCTGATCCTGTTCTAATGTAATAACACATTTGAGAATAAATTCTATGACAAGTTTTCAAACACAGGCAACAGCAATCTGCATCAACTCGCATTGTGATAACTATACTTACTACAGGTTCTCCTGAAATACTGCATTACATAAAATATTCCAACAAAGCTATCTAGTCTCTATTCTAGCCATAGAAATGCTTTTGAATTGCCCCCTTCTCCTTGTTATTCCTTCTTCATCCCATGACTGGTGTATAGTGATGCCTTAAGCCCATAATGATTTTCTTATTTTTCTACCTTATAAGTTTTATAGGTAATAGAAGTAGATTTTAGAAACCCTTTCTCCCTCCTCCCCATAGTACCCTTTAGTTTATACATTCCTTAATCATCTCACCCCATTCCATACCCCCCTATCACCCTACCCCCATATCCAGTAGAAAATGTTTTGTCTCTTGTCAAGGCAAGCCTGTCTTGTTTGGAGAACGCCTGTACCTTGGCCTAAACCGCAGGACAGAGTCAAGGAACTGGGTGACACTGCTCTCTGTACCCCGAAGATGAGGAAGAATGATGAAGAGGGGGTCCCAAAAAGCCCCCCGACCCAATTCCAGGAGGCGGGCCAGGGGGTGGACTAGACCAAAAGTTAGAGGATGGACACACTTGGGATTGGCCAGATATTGTTATAAATGTAACATCTCGGGCACAGCCCGGCACGCGCGCCGTGTAACATCTATTTGCCTTGGCATAATTAAACCCTTTCTTATCTCACCCCAGCTAAACGGCTCCTAGATTTTTTTCGTAGCACCAGCAGAGCAGGCATCAATAGTTTTGGCCTAAAATATGTGAATCCATTAAGAGTAAAGGTCCTGGGACATAAAATGAGGTTTGGGTCATGAGACTTTCTAAGCATGGGTTTTTATTTGATGAGATCTCTGCTGCTGGAAGGAATACTGTGGCTGTGTCCCACTGCACAGTCCATACTCACAGTGACATACAGGTTTGTGTAACATCCAGATTTAATGGACCCAGAGCACACTAAGCAAGAGTTTGAGCTCACAAGGTCAAAGAATGGGTGCTTTGCATACTTGGACCTAGCCTGAAATGAATTATTCTGGAAAGTCCACAGTCACTGCCAGAAAATTGGTACAGAATACCCACATTTACTTTGATTCCTTCCTACAAAGGTCCAATATGTGCAGTTTAAATCAGATCTCAAACTCCAGCTACAAGAACAGCATATACATGTCATACTTGCATCAAAGATGAAGTTGTATAGCTGCTCTCACAAAGCACCTGGTGCAGAGCATACCTCAGCCAATCTTAGGTCCATGCTCCTCCAAGCTGTTCTGGCAGCATCCAAACACACTACGAATGATCCAATCCAGTGCTCGGACACTGAAAATTCTGCATTATCATTACTCAGCACAACTAAGAATGAGGAAATTCACTTCTACACACCCTTTTGTTTTTACTTAGCCTAAGTACCAGCCAATTTTCAGCTAATTTCAATCAGCTAATACGAATTTCTTTTCTCCTTGTACCACCACAAAAATCTTTTCAGATCAAATGCTGCCTTCTGATTGTCTTTAACAATTATTTAAATATCTGTCATTGTTTCTGCTTTCTTCTTTGAACACCCATGCAAGCAGGGTGCCAAAAAGCTCTGCAAGTACTGCTACTATCAAGCAAGGCAACACAGAGTGCATTTCAACTTCTCCCAGAGTTAACCACTGCAATGTTTAAATTGATTCCTTAAACCACTGGAGAGATAAATTCACTTATTCATTACAGCTACACCTCACACTATAATCATGCATAAATGTCAACACTGTATCCTCAAAGACCTCTGACAAATTTCAATCACTAATCAGCCACCAGTTACACAGTGAAATTAAACCTATAGTGTTTAAATCATTATGACCAGTATTTCCAGATTTGAATCTTCAAGTGTACTTTTCTATCCCCTAGAATTTGCCAGCATCTTGACAACATTTATGGACATATTACCAAGAAAAATTTTGAACTGTTATTAAATGGACTTAATTCTAAAGCTTTTACAGCATAATGAAGCAATCCTTTGGTTCCAAAATTCTGTAAAGAAACAAATTTTTCACCAAGAACTTTAGTTAATTTTTCTATACAGCTCAAGCAATTAACACTTTCAAATTTAACTGAACCATGCAGCACCACAAGTGATAAAACTGATCATCATTTTCATTTTACAGAAGAAACAGTGCCAAAAGGATGAAAGTTTGCCAGGGCTGCACAAGAAGTTAAAGATTGAGGAGATATTAAAAACAAAGCCAAGTACAATCTTCTATTGTTCCTTTGGAGAAGGTCATGCCCCAGCCAAATCATATCTAAAACCCCCTTTACAAATCCAATTTAACAATATGATCTGGTTTTTGTTAGCTTAGTTATTTTTCCTTCAGGTTTTTGAAGTCAGTGTCAGCAAACAATAAACTTGATTTGATATATAAGCATAAAAAGATTTGGGGGAGAGAATATAGCCCACCATTGTTTACATCAGCTGATTTTACTCATTTACGGAAGAAGGAACACACAGACCTTGTTGGAGCAACACTTCACATGTGTATTAAGTGCTCGGCAAAAAGCAGTAGGCAAAGGACGTCTCATAGATAACTTCACTGCACGGTCAGCTTCTACACAAGAACATGCCCACAGGGCCAGAAACACTGTACAAGATTCACAGTCCTGTGAAATCTGTTTATTAAATAGAGGGTGACCCAGGGCCTCCATAACTGGGATAAAGATTCCAGTTAACAAGCAGCTGGTTTGACTGTTGAATAAAAGAAAATCAGAACCACGTCATCTTTATGCTAGCCTAAAATGTGGTTTTATGCTAATATTTTCCCACAGGCTATAGAAAGCCATATTCATGATCCAGAGGGCATACCCAGAGCTTGTGTCACCAACCAAGGCCAGCTGCCCTTATGGGACAAGGTTAGTGCTTGAGTCTGTGAACAGCAAACACAGCCAAGGAGACTTCACTACAGTGTAACACAGAAAACACATTTAGGTCCGGCAGCAACCACGTCTGTGACAACTGGAGAGGCTTGGTGTTCCCAGCAACTACTGCAGTTCACAAATGATCCATTTATTGTCTCAACACTGTGGAGAAGCTTTTTAATTCAGCATTCAGAACCAGGACTCTTAAGACAAATTTAGTTACAAAGAAAACATTGCCCCTAATTATTTTCAGAATAACACTCCGTTACTCCCTCAACCACAGAAACAAGTACCTGTTTCTCCACTACCCAAGCTTTAGCCTACAAACAAACTTCCCAGCATTTCTCCAGAAGACATCTAACTGTATAGTCCACCATTATCCATGAAGCACACATCATCTCCCACATTACTCAGTCACATGCTTCCACAACCTCCAAAGAAATTATGGAGCAACACAAAGTGACTATGGATGGTAGTGCCAGGGGTACACTGGTCCAGAGCAATAAACATTTGTAAATTTTCCTACTTAAAGGAGGAAACAACAGATAACCCCAATACACCACACACAAGCCAGCTCCCTTTTTATCTTTCACTACAGCAACTCTTATTGAATATGAGAGACATAAAGACAAACAAAACCCTCAAACTAAAACACATTTTCCAGTTTGAAAATTAAAAAGGAAAACTCATCTGGTTTAAAAGTTCCTGTTAAATACTAATAATTATATTTTCCAGAATAGTAAAAGACAGCATTAGTTTTTGTTGTGTTTGCTTGTCAAGAACTTTATGCTTCATGCTGTTATTTAAATCCCTCTTTATTTTTCTTTGGAAAATTTATCTTGTGTCATTTATCTGTCTCCATTACATACTGTAATTTAATAAAGTAGATTTATTCAGCTTCGTGGTAGAATTTATTAATCATGAGAATCGTTATTTCTAAGTAAATGTTGAAAGTCAATAATGCCCCTCAAAAAGCATGAAGAACTGTTTGCTTTTGCATCACAACTGTCAAATCCAGAAGGCTCATAAAATGGGACAGAGTTATTAAACCAAGTGTACACAAGCACAGGTCTCCATAGTTATTACACACTTTAACCCCAACCCACAATGGATCATTTATATGGAAAGATGCTAGTCTTAAATAATCCTCTATCCTGTCTAGACCAAGCCACACATTTCTACGATTAACACACTCTCAAGTGAAGACACACTGGCAAGACTTTCGCTTTATTAAGTATTCAATAGGACAAAACTATGTAAAAATCTTCAGAATTCTTAGCAGGTGTTGATCTGCATTTTTAAACAGTTAATCCCATAAACAAATTCTGCTTCTACTGCCAGACCTGTAACCTTAGGGGGAAAAAAAAGGCTTAAATATCTTTCAGCCACCTTTCCTTGGGAGGTGGCAGTCCCTCGATGCAAGATGGAGCAGCCTTGGGGACAATAAAATTTGAAGCATGTCTTCCAATTCCCACCATTACCACTGGACAGGACGAATTCCTCAGATTACAGTGAAACTGTAATCTTCAGGTTTCCAGCAGAGGGCAATAAGGATGATTAGGGTACTGGAACATCTCTCTAAGGAGGAAAGGCTGAGGGAGCTGAGCCTGTTCAGCCTTGAGAAGAGACAACTGAGAAGGGACCTCCTTAATGTGCATAAATATCTGAAGGTGTGAAGGGGGGTGCCAAGATAAGGGCAGGCTCTTCTTGGTGGTTCCAAGCAATAGGGGAAGAGGCCGCGGGCAGAAACTGATGCACAGGAAGTTCCACCTGAAAGTGAGGAAGAACTTCTCCACCGTGTAGGTGACCAATCACTGGAGCAGACTGCCCAGAGAGGTTGCGGAGTCTCCTTACTTAAGATATTCCAGAACCATCTGGACGCAATTCTATGCCATGTGCTCTAGGACGACCCTGCCTGAGCAGGGAGGTTGGACCACGAGACCTACTGTGGTCGTTCCCAACCTCACCTATTCTGTGATTCTGTGGACACAGCTCTGAGATGAGATTTTCAACCACCCCAGTCCAGCCCCAGCTACACTTTATAGCTACACCTGCTACGAGCTATCTCGTCCATCTGCGGAGAGAAAAACTAAGAGATAAACATCGATGTACCCTCCCACACCCAGACTTAAAGCAACCCACAATCCTCCATCACAGATGAAAGAGAACGTGTTTTCATGTACTTCTATGGAGGCTGTGACTTCCCAAAGAAACCGAGCGCCAGCCAGGTGCGACTAACGCCCTCAGGGAGCGACCCCTGCAGACCCCCCTCAGCCCGCCCGGCCCCAGGTGCCGCCGATCCGGCTCCGGGGTGCTCATCCTCACCACCGCTCCCCCGGCCCCGGCGCCGCGGAAACGCGGCAGCACAGAGCGCACCCCTCCCCCAGGTGGGATGGTTCACCCCGCCCGCCTCGGTGCGCTGAGCGCCGCAGCGCATCCCCCGTGGGCCGAACCATCCCGGCTGGAGTGGAGAGGGGTGGGAGCTGGCCGGCCAATCTTGGCGCTCACGCCCCCTCCCCACGCCCCGCAGCCAGCCGCCATCCCGCCGCCCCTCAGCCGCTCCGGCCGCCGCCGGTCCGCACAGCCCAGCCTCGCCTCACCCAGCTCGTCCCTGCCCGCGCCGGCCATCGCCTCGCCGGGCTCCGCTCGCCCTTCCGCCGATGTGGAGCCGACCGGCGCGGCGCATGCGCCTCGTGGGAGCGAACCAAAGAGAGCAGCGGGCAGGCGGGGCCTGCCGGGGGCTAAGGAGGCGGTGCCAGGAGGTGCCGGCTCCCGGTGCGGGTTGTGTCTGTTCTCGGTGCCCTGATCCCGCAGTAGCCCCGCGACTCGGTGTCCACTTCAGCACGTGCCCATAGAAATACAGAGTGTCTCAGTTTGGAAGGGACCCATAAGGATCATCAAGTGCAACTCCCTGCTCCATGCGGGACCACCTAAAACTAACCCGTATGACTAAGAGCACTGTCCAGACACTTCTTGAACTCTGATATTATCAGCATCGTTAGTTAGCATTGCTCCTTGGCTCTGCTGCAGCCCCAGGTGTGATAGCCCCATAAAACGCTGGCCACATCTGCCGCCCTCGGCAGGACTGGGGAGAGCAGCTTTGCATGGGGCACTGCAAGCACAGAGCCATAATTAATCAGCAGAGACTAAAATCGGGTGGGAACAAAGAGTGGAGCAGAACTCGACAGCTCAGCTTGCCTATGATTTGCAGTTTGACCTCCTGAAGGTCAATCACCTTCAAAAGTTAAAATTATTTTCCCTTTGCGAAACAAGAAATGACTCATAGAATCATAGAATGTTAAGGAGTTGAAACAGACCTTAAAGATATCCGTTTCCAACCCCACTGCCATGTGCAGGGACACCTCCCATTAGACTAGGTTGCTCAAGGCCTTATCCAACCTGGCCTTGAACAGGGCACACGAAACCTCCCCGAGCAATGTTTTCCAGTGCCTCATCACCTTCACAGCAAAGAATTTCTCCTGTATATCTAACCTAAATTTCCCCTCTTTCAATTTGTGCCCATTACTCCTTGACCTGTCACCACAGTTCCTGACGAAGAGTCCCTCTCCAGCCTCCCTGTAGGCCTCTTTCAGATACTGGAAGGTTGCTATGAGGTCTCCATGCAACCTTCTCTTCTCCAGGATGAACAGCCTCAGCTGTCTCAGCCTTTGCAGGGGCAGTGCTTCAGACACAAAATGAAATTTGTGAGAATCATAGTTAATGATGGATGATATGAAGTGTTATCTCTAACTAATCATTTCATATCAAATTACTCACTCCCTGAAACTGGCGTTCCACTTTTTGTGGATTCCACAGCAATACTGCATCTCCTCTGCACACTCTTGTAGATAAGAATATTTCTTAACAGCTTCACCAATAAGCAAAATAAACATCAAGGAAACGCAGATAGTGAAACAATTCAAAACACTGTGGATTTAGAAATCCTTTTCTCATAATTAAGTGTTTCTATCCATAATAAAAGAAAGCAGTATTTCTTGTAATTTCTTAGATTATTTTTTTTAATCTTTGGAAATCAAATATATCAAGATGCTAAAAGAGATTTCAATCATAGTCTGTAATAAAAGCTACAATCAGAGCTTCAGGTCACTGCAGTGATACTCGGAATTCTTACTCTCTAAACCTTTCCTCTGAAATTAAACATTTTAGACTTGTAAAACAAAAGCTTGTACAATTCCATAAGCTTTTATTTCATGGTTTGAGGACGCTAAAGCAGGGCTGTTGGAAGGGGGGATGATGTCCTATCTTAATGAAAGACACAGTGCTCTGAAGGATTTTTAACTGAAGATATACTGTCTAGCCTAAAAGGATCACCTTTTGATAGAACCTTCTCCTAGCAGGCTTAGTCTATTGTGATTTCCAAATATCTGGAGGCTGAACTTCCACTAACCTGACACCCATCCTTTAATGTATCTTTCATGCTAGTTCCTCCCAGAATAGCGTATCAGTATTTCTGCATCAAAACTATCAATATTCTGCCCATATATATGATTGATTTGACTTAAGTAATAAAGTTTCCCACTGCTGGTTTCCTAAAACAGAACTTTTCTTTTTTGCAATAAGAACGTATGATAAAATTTTTTTCTACACAAGAGAAATGCAAGAATCATCTGAAACTTTTCAGAAACTTCAGTCATCTTTAAACAAACATCATTAATTAGTTTATCTACAGTGAAGAAATTCCAATGTGGAAAACATTAATTTTCAATTGTCCAATTCATGTTTATTCTGGATACAATACTCCTCCAGACTTTCATTAAAAAAATGAGCCATGTGAGTGAGCTATTATGTGGTTTCCTCAAATTTATTTTGGAAAAGGCTTCTCAGTAGGCAATCTGTTAGTGCAGGTTATTGATTTAAGGAACTGATTCACTAATTACAATGCTTGTGTCAAGCCTTTATGCAGTGTGTATGTATTTTCTTTGTATTCGTGCATATTGTGTATTCTACATTGTTTCTAGCAATGCCAAACTTCGTTCGGGAAAATATATAAGAACACTAGTGTATGTTCAAAATTTGTATTCAGTTAACAGTGTTCATTCCTTCCACCTTGTCATTGCATCTCAGGATAGACATAGACATTGAAGAGACATTAAGGATGTGATACATCTTTATTTCACATCCTACTCAATGGAAAACTACTTGTTTCTACTACTTGCCATTATTAGCATCAAAATTCCTTCCTCCAGGAGAAGGTTTATTATGTGTTTAAACATATTTTTCTAATATGCTCCAAAAATTATATCTAGTATGTGACTAACCAGTGGTGATCAATTAATATTCAAAAAACATAGGAGATTCTATAATGTGATAGAGATTAATGATTTTGTAATATACATTTTGTTCTCCTTTGGTAAGAATAGAAGGATTTGCTTTACTGCAAACATCTGGTTAAATTCTAGACACCCATCCATCAATGCAAAATTACTTCGTGATATGAATATTGCAGACACCAAATGCCTATTTGCCCTAGGCTTCATATTCTGAATAGCATATACAGCTTGCCTCTTAGAAATCATGGATTCAACTCATGTTGTTTCTGTTGATTCAGAACAAGGCCAGATGGAGCAAAATACATAGCTTCTTCCATTTTAAATCTTTTTTAATTAAAAGCTAACCCTGAAATCTTTAAGGGCCATTTTTGGAATTTTTTTTTTTTCTACCTAAACCCCCCTTATTAGAATAGATGCTCTGCTAGATCTATTTCCACACTGTTTTGGGGAAAAAAAACAATAACAGAGTAAATTTACAGAATTACTGTTTCAATATACAATTCCTCCATACAAATGCCAGCTAGCTTTAGTTTGGGGGCTGCTCACATCTTGAGGAACTTTTCTTCCATTTCTTCATGGAATCTTTTTTTTTTTTTCGCAATGCTTTATATTTGGCTTCCAGAACATCCAGTGGCAGCGAGTCCCACACTTTAATTATGCATTGTACAAAAAAAAAATTGTGCCATTTGAGCATTCTACCTGATATTCATCTGATAACCTCTAGTTTTGTAACATAAAAATAATTATTCCATTTATCTTCTCTAAGTCATTCTTGCCAGATCACTGTCATACTCTCTCTCCTATGTCTTTCACAGGCTGAAGAGTCCTAGTCTATTTAATCTCCCCTCACAGGGATGTCATTTCCTGCTTTTCATAATTTCTCTCCCCTTCCTCTGCAATTTCTAGATCTCCTATGTTCAGTTGCATATAAGGGCAATATAAGGGCACCAGACCTGCAGCCATACAAAGCCACTAAAAACCCTTCTGCCTGCATCTGAGTGTTTTTCACTCTTCCTTTTTATAACAGTTTGTATTTTAACTTTTACTCAGGTACTACTTTGCATAGTGTTTTAATGAGCCATTGGTAGGCCTCAATTATGTTGCCATCCATCTGCCTGTAGACTATAATTCTGTCTGACTGGCAAATTATTGGCATTCCTCTAAGATTTATACCACTAATTTATTTCTAAGAGCACATTTTGAAATCACCTTGAATATGAATATGGCATCCACATTTCATTAGATCCTGGATAGCATATTGCTCATCTAGGTATTAAAAAGCAATACCTCCTGTTAATTCATCACTCAACATCATGGGATCAAACTGAAAGGGGGAATATTTAGGTTAGATATACTGTGAGAGCGGTGAGGCACTGGAACATGTTGCCCAGTGAAGCTACGGATGCCCAGTCCCTGGCAGTGTTCAAGGCCAGGTTGGATAAGACTCTCAGCAATGTGGTTCAGAGTGACTTCCCTGCCCATGGCAGTGAGATTGGAACAAAATGATCTTTAAGGCTCCTTCCAACCCAAACCATTCTGTGATTCCATGATTCTGTGATGTAAAACATGTATATATCTTTTTACCTCTTTAGAATTCCTTGGTCACAAGCATGAACTTTCACACTAATTCCTCATGATCAATATGCTGCTCTGTATTAGCCCATTTTCAAGGGTTCTTATTTTCCTTCTTTTCTTGGTACAAATATCAAGCACTGAACATTTTACACTGTGGTGAAAAAGTCAGCAGCTTTAAAAAAATGCAGTTGATAAACCAGGAGACTTACGGTTTTAGAAGAACTTGTTTGATGCGTACTGAATAGGGGACTGTTTTGTAACATCTTTTTGATACAAAGCTTCATGCCATGCCTGCCTTTCTTTGCCATGAAAACATTTTTGGAAGGAGGTCCAGAGGTTGACTTCCATTCCATTTCTTAGAATCACAGAACAGTTAAGCTTGGAAGGGGCCTTTGAAGATGATCTGGTCCAATCCCCCTGGTCAAGCATGGTCAGTGGGCCTATCCAGGATTTTCACAAAGGGAGAATCCACAGTGTCTCTGGACAGCCTGTGCCGGTGCTTGGTCACCCTCACAGGAGAAAAGTGTTTCTCAATGTTCAGAGGGAACCTCCTGTGTTTCAGTTGGTGCCCATTGCCTCTGGTCCAGGCACTGAATGCCACTCAAAACAGCCTGGCTTCCTCCTCTTTGCACCTTCCCTTCAGTTCTTTGTAGACATTCATGTGATCCCTCTGAACCTTCTCTTCCCCCATCAGAACAGTCCCAGCTCTTTCAGCCTTTTGTCACAGGAGAGTTGCTCCAGTCCCTTCATCCTTGTGGTATTTGGTTGGACTGTCTCAGTCTGTCCATGTCTCTCTTCTACTGAGGAGCCCAGACCTGAATACAGCACTACAGGAGCAGCTACACTGGTGCTGAGCAGAGGGAAAAGACTGACCACCTCCCTTGATGTGGTGTCAATACTTTACCTGGTACAGCCCAGGATGTCATTGGGTCGCCTTTGCAGCAAGGGCCCATTTCTGGCTCACATTCAGCTTGGTGTCCTTTTCTGCCAAGCTGCTTTCCAACTGGGTGGCCCCCAGCATAAACTGGTGCCTGGAGTTGTTCGTGAGGTGTGTGGCTGAAGATGGCAGACATGTTGTCAATGTCACCAATTAAGGACAAAGAACATAAAAGACCCATTGTGTTCAACAAGTATGCATCAAACTCCAAAACTGCTGTTCATAAGTTTGAATGCTACAACTGTGACAAACACAGAAATGTTAGATGGTCCCCACTGGAATCCATAAACACCCAGCTGTTTAGTAACAAAATGTTAAGTCTAATGTGTGTTGACTCTCTCTAAGCTTTGATGAAGAATAAGTATGATTACAGAAGATGCTGCAGTGTCAAAAATGCTGGTGGTAGTTCATACTTCAAATAGAAATAATCAGCACAGTTCAAATATCAGAAGCATTTGAGAAAGCCGCCAGGATTTTTCCCAACATGAATCATTATCATGTTAGAAAAGCAGAATATTTTTTCTCTCCCATAATGAAATTAAAAGATCTTTATTTGCATATAGATCTGTATGTGCTGGGACTTATCAGTCAGGCATTGCCAACATCAAAGTTTGCTATTGTTGTTTAATTTGGTGGGCTGCCAGTGTCAACTTTCTTATAGTACAGTTCAAAATCAAAGCACAGCATCCCTTCAATGAGTAGGTCACTTGGGAAAGTATCGCAAATGTTAAGACACTTGTGAATCATTGTCAGCTCTTATCTCATTTATCATTAATATTTAAGTAAAAAACAGATGCACTGCATGATAAATTTAACAAGTTGCATTAAAGGAGATCATAGGAATATTTTGGGCAGTGCTTCAGATTTACAACACTTTTCCATATTATCCTGCTAACTTCATGACTTCTACAATCTGAAAAACAGTGCTTAAATTCTGAGGGTGTTCTACAAATACAATACTCCTTTTACTCTAAGCACCTGCAAGGACCTATCTGGATGCTTGTGAAATTAGGTAGATGTCTGTAGTTCTGCACATGACCAGAGATACTGTCAAGTCTTGACATCTGTCTCCAGTGTATGGTGAGTTATGTCTTGTACTGGAGTATTCAGTAATAAAAGGATCAGGGAGGTCTCTCTTGTGGCCCTGTTCTGGACCTCTAACTAGATTTCTCCAAAGAAATGTCCTTGGACTGTTAGGGGACAGTCCTCTTCAAGTCAGCTCCCAAAAAGCACTGTGGACAAGAATGCACAAAGTCTATCTTCCTCCATTTCCACAGTCCCCCAACGCTATTCCAGCAGGCTTGGCACCTTCAAACAGCCCACATGTCCTCATGCAATGTTTCCAGGGCGTTTAGTATACACACAAGAACTGAAAATAGATGACAGAACAAGGGAAAGGAATTATGGTAGTGTAAGACAAACCTCTCCTGGTTTAAAAGGGAATTCTACCATTCACAGTTTTTCACAGCTAGATATAATACATCGGCCCAGGTCACTTTTGATGCCCATGGCTGTAATACCACAAAAAGCCATGGCCCACCAGCAGAGCCCTAAGGCAGCTGTCAGCCACTCTCCCACTCCTATGATTCACATCACCTTTGGGAACTAGCGCAGCCCATGGAACAAAGGATTACTCCCCAGGTCTGCTCTAATTTAGGAAAAAGCTCCAGAGAACTACAGCTCAGAACAACTGAAAATCCACATCGCAGCATGCACTGTGGGGACACCTTTCATGCATCTTTCTAGGATTCTCCTTCCATCAGCTGCAAGGCTTTTACAGCCCTTGTATTCCTGTGAAGTAGTGTTCAAAGAGGAGTGTGAAGGGGAGGAAAATTGTCTACCTGATCGAGCTTCCTGAAGTAAAAGTAGTTGTAGGACACTGTATAAAACCATAGCCAGTTAGTGATTAAAAGATGATACTCAAAACACTTTAAAGCTGCAGGAAATGTTAATTACAGGAATTAAAAAATAGCTGCATAGATAATTTCCATTTACTTCAGAGGTATAATCAAATCCAATTAAAAAAAAAATCCTGGAAAAAGACAGAAAGTACTGGATGTTAGAAAAGATGTTAGGAGATCTATGATCATTCAGACAATTGAGCACTGGAGTAAAGACATCTGTAGGATTTTACCATCATCAGTTTCTTACTCTGAAATTTGCAACTGCTATGTATGTACAAGTACCTGCAGTGGTACTGATTTATTCAGTGAGCACGGTAATCCAGCTCTTTTTTGTCTGCTCTTAGCTTTATTTAATGTTCTGTGAAAACTAAAAAGTGTACCATTTGGCATTTATCTTAGAAACTCAGGTCAGCCACTCATATTCAGGAAGCATTTAGAAGCTGTCCTTCCATCCACAGAAGCCATCCTATTAAACAGGGTAAAAATCAATCACATGCATTGTCTTTATGGCCAGAACCAATGTGAGTAATTTGGAAAATAACTGAGGGCCTGTTTCTGTCTGCATGAAGTATTCAATCTGCAAGCGAGCAATAGTCCATCTGGACTGCTGCACTTCAGCTGTCGTACTTGAGAATAGCCACTCTTTCCCCTCCCTGCAGGCAGCCTCCTGTCCCCTGTATCTGCATAAGCGTGGATTCAGGTTCTGCTCCTTTTTTGAGCTGCTTTGCTTCACACGTTGGAGGCAAACTGTGGTGGGTTGACCTCAACTGTCCATCAGGTGCCCAATAAAGCCACTCTATCACTTGCCTCCTAAGATGGACCGGGGAGAGAAAACATAATGAAAGGTTTGTTGGTTGAGATTAAGGACAGGAAGAGATCACTCAGCTTTTACCATCACATGTAAAACATGTTCAGCTTGGGGAAATTAATTTTATTTATTGCCAATGAAACAGAGCAGGATAATGAGAAATAAGAATCTAAAAATACCTTTCCTCCACCTCTCCTTTCTTCCTGGACTCAACTTCTGGGATGAGGGTAAAGGAGAGCAGTAAAAAACTCACTCACTTTCCGTTATGTAAACAGCCCATTTGATTCATGAAATGTCACTATCACAAATTATTACCCATCAATATAATGGTGTCTTCTATTCACAGAGAAGTGTTGCTACACTGTAATTAGAAGCCAATCTTACTACAACCTGACAAACCCCCCATTTTTCTCCTTAAAAATCTTATTCATTGTTGACTGCAGTGTTTGCTTTTGATTTGTCAATTGCATAAAACTCTGCCCCAAACCCCATAAATAAAGCAGTTACCGGAACAAAAGAACACACTAACAAGTGTTGTCTTCTTCTGGAGTACTTCCCTTGAATGGTATTTACTTTATCAATATAGTGAGCATCACCTCTTCTCCACAGTTCATTCTGTTCTTCATTTCACAAAGACATTTTCAAAATAATGAGCATATCCATTTTTGCAAGTGCTGTACATTTAGACTGGGTAAATAATAATTCATATTAATTTGATTATTATACTTAGCTGTGGACTTATAGCAATAGAATGGGTACTGGTACCCATTTACAGTTACAGTCCTGCATATAACATAAAAAGAAATGACACTATTAACTTTATCCCTTTTTTCTTTTTGCTAACCCTTTTCATTATTCCTTCCTCTTCTTTTCTCAGCTCAAGATCTGAGATAAGCTTGATATCAGCAGCAAAATAACAAAGCATTTAACAGTTATACAAAGGTGAGACTACAAAGAGTACTGAGCTGACAAAGAGCTGCTTCTTCATGGAAGCCACTGCTGTCCTAGAAAGGTGTCTGCCTCTGTTGGTTTGCATTAAAGGATTATACACAGTCTTGAAATAATATATACATATATATGTACATCTACGTGCATATGTTTGGAAATCCACCAATTTACATCACAAATTATGTTCTAAATAGGAAAATTTTGGTAGACTCTGATGTTGATTAGCAAGGCTCAATCATGACTTTGAAATCTGGAACGTGATAGTCTAGTGCATGTGTGCCAATCCTGGTTTGTGGGTAGGCTACGTGCCCCATTTGGAGTGGCTATGCCAGTAAGCTTATTAGATGGTGGGTACAATAACTGTTCTATGATAATCTATATTAAATTCTAATAAAAAACCTGGCATGATTTGGAGCTGAGCTTGCACTTTCCCAGGCACAGCTTGCACATGTAGCATTCCCAATGAGATTGGATGTGGCAATCTCATTTTGGACGGTAATGAACTTGTATTATATGGGATCTTACCTGATGCTCAGAAAAAAAGGATCATACCCTCTGTTGGTTACAAGTACAGATTTTGTTCTCTGGTATAGATGCATTATAGAGGGGGTCAACAAGCAGGTGGTTCCTGTAGAAGCCAAGAAGTTGCAGAATCTCCTTTGTCTGTAGCTGGAACAAGAGCAGAACGTGGGTAAGGTGGACAGAGCAAGGACATGATTGCTGTGCAAGACGCAACTTTCCTGTGTAAAGTAATATTGTGAATCATACCAGAGTTACAGGTTAACCCCTCTGGTGTAGCCAATGGACACAGAAATGAATGCCAGAATCTTCTAATTCCAGTTCTCCCTGCCACTCCCAGTAAAAATGTCTGTAATCTTTTTTTTTAGTTACAGCATCCTCCAGAGCACCAGATCCAGTGATAACCACTAGTGAAAATAGGAGATAGTTATTTTTACCCTGGCTTGTTCAGACAAATAAGGATGGTATGAAAAAACAAATATTAGCTGCTGACAATTTGCAGCTGCTGGTTCTGGCAACACAGCAGTGAGAAGCTTTAAAGAAAGTATGGATGTGATTTCTGCTCAGTTCATTCAGTCTGGGTCAACCTCCCCTATGTACACTACAGCACTATACTTAGTTGCAGTTCAATAGCATTACACAAATTAAAGTGTTGTGTAAATTGTTCCCCTATTCAGCAGAACACTTCTGCTCTTAAGGCGTAATCCGGGCCAAGGAAGCATCCTGAGACACCATGAAGAAAGGCTATAACTTCTTGTGGAATGGAGAGGAGGAAAGCAAATGAGCAACACCAATTATACATCTGTGTTCTAGGTGTGTGGTAGTTTGTCACATTTTTAGCCAAAAGTAGGAGTAGAACTAGATGATCTGTAAGGTCTTTTTCAACCCAAACCATTCTATGATTCAAATATTTTGCTAATGATAGGCTGTTAATGTAGGAGAGGAGAGGCAGAAGCAGAGAAAGAGACCAAACATTGCTGAGGTAAGAAATCATCCTAGACAAATCCTCCCTTCACTGTATAATAAAGCTAGGTGAAGAATCTAGAGGGAGAGAGGAAAAGCTATCTGAATGACTAGTCAGAGAGGGCTTTAAATGCTATTTAGTCCTCCATGAAGATTTTAAAATTCTGTACTGAGGACACAGAAGGCTTTTTAACATGAGTTAATCCTCCTATGTTAGCAGCACAGTGGGTCATGTAACAGAAGTGGCTGCCTCATTCTTCCTAGGTATCACAGGTACAGCAGAGGGCAGCAGCTCCTTTGGGGCATCTCCATATACCATTAATAAAGCTCTAACCTCTACAGCATTATTAGAGGTTGGAGTTCCAGGATCAGACCAAGAACTTATTCCTTTTGGTGATGCAGACATGCCTGTCTGAATTCACACAGTAGCAGATAATGAACAGCCCTGAACAGCGGGTTTGCAGTGGTGAGCTCAGGGATGCCAACCCCTACTGTTAACAAAGGACTGCACCTGGGCAACTGTTAAAATATCTGGCGCGGAGACGGGACCAGACTGTACCTGTCAGGGGATTGAATTTTGGAAGCCTATGTTTCTATCAGGTCTGCCAGAATATGCTCCTGCTTCTCCAAAGTACAGTCCACCTTTTCCATGTATGGTATTTAAAACACAATTTTAGCAACAGGTATTCAAGAACTATTACCAATTTTTTCAGTGTGACTAGATAAAGTACCTTCTCAGACAAGGAAAAGTGCTTAGTGCTTGGGGTTTTTCAGATAAAAAGTCAAGTTTATGGTATTTTGGTGGACTAAATGGGTACAGAAGTTAAAAGCATTGGTAAGATTCAGCCCATGGCTAATATTAGAATATTAAATGATAGGAAAATCTGAGTCAAGATTTGACATTTGGGCTTGCTCCATCTCATGGTAAACATTATTAAAACTTAAAGGAGAAATAGTTACAATATGAATTAAGTTTTAATTTTAACAGCATGATTTAATGCCTTTCTCTTTTGTAAAAGAGGGGGTTTTTTTAATGGAAACTTCCCACATTTGGCCATCATTTAGATAGCCCTTTATAGGGAGAAGATGAAAGACAATTTCACTGAGAGATGGTCTGAAGCTGTTAATGGTGCTGTCCTGTTTTCTTGAGGATAAAGCAAGACATATTTTCAAAAGGGGAAGGAAGTAGCAAGGAAAGCAGCTACTAAGGGTGGAAAATACAGTGTCAGAGCAGCAGGAGCAGGTGTTGGGCAAGGACAGATGAGGAATAAGGCACGGATGACAGTGGGGGACAGGACAGTGCCCCCTGCCACCCCCTGCCACAGCCCTGTCCCACAGCACCTGGCCAGAAGAGCAAGTCAGGATCTGCAAAAATAAAGGGCAAGGCCCTGAGCCCAAGCCAAGGGGTAGAGGTCCCTGATGAGACCACGTCAAAGCTGGCCTTGAGTACAGGCAGCCAGACCTGTACTCCTGTACCAGACAAGGTCTTGGTGTATAGATTCTGGGTTTGGTGCTCTTATTTGTCCCATTTTTTTGAAGAACACATGTTAGTATGATTCAATTAGCTTCTCTGTGTACAGGCAAAGTCTGCCAGCATCATTACTAAACACACTTTGCTAAAGGAGAAAAAAAAGAAGAATAAGAGAAGAATAAAAGATAGAAAAAAGGTAAGAGTAGGGAAAAAAGGTAAAAGAAGCTCCAGATCTCATATTAAGACATGGCCAAAGCTGGCAAAGGTGGGGATGAGGGATCTCTTGGGTCCCCATCTGTCTCAGTGAAGTTACCATAACTTGCAAGATGGAATGTGAAAGCACACTTATATTGGATTGCACTTCCGGGTCCTACCAGGATGTTACAGAAGTCATTTGTCAGAGGTCATCCTCTGGTTACTCAACCCACACCCCTTTTGACTGAGATGAGTATGTATTTTTGTTTCAAATTATTCCATTTCTTTATCTTTTTACTTTGGTCAGTTTTTACAAATAGTTTTAGGCAACAGGCTGGACCACATTTCTGTTACCCTGGCTAAAGTTAAATATAAGGAGGCACAGAAAACTTTGAAAAATGCAGAATTTTTCTTATTTAAAAATTGTATCCACAAATAGCTTCAAAGACATTTCTATATTGTGCAGTATTATGGTAGCACAGTCTATAGTATTAACCTCCACTGGGGAAGAAATCAAGTTCAATTATATGGCATTTCTATAGGAAAAAAAAAAAAGAGAGAAACAGAGGAAGAACTGAAATACAGAGGAAAAAGACAGCTTGCCTAAAGCTACCCAGGAAGTCTGTGACATTCTAAGGATTTGAATTCCACCCTCCTAACACATAGGCTAATACCACTCCTGCCCAATAAAAGCATTTGGCAGCTGTATTGTTAACAGACCTCATGTAGATGAGATAATGTGAAAGATGTTCCTTTCCATCAGCACTGCAAATGAAAGAGGAGAATTTCCTAAGGCAATGCCATTTAGAGGCAGAGAATTAACACGGTTATTTTTAAAATATCCTGTTCCCTCAATAATTCATCACCACTACTACCAATTCATAAAGAAATGTTTCCAGTTCAGTGAATAACCTCCTTGTGTACACTCGTAAAAGTGGTCCCAGATGTGTTAGTGTGCAGCTCCAGTGTGACATGTCACAGCTGGCGGTGGCAGCTGACAGGAGCTCCCCAAGTGGACCCCCAACTGATGCTCCCAGTTTCTAACCAGCTCTTGTCTCCCATCTAGTGGCTATATCCATGCACCAAATAGTTTATTCTGAATTTTTTTTTAATTAATGTGCTGAATAGGTAAGAATATTGTCTGTAGTAGAAAAATGCAAGGCAATAACCCACATCCTCAGAATTTTCTAAATAATTTTGTGTAATTTTGGTAAACTCAGCTACTTAAATATGTCTAGTTCCTTCTAAATTCTCTACAAGATCTTCAGAGTTAGGGCATAAAAAAAGTAAATCTGAATGTGAAATTCTTCTATTACTTCCTTGAATCTGAGCCCTGTAAGGAAACTGTGTTCACAAACCTTTTGCTGCCACTGATAAAACAGAAAGCTTACTTCTCATCTCAAAATGCAAAGTCAAACTCTTGTGTGGAAAACTTCCTCCACAACAGTGGCCTGTAAGGAAAAAACTAACAGACTGAAAGAACAACAATAAAATCCCAAAAGTGAGCACAGACTCTTGACTTAACAGCCTGCAACAACCACAGAATCCAGAAGGGACCTCCAAAGATCACCTGGCCCAGCCTTTCATGGGAAGGGGAGCCTACATGAGATTACCTAGCACCCTGTCCTCTCATGTCTTGAAAACCTCTAATGAACAAGGAATCCCCTTCCTCTGACTAGGAGCCAACCTCTTTATGTATTCCACAAGCCATCTCCAGAGGAGGCAGAGCCTGTAGCTACAGCATCTAACCAAGAGCTGCACCGGCTGAAGTCATGCTTGAGTGTGGCTCACACAGCCCGACCTGCGGCAAGGGGGTAGCAGGGAGGATGCCCAACATCAGAGCCCAGTTCCTCCATGCTCCCAAAAAGCAACTGTGTGTTCTCAGAGAGGGCTGCAGCTAGAAATAGGGTCTGGGGCAGGGACCAGCCTTGGTGCAGCGGGGTTCTCACCCATTTGGGGTAAATACTTTTATAGGACATCTATAAATACTAATCATTCACCCTGTTGAGGAGTATAGCAGGCAGAATACAATGCAGGGGGTTATCCTCTTGGAGAATATGCTGACATGTATCTAGTCAATAGATATTTGTAGTTCTTAAATAGGAAATATCTCCTTTTGAGTTTATTCCACTATAGGACCTACCTATTTCTGAACTATATTCAGTATCCAAGCACAGCTCTGAATTGATAAAGCCTGACATACTTTGTATTACCAGCATTAGCAATATTAGCAATACTATTAGCAATAACAGTAAATTAAACAAAGCCTGGGCACAGTCTTTAAACACAAGCAAGTGATCGTTTATACTGTTTAATTGTTAGGATGGAGCCTGGGGTACTGTTTTGCTCAAAGTTTCCTAAACAACTCCCAGGCATGATTTCAGACTTGGCACATGCCATGCGTCATTCTCAATTAAACGGTCTCTCTAATTGGGAGGGGAAAAGGGCTTGAAAGTTGGCCCCCATGCCAAAGAAGGCATTTAATGTGGTACTACAGGCATTGCCTTTGGCTATGTCCATGCTGCTGGGAAATAAAAGAAGCAGACTAAAAGTTTAAATAATGTCCCCCTACATACATAAATTCTAGAGTTTCAGGAGCATCTGTGAACAGCTTCTCCTTACTGTGGGTTGCAGAAATCAGATTTTTTTTTTGCTGCAGCTTGCAGAGTTCAAAAGGGCTATTGGCATTTGGAGCAGTTATGTATAAAAATTCTCCTCTCTCCTAAGAATGCAAGAAAATATTAAAATTTGAATGTAGATTTAATTTCTTATTTGTCTTGCTATTCTTTAAATATAATAATGGCCCATCTTCGCAAACGAAGATTTTGGGGAAAGGTCTTTTTACCTTTCCAGCCTGCGCAATGGATTTTTTAGGTGAGACACAGCCTGAACTGAGCCCACCCTTTAATCCTAAGGTTCATCTGCCGGGGCCAAGCAAGCTTGGACAATGGCAGTGAGGTCCTCAGGACGTAGGTTTGTTTAGAGTGTCCTTCTCATAGATGGATGGCCACACAGGGCTAACGGGCTCCATCAGGCCAGGAGACCGGGGAATCGAACCCGTGGTCGCAGCAGTGAAAGTCCTGCACGCTAACCACTAGGCCACCAGGGGTCTCTATTCTTTAAATAAAAGACAAGAAATCCCCTGGTGGTGTCTATTCTTGAGTAAGGAGTTGTGTTCTGGATCTTTATGGAGTAGAGGTATAGGAAAGCATCCCTTTATAAAGTCAACAGATTATAGAATCAAAGAATCATAGAATGGTTTGGGTTGGAAGGGACCTTAGAGATCATCTCATTCCAACCCCTCTACCATGAGCAGGGATACCTTCCACTAGACCAGGTTGCTCAAAGCCTTGTCTAACCTGGGCTTGAATTAGCTCAAAGAGTTAATTAGTTCATTAACTAATTACCTCAATTAGTTAATTGATTAGTTAGCTCAAGTTAGTTAATTTCATTCCAAAGAGCTCTAACTAATAACTCTGAGAATGTGTCCAGCATTTTTAACCAGTCCTAATTAGGTTGCATACCTCCTAAAGACCATGCATAAAGAAAAGCATGTGTTTTACTGAGAGAATTACAGGAAAGACTAGAGTACCATGGGTATGTAAAGAATTAATACTGAATGATTATAAGTGCATGCACAAAAAGTTGGAAATTTGCAGAGTCTTCTAGCTACTGGCCCTTAAATGCACCAAGTATCATGATTAAAAAAGTACTATTTGAAGTATAAATGGCTGAAAGAAACAAAACTACTGATTGAAAATTATATTCTAAAATTTCTAAAACTCCCTAAGGATTTACCTAATTACACTTAATTCCAAAATCAACTATTTTTTTTAACTTTGCAAATCTCGCTTGATTTATTTCTGCTTTGAAAGTTAAATGGCAGCTTTGCAAATCGATTGAACTGACTCCCAGTCTTTTTCACAACTCTTATTCTCTTCTACATCTAACATGATCTAAAGGACCTTCACCATAAGCAATCTGATCCAAAGTCTGACAAAGATAATGGGTGCCTTCACTCAACTTCAGTAATTTTAGTGTGAAGCCCTAAATAATGGCAGATCCAAAAGTCTTAAGTACTGATATGCATGGATATATCAATCAATAAAGAATCAGCAATTTTTATAAATAGTTGTATGAATAAATATATGCAGAAATAGTACTTTGAGCCAGTTAATTTTGCAATAATTTCCTGCATTGAAAGTAATGAGATCCCACTGGAATAAATATTGTCATAGCTGATCCAAGGCAGAAGCGCAATCAAGCAAGTTTGGGAAAAAAACATACTATCATCATAAATACCAACTATATTCATTTAATGAGTGATACTTCAGGCAGAGTCCCCAAATGAAATACCCTTGGAGCCCAAAGATCCTTGAATTCAGTTTCCACTAATGAATATGGATGTAAAAATCTGTAGCAGTCAAAGGCCAGAGCTAGGTCTCAGGAGAAGATGTAGTTTGGGAAAAAAATTTAAAGTATGCTAAAAATCACCATGCTATGCTTTCCTTTTTACAGTGAAATCACCGGTTCTAGAAACTCAGTTCCTCTAGACACCATGCTACAGTGGTGACCATGGTGTGACTGGTGCTGTGCCTGAGACAGAGTTTGAAGCCTCACCAGCAGTGAAGTCGTAGCTGTCTCTTCACCTCTGGTAGTAGTTTTGTGTTGAGATAGATTGGAAAATAAGAGAGATCCTTGAAGATTTCAGCAAATGATGGTCTTTAGTGTGATGTCTACACAAAGACAGCATATAGTTATCAAGCTATTTTGCACGTCAAGCCCACTGAGTTTATATCCAAGCCATATAACTTGTTAGGTGTTGAAGCCTGTCTAAATGGTACATGATTTTCTAGTTAACGATAATGCTTTTGTGCTGATGTGTACTGTAGTGTAAATATAGATAAGCAATGCTACTTTTACAGAGGAAATACATAGCTATATTACACTCTATTAACCTTTCTAACTGCCTCCAAACAATTAGCTCCAAAGACTTCTTAACTCCTTTTATCTCTATGAAGGTATTATGTCCTTAGGCTTTGTCTTGGTTACATACTTGAATAATTCACATTACACTCTTGGGATTCACTGGTCGTGTTGACACAGGAGACTACTCTATTTTTGTGGTGTAAATAGTGAGAGTAGTCTGGGAAGCAGATGTTATTTCTCTGCATCAAAACACAGTTTTCATCTGTGCTGCTTGCAGTGATGTTGTGGCAAACACAGGGCTGATAAACCATGTGTGAAGAGCTATGTACATGCCCTTATTCATGCCTTTCTTCTGTCTCTATATCAGGACAGTCAGACCAAGAGATAGGAGCAGGCAAGTAACAGCACTAGTTAATCTCCCTTCTAAATATGCTGTGCCATCATACAGAAAGATCCCTTTGCAACATCCATGCATAAACCATATAACCATCCAGGTAAAATTAGGCAATCCTGAAAAAAACCCAAAATTTTCAGGCCTTGCCTGATCTTGGAATTAGTTTCCATTCAGCAATGACTTGTCAATAATAAATATGCCACTAGTTGTATCCATTCTTGGGCTTGTAACCACTTGTTAGTTTACCTTTTAATAATCAGTAAAAATGTCTTTATCTATTCCAGTGCATTGCTGGTCTCAAAATATGGGGCACTTCTAAGCAAGGAGAAAAAAGCCTAAATATTCCTAGGCAGAGAGTACATAACTAAATACTGTTTAGATACAACAGGACAGGATAGTACCAGAATATGTTTTACTATAAGCCAAGAGTACTTCCAAAGCATGTTGTTTGAGCACTTTTCTGGAAGGAAATTAGTTGGAGGTTCCAAAGGCATTTGCATGATTGATGTTTCCTTAAATAAACGTCTGCATTTATTTAAAGGATAGTAGGGTATTTTTTGGGTTTAAATTGCTTGTATTAATGTTCAGTCATGGCTAGGCCAGTTTCTTCAATAATGGGTTTAATCCCTAGAGGAGGAAGACATAACCAAACAATAAATGGGACTGTTCACTCTTAGCTGCAATGGCTGCTTAGTAATGTTGTGCTCCTCGAGGAGTTCCTGGTTCAGGGACAGTCCTAATGAAATACTGTCATTGCTCCTATTATAGGAGTTAAACTGTAAAAATTAGAGCAAAATGGCAAATGTCTCGTGTGGAAGAGAACAGCTGCTAACAGTATTGCTCTGCAGTGTCATTTCGTGACAGCAGGAGGAGGATTGCTAAGGGCCCTGTCCTGCCATCAGTCAACTGGTGTGATTGCACAAGGGAAGTTTATCCCAAAATGCTAATGTGGTGCAGGTGGTGAACAAGACAATGACGTTCCTTTTTTTCCCCCCGATTCTTTTTTTTTGTTGGTTTTTTTTTTTTTACGAGGACAGGGGACTCAGTGGGCCATTTGGGCCGCCTGCAGTCATGGAACAGACTTGTCATTTAATGCCATAGGTTTGCAAACTTACTGAGCTCAGTCATAAACTAGTGAAATTTCTTCTCCTGCCACTTCCTCCTGGAGGATTATCCCACTCTGCTGAGTGTGAAGAGTCAAAGAGATTTAAAATCTACATCTGAGACTTTATTTCTTCGATTAGCATTTTACTGAATGCAGAGTGCAAGTAAGTCAGGATTGCCACTCCTGAAACACAAAACTCATGAAGCAGAAGGTAGGTAGAGTTCCCATAAGAGAACCTCTTCTGCCTTTCCAATCTTCTAGGAAGAAAAGAACTTCTTCAGGAATTGCCAGCATGGTAAATCTGGAGAAATATTTCCCTGGTGGGTTTACCATACACTTCCTAGAGATAGGAGATAAAATGTTCAGTTCTACTCTCAACAGTGAAAACTGTCATTCCAAATTAAGTGGGCCAAATAAATCCTGGGTTTATGACAGATTGTTATTTAATGCTCATTGAACAGAAGGTCAGCATTAGATAGGGCACAATAACTTAGGCTCTTGCCCCTGTTGGGGCAAGACTTGGACTGGAGTTGAAGGGGACATAGGGGACAAGTTGGAGATGACTGATGACAGCAAAGTCATGCAGTGGTTGTGCTCTTAAGTCCTCGGTATTATGTTTTAAAATTGCTTGTACGTTAGATATAGTCCAAATACTCCTTAAAAGTTAGGTGAGAAGCTATTTGCACAGAAATTATTTTTAAAGTACAATCTTTCAGACTTACATGGAATGGAAAGAAAGTTCTTATGCAGCTTTTGCATTTTAGTTCTGTTTGGTTCTTTCTTCCTTTCTGGAAAGCAACATATTTCTTACAACACTGGCCACATAATCATTCTTCTCTGTGCCCAGGGAGAATGCAGTTTTCACTGACTATATTTTAATTTCAGTTTATTTGCACAAAAGGTTTTCCCTCATGTGATAAGCCATGTTATTTTGCTGCACAGTCCTGAAACATTTTCAATTGAGTTCCCCTGGGGACAGAGGAATGGAGCCTTAGGACCACTAATTGTGTTTCTAAATATGTCTCACAGTGGCCTAACAGGCTATAAAGAATTCCGATATCTATAAGGAGGAACTGGACAAAAATAAAATCTTATTGACAAAAGCCAACACATTGCTAATACAGATGAATGGTGGAAATCTGCCAATGATGGCAATGTCATTTTCTTCTCAGCTATTCTTGGAGGCAATGCTCAAATTTTTTCTCTCATTGACGCCCCTTAGAAAAAAAATCTGTTTATCAACCGTATCTAAAATGGCATAAAAAGAAATTATATTGACATAGGTTAGCCTGTAGGGTTTAATTAACACCACTGAGAAGTCTGATGCCCAGAAGGCACAGCTGCTTTCATATGGTGTGAGCTGGTAGAGTCAAAGCCAGGAGGAGTGTTTGAGTGCCAGTGATGAATTCTATATATGTCAGAGCTGGGCTGCTGGAGACCTCCTGGAGTTAATCTGTAAGGTTAGCATGTGGTCCTTGCCAGAACATACCACATGGCCCACAGCCTTGTGGAGTAAAACCTCGTGTTAGGATCAAAGTGAAAATAACCAGGAAGGGAGTATTTGTGAGCGGGTCTTTTGTCTACTACAGAGAACAAGGGAAGGGCTTCAGCCTGCTTCATTGTCCATCATATATGCACATGCACACAAGACTCATTCACCCTCATCCTTCCTACTGCTTTGTTATCCAATCCCTGACTATAGTCCAAGTAACCCATCCAAGCCAATGGCTTGACTGCCAGCCAGGGACATATGAACTTATAACCCTATGAGACAGAGAAGTGTGTGGTAGGTCATACTGCTCCTTTCTGAGGAAATAAAGAATTCCAGTGGTCAGATCTTCATTTCAAGAGCTTTTCAGGAGACATTCAATGAAGTCTGAGCAGGGGTTTCGAGTAGCAAAATGCAGAGCTGCTCCCTGCATTGCAGAGACACTTTCTTACCCTTACGTATGCTTTTGTCACTTTCTTTGACCTCATTTTAGAAGAGTACAAGACAGATGTAATAGGGTACTCCTCTTCCCCCAGAGAGGAGTTACTGTAACTGAATGAATACTGACAGCCAGGTGTAATTGTGTAAACCCTTCCCTTGGAGTCCACAGGTTCAGTCTCAAAAATGTAATTCAGAGCCATGAGAGGTACCTGAGCCAGTCCTGAACAAGGCAGCTGAGGTACCAAAGGCTGCTTAACAACCCTGTTTGAGCCTGCAGCAGTCAAAGTGGAGCAGATGGAGAAGGGACAGCAATGTCCAAGGGAAAAGGGAAAAAGCCTGGAGAAGCCTGGCCAGCAACCAGCATCCCTTGTAATCTGTCTGTAATGCACAAGTTAAATTGTTTATTGAAGGTTTCATCTGTGCATGTGTACAGTGTGCTACTGTGTAGGGAGCTTTGGGGGTATAAATCCCCTTTCCGAAGGAGTAATTTGCCACTAAAAGGATATTACAAACTAATCAGAGAAAAGAATTGTAAAAGTAATGGCCAGTCTTTGCGAACGAAGATTTTTGGGAAAGGTCTTTTACCTTTCCAGCCTGCACAATGGGGTTTTTTTTTAGGTGAGACACAGCCTGCGCTGAACTGAGCCCACCCTTTAATCCTAAGGTTCATCTGCCAGGGGCAAGCAAGCTTGGACAATGGCAGTGAGGTCCTCAGGACGTAGGTTTGTTTAGAGTGACCTTCTCATAGATGGATGGCCTCACAGGGCTAACGGGCTCCATCTACCCGGGGGGACTGGGAACCAAACCTGGGTCGCAGCGGTGAGAGTCCCGCATGCTAACCACTAGGCCACCAGGGGTTCCTCTATTATTATTATTACTATATTGTAAAAGTAGCCTTTAAGCAAACTGTAAAAGCTGCCTGAAGGAGTTTCTGGGATGTCCAGATTCTCCACCCAGCATGTCAGTCAACTCACTGAAGCATACAAATTGTGCCTATGGATTGATCCAGACAAAGCAAAAGGGATCTCCATGGCTGTTTGAAATTCCCACCTGAAGAGCTCTTGTAGCAATAAGTGAAATGCTTGACTGTGACATTTGGTCCAGCCTCCAGTGGGTTCAGTTCACAGTCAGTCCATTGTCTCATCAAAGCAGAGACCAGTTGGAATGGTCCTGGGAGTGAAGAACTTCCGTGTACCCAGGTTTGCTGCAGTTTTTAACTATAGGACAAAGTCAACTTTCAACCTTGTATCTCCCTTATAACTTAAATTCTTAAGCTCTCTCCAAGATAGTGGAACACAATTTTCTGTATTGACAGTAAGAGAGAGCAAGGTTCCCCTTGGTGAGAAGGCTGCATCTCTTTGAGATGCCCAAAGGGCTCCTCTTGCAGGAGCAGGGTACTGGTCCCATCCCTGTGGCTGCCACAAACCCCACCCTACCTGGCTGAACTGGGGCAGCAATGGCTCTTCATTTCTTGATAGCTGTGAATGGACTTCAGCTATATACTATATGCCATGGCCCGGGTTCGATTCCTGGTCAGGGATACTCCCCCGGGCAGATGGAGCTCGTTAGGCCTGTGAGGCCATCCATCTATGAGAAGGTCACTCTAAACAAACCTACGTCCTGAGGACCTCACTGTCATTGTCCAAGCTCACTTGGCCCCGGCAGATGAACCTTAGGATTAAAGGGTGGGCTCAGTTCAGCACAGGCTGTGTCTCACCTAAAAAAAAATCCATTGCGCAGGCTGGAAAGGTAAAAGACCTTTCCCAAAATCTTCGTTCGCGAAGACTGGCCATACAAACACAATATAGCACATAATATATACTGTCTACTTTATATATCTTATCTTGCTATTTGAAACTATCATGGCAATAAACAGGTATGAGGTATCTAAGAGCACCTGAAGATCCAAATAGTTATTTATGTTTTCAGGCCTATAAGATTTCTTTAAAATAGGTTTTTAGATTTAGGCTTCTTAACAAATGAAGCCTGTTTGAAGTTGGAACTGGATGCAGATGTGAAGCTCTGTTTAGCACAAAAAATGAAGGAAATTTTGATACAGTTAATTTTTTGACTTGGACTAGACTAGGTGAGTCTACTGCTGCTGCTTCAGCAGCATGTCATCCAGGAGCGGAAAGCCACAAGCAGACAGCAGTAATTTGACAGTGCTTAATGAGGGGACATTTCTCACTCAGATACTAGATTTTGGCAGCTTATTTGAAGTCTTGCAGTGTTTGGGTGAGGCAGAAAACAAAGAGCATTCACAAGTTAAGCTGACACTATCCACTGGAGTTTTAAAAAGTGAAGAGCTTCAATACAGGGGCAAGATTTTATTCTTTAGAGCTTTTTTCCTTAAAATTGTTAAGCCTGTTTATTCTCCTAATTACCCTGGCAGATAGTCTGGGGTTTTGTTGGAGTCTGAAAATTCAGATACCAGAAAAAGAAACTGCTGGGTTTAAACAGAAACCTTGGGCTACAAAAGCTGGGGAAAAAAACCTGCATTTGAGGACCAGACAGGATGTCACCTGTTTGGAATGTCCTACCAAGATACCGAGAGACTATGCTATGATGTTTCAAGCGTCTGCATTAAATCCATTGTTGTTTTCCCCCTCCCTGTGTGTCCTGTGTATTCTGTAAACATTGGATATCTCTCCCCCATGTAAATCCCCAAAAATGTAATCCTAAAATAAGTGGTTTTTTCCCCATGATGTGCTAAACCCAAAAGGTGTAACTTGGGTTTTGCCCTTGCCTCATCCTTGTAAAACCCCGCTTGTAATAGCTCAGCCCTCCTATGACTATGTAGACCCCAGACCCTTAAAATATCAGCCTGTACGTCCAATAAAGGATTCCGGTTTTTTCCTCCACCTGGGATCGTCTTAGCATTGTTGACCTGCTATAGGGTTTATATTTCCATTTCTGCTAAAAATCTTCTGATACTAGTTCTGAAACTGGATTGTTTCGCACATTTGTGGGGAAAGGCATTGCCATCTGATTAACTGTGGAATTGGCAATATGAAAGAAAACAGATGAAGTAATATTTTTCTGAGCAAATTTCCCTAGACCAGACAAAAATCACTGGATTAAGTAATTAGTAGAAGATAAATGCAACAAAGATACCTGCAATATTTCCAGATGCAAATGTCTTGTCAAGTTAACACTTGATTTGATGAGGCTCTCCTGATATACAGTGATTGTGTCTATTTAATTATCACCACTCTCTTTCCCTCATTTATTGTCCTAAGAAAACTGTTGAAGAAAATTTCATTTTAAGTGTAGAACCAATACAATTAGAGATATCAATTTCAACCTTAATTAAAGTTGCCTAAAGACTTAGTATAATTAGTGGCAATTCTAAAATCAGTTTCCATTAGAGTATGGTGGGACCTGACTCTAATAGGATCAATAATTATTTTCTGGTTTTTGGTAACCAGCGTCTGGAATAACAGAAGTAAAGAAATTCAACAGATGTGATTTGAGGACTGGAGGTCTGGAATTCCCATAGAACATGTTGTCAGAGTGGTCACACTGGATATGTACATGCAACTGGTGTTTTCCAAGATTTGTCCTTGCATGTCATCTTACCCAAGACCAGACTTTCAAAATAGCTTCGCTTCCATTTAGGCCCCAAATACAGAGTCGGACTTTTTTGGTGCATTTCAAATACTGAGGTGGTTTTGAAACCTTATTTTCACAACTTTCCTGAAGCTTGAAGTGTGCAATGATTCTGATTATCGTGCTAATTCTGGTCCGCCAAAGATATTTGGAACAATTCCAGCTACCTCTCCAGCTCCCTGAGTGGATCTGGGAAGAGCTCAACCCCCAGCACAGCTTCGAAAACACTGTGTGGGTGAGACTGCACCCATTTTTGCCTGGTTCCTCCAGTGCTGCTGCAGAAAGGCTAACAGCTCCCAAGTGCCCTCAAGCCACATGTCTGACCTGGCAACAGGTAACTGCAGTTTTGTGCTATGAAGACACCACACCAGTAGGCTTAGAATCAGCCCTTACACCATCACAAACACCCCAAATGTGAGTATGCAGGAGAGTAACCTCATTGCAGGGCTACAGGGGCACCAAACGTCATCCAGAGAAGACCCATGTCCAAGTATAAGACGGTGTGGATGCAGATGGGCAACTTGCCTTCAGCTATGTGGACTTGGCCCATGGGGTCAAGGACCACATTCATTTAATCATGTAAATGTGACCTCAGCATACAGCCTGCATGGTAATGAGCTACAGGTCTCTGAACTGCAGCCCTCTTCACAGCCTGAGGACGTACTTCAGGTGTACTCTCAAGTTACTACCAAAACTTGTAGTCCACCTGCAGGAACAAAATCTACAACAATTGGATCATAAAGCATGATAAAACCGCTAAGTTAAGGCTGCATCTTCAGTTTTGGGGGTTTGTACAGTTTAACTACTTTTATTTTCAAACTTCTTCCTTGTTTAGAGGGTGAAGGTTTTTAGAGCAAGAGAATTGTTTAAGTTGTTTGGAGAACAACAGCCTTACCGGGCTGTAAGCCCAGAAATAGAGTTACTTAATATAAATAAAACACTTCTAGTAGCATCTTGCCACCTTGTTTAAAGGGTAAGATTCTTTGCCAACGCTACTGAAATAACTGGACCTGTACTGATTTACACCAGCTGTTGTTTTCATTTGTAAAAGTACAGCAATTTTTTAGACATATCCATGGTTGATGGTACAGGTCTTTTATGAGCTAGCCGATCTGGTATTAATTTTTCCTTGTGATTTTTTATTTTTAGATCTATACATTAAGTACCATTAAGTAGTCTTTAATTTTAAACTTTTATGTCCCATTATATTACTTTTAAAGTGTCAGCCAGATGATATAACAGGTAACGTGATGGACACATCCGGCACCAATTAAGACTTAAAAGCTAATAATGAGCTAAAAATATGGATGATTGGAATTACATGAGAACAATTTTATCAGAGTATCTTTAGACATGTGTAGGTCTATTATTCTAACAGTAAATGATCTTACCCTATGGCTCTCCACAAGTGCAGCTGAAGGTCAGATGGATATTCCTGCCTTGAGAGTGGAAGAGACAAGCAGAGGTTCTCTACCTAAAAGTAGGACAAATGTTCCTTCTCAGCCACCTTTGCTGCAGATTGATTGGAGACAACTGACATCAATCCTGCATGAAAAAACATAGAGCTTGGAGCAGGTAGAAAGGAGACTAAGAGATGCACACTGGGATTTCCAGCCTTTATATCTAGCGGACTTCTTCATGGGAAGCTACCAAAAGAGAAGATTTCTGGCTTGTTGGCTGAAAGATTCAGTGGAATAAAACTTCACAGGAAGTTTTAACCATTTTTCTCTTTTTTTTTCTTTTTGTTTCCTCAAACTTTATCTTCTCTGTACTCAGAAGAATTTCATTTCCCTCTTGCCAGGCTGCTTTGTTATTTTTCAATTTAACAAGTGGAAAAAATAAAACTGAAAACTGTTAGCATTGTTCATTCTGTTACATTTAATGCCAGAAGAGGAAAAGAGGAGAAAGAATGTATTATCAAAACTACGAAAACTTCTAACATATTTTGTTTCTAAAAGTTGAAAGAACAAGAGTTTGCTTGTTTAATTTTAAATATCAATAGACGTGTAATGAGGAGAGATAACGCTCCCTCAGTTGAAGGAATCCAGCTGAGAAATTAATTTCCATAAGAAATTAGGCTGATATAGAGATTCTTTTTGTGTTTTTTTTTCTCTGACCAGAATAATTTCTATAATTTCTATCCCTCCTGTTACTCTATTCAGGACTTTGCATGAGCATATGATAGTCTCTTTTTGTTAATTGGAGCTTCATTAATCTATCCAGAAATCATTCGAAGTGTTGGGCATAAAAGCCATATAATAGCTGAATAAAGAAATTTGGTCTCCAAAACTTCCTAGATGTAACTTAGGTGTTTCTCATATCTCTGCCACTATAAAGCAACTTCAAAAACCTTTCACCTCTATAAACTGGAATCATTAGATAATTAATACCTCCCACACAGCAGTAAGGGATAAAATAAGTTTTTAGGCTATTCCTAAAGAGAAAATAAAAGTAATTCTTTCCAGGAAAGAAAAAGTCTACAGCAGGAGATTTCTATGTGTGTGTGTGTGCATGTATGTGTATGAAGAAGATTCTAGTCTGACAAGAAAATTACATACTTGGCAGAGAAAAAAACAGAAATATAGGGCTTGCTTTTCTAGGTGGATCTGAATGGCTGTCATGTGTAATGTTTTGAAAGGTTTGAAATATGTAATTTTATAAGAAAGCAGGGCTTGGATCCTGCCCATCTCTAAGAAAACAACCCAAAAAAGCCCTGGGGGAAGAACTAGTAGTTGCCATTATTTGGAATAACCCTGAATTTGCCTTGTTCTATTGCAGCAGTTGCCCCCTGAGATACCAGGGATCCAGAGCCTGGATTTTGTTATGCATTAGGCAGTGGCGTTTCTATTGCTGTCTTTACCAGGTCACACTGAGCAACCAAGGAAGTAGAAAGTCTATTGGCATTTTATTCAAGAGCTGTTCTAGCAGCAAAGCTCAGAGCCCACATCTGACCGATAGTTTAGGATTGCATCTTTTCATCCATTGTCTAGTATTTCTAACACTCAATTACAAATTTCTCTGCTATTTGATACAGGTGTTAGGTAGTGTGTGTAGCAGTAAGCGTCAGGGTATATCATGGCTTGTAGGAGTGGTAGCACTGAACTGTAAGAGCAGCTCTGCTTACTAACCAAAAAGTACTTGGAGAGTCTTCATCTCTGCATGTGGCACAAGGAGACAAATGAAGATGCTGAGAAGTTGCGCCAAAGAGCTGTTATTCCCCACTCCCATTCAGCTTTATGCTTCTCTGTGGGCAAGGCTGTGTCATTCACTGGGGAACACACCAGGCATCTCCTGCCAAACCAGAGTTAAGGAGAGAAAGCAAAATGCAGGCGGTTGAGTCCCCATCACAGGTCTCAAAATAAGTTTCCCCTTAGTATCTGAAACTCATTTCCCAAGTAAAATGTCCCAATTGTGGCACTTGGCATTATTTGCTTCTGAAAACAAGGTGGAAAAATCTATCTCCAAAAGATGACTTACTATTAGAAGGGATCTCTGTGAGATGTTGTGAGACTCTTCTCTCTCCAGTGAAGGAACCCACATCCATCTCACATGGATTCATTAAAAGGCTCCTGTCAAGAGTCCTTGCCCTTGATTGTCACATGTAAAATAGGCTTGGCAGGTTTTGCTCTCCCAGTGTCGTTCAGCTGCAGTGTTAGATGAATCACGCAGCAAGGAAGTTTCACAGAAATTGTCACCAAGAAAGTTCAGACTTTAAAAAATAAATCTCAATCAAAGTTGCCTGCAAGGTAGGGCTGTAAATATTACTGCGTGTGTAATGAATGTTCTAATAAATGCTTATTTCAACCTATAAGGGGGTTTTTTGTGACTCCAGTAGGTCAATGCTTATCCACGACCACAGGTTATAAATGCTTCTGATGCACTTGTGCTTGTTTTACAACTGTAATATATTTATAATGATTAATAATACATTAACTCTTTAATAAACCTTCCATGAACAGAATATAAAGACCTAGGCAAGTTTAAAATTTTGACATTATTGGCTATGATACTTGTGTCAGAGGCTTGTAACATATTTCCCACATTCCCCAAAGAAGAAATTGTGATTCATAGAATTTTAAAAATATGTCATGCACTGCAGTCATAGAGTAATTTTAGGTCAAAAAACAGTGTGTGTCAATGTAGATGATGGACACATCATCTAGATTTTCTTGCACACACCCCACTGTTCATAACACTGTTTCAAAGTAGTGAATAAGTAATTCAGAGTTAACACTGACTAGTGCAACAGATACCTGTAGCATGCAGAAGTTACTAAATCACAAATATATGCTTTAGCAAATTTTTTTTAAAAAAGAAAAAAGTAGTGAAATACCTTTGGAAGCAGGAATTTTTAAAAGGTTTGGAGAAAGAAAGCGAGCATCATTCTCTCTGCCTCTGTCCAGTGCCTGTGGCAGTTCACCATCCCACCAACACATCCCATAAGCTCTCAAAGTCTCTGTAAAGTTAGTCCTGTAGGGAATTTGAAGCAGGTTTAAAAAAAAAAAAAAAACAGACAAGGAAGCTGGAGTGAGATGTCCATTCTGTAGGGTCTTACTTCATTACCTTGAGCCTTTCTCATGAAAAACAGATGAAGATCTGGAAAGTAACTCATAGTCTTGAATATCACTACTATTCCTGCTAACTCCTTCTGTGGCCCCTGCAGTATGTGAAACACCAGAATTCCATTTGAAAGACAAAAAGAGGCAAGAAAAGACAAGGGATTATATGCCCATCTGTTTACCTCTTCGATTTTTCTAAGAAAGTGCTTTTTATCATGGCTTTATTTTTCTAGGGTTTATGTGTTTTTTAAGGGACACAAGATGGTGGGGTGGCATATTGTTTCAAAAAGAGTAAACATTTTCAGAAAGTGACTTGTCAGGGAAAGCTGTAGGTGTGCTTTCCGGGAACTTCCAATTTCCTCCACTAAGTTTTTCTGCTCTTTCAAGCAGCAGAAATAACATGGCACCTGCAATTCCACCAGAATTAACGAAACAGAAATGTCCAAAACACATGACATTTTGGCTCTTTCCTTCAGTTCACAGAGTATATAATTTTACAATGAGAAATTAGTCTTTTTAAAATATATTACTTATCCTGGCAGGAAAATGAAGAGCCATTGAATAGCAATGGCAAACATTTCCAAGAAGATGATCACTTTTATACTAGTGTCTGATGTGATTTGAAAAATATATGTACTATTTCTGTTAGTGTAACCTTGGAGCAAAGACAAGAACAAGATGAGCCTCCATTTTGGACCTTGCAGTATGCCAAAACAGTTAAAAAAACCACCACAGTAAATTATGCAGCTGCGAGGTGAAATGTGGGAGATAGAGCTAAGAAAAGTTTACGTTTCTCTAGTTTGCCCCAAATAATATTTTCCCCCAAAGCTGATTAGGCTCTTAGGAAACACCTGCAACTAGAGACCTAATTAAAAGCCTGACTTGCCTACAGAGTAGCTGATTACCTTGCAGAAAATATTCTTTCTGTAAATCTATGTCCTTGCTGCATTTCTCTATTTATTCTCTGAAATTCTTCTCATTTTGCTTCTTTTGTGGACACCTCCCTGAAAACAATTGTAAAGTGGATGCCGAAAACTGGCTCAGCCTCAGAAATTATAAACTTCTGGCTGCTTTCTATTTGCACTCTACACTGAAATTCAGAACAAACCAGTTGTACTGAAAGCAGACAAAACTAACCTAAAATATGAAATATTCTCCCAAGCCACTGAATTTTTTAAGTAAATTTCAGGAAACCTGGTCTCATGCATAGTTACAGTGGTGGAGATTTCATCTCTTGCAAAAGACTCTGTATTTATACCTCTTGCTTTTGGAAACAAGCAGGAGCACTCCAGTTCTTGTCAGAGCTGGTCTCACCACCATTACATTTGCAATCCATATTATTACCCATACATCCAAATTATCCAAATCCATATTATTCAAATATACTTAATATTCTTTTCAAGAGCCGCGTTTTTGCCTCGAGGACTCATAGCCTGCCATTCCCCATCAGTAACAACCAGAGATCCGCTCACAGACCTGCCCGCACCCGTTGCTGTGGGCTCTGCTGCCATCAAGTGGAAAGCAGCACAAACACTAACGACCTTACCTCATAAACCCGGGGGGGCTTGTGTATTAATGCCCCCAGTGTCGCCCTGAGCCCAAGGGCATGGACAGCCCACGGCAGAGTGTGGCCAGCAGCTGCCCTTAGTTGCAGATGGTAAAGCTGGCTCCTCTAAAATGTTGTACTGAGGACTGTGCCATAGGGCAACCAGTCATTCAAGTCTGTTCTTTGTGAGAAAGGAACATCACTCATCCTCATCGAAGTGTTTGAGTCAGCAGGGTAATTTTTAACACACGAACATATACCTAAAACCAATGTATAGGTTGAGATGTCCCTCAGAGTGTCAGGCAGTGGTGTGGCAAGGGCAGGAGAGATGGGGGCTGAGGGTGACAGTGACAGTAAGGGCAGTGCCCTTCCCAACACGGTGATCATAGAATCATAAAATCACACAATGGTTTGGGCTGAAAGGGACTTTAAAGACCATCTCGTCCCAACCCTGCTGCCATGAAAAGGGACACCTTCCACTAGACCAGGTTCTCACAGTCCCATCCAACCTGGCCTTGAACACTTCCAGGGATGGGGCACCCACAACTTCTCATGTCTCATAGCACAAAGCCAGAAAAGCACAGGAGGTAAAGGGACAGGGACGAGGGTCGACCACAGCTCAAGGGCCAGACCATCCTATGGTGATAGGCAGGTCTCAGAGGTCTGCCCACCAACCTGAGCAAAGAGCACAAGTGATGCCTTCCCATCATTTCTGCTAAAGCTGAACTGCTTTGCAGGAAATTATGCACAAGCATTCAGACCAGCACAGTGATGTGCTCCTCTTTGCTTCCTCTCCCTCTGGGCACATATGTCTCATACATCACCTTTTTAGTGTAGAGAGTGACTTCTCTGTTTGTACCATTTATAGCACATGGAGGCTTACCTGGCTGACTTCTGTGTGCTACAACATTTAAAGTTACCTTCAATCCACAGTTGTGAGTAAGAAAATATGCTAAGAAAATAGCACAATAATTTCTGCCTTGTAGACTTTTTGGGCTAGTATGTATTCCACGTAGCCACTACTGAGTATGGGATGTATTTTTAAAGACAGGAAATGGTGTAAAAATCTTTTCTAGACATCATTCAATGAGTGATGAGTGAAAGGAGAGCTGCAAACAGCAGGCATTTAACTCCTTACATGGGAGCAACACCATTTCCCTTTTAGTACCAGGCACAAGGGTGACCAACTCTCCAGCACAAATCACACCACCAGCCACAGTGATCATCCAAGCACCCTAAAATGTTACATCGCTGTTCAGCTGTTATCTCTCACAATGATAATTCCAGAAGACAGCCCATCTTTGACAGCAGGTGTCACATGGGAGTCAAAGACACCTTCTTGAGCCAATTTGTAGAAACCACATCTGCAGATCAAACTAAAATTCCAAAAGTTTAGGATTCATGTTGCCAGCTAAGAGGTAGTTTGTTTTCAGCTTAGTGTAGACACTTTATAAGGCAAACCTCAACCTTTTTAGGAATGAGTCTATGTCTCAGCTTTTCTGGTTCATGTTTACCCAGGATTCAATCATCAAGGATTCAGTTCATCATGCAGATATATTTTAGCAAAATATTCATCCATGCCAATATTGATGTGGTGGGTGGGAGTAGTGCTGTCATCCTTTGACATATTTAATGCTGGATTTGTAGCAAATGAGATAACTTCTGTATACTTCCATAAAGTTTGAATAAGGCACAAAACATTCAAAAATTTCTGGGTTTTATCCTACACTACTGTATCATGTAAGTCTTTTATAAACTGATCATGTTCCATCCTAAATATATTCTTCTATTCCCTTTAGCCTCCATAAATTTGCTTCTCATATGGTTAGAAGTTTTCTTAGCTAAATTCTTTTACATGAGGTGGTTTGGGATTTTTTGCCAATTTTGTCTTTCAGTTTAAATCATCTTCACTCAGTTAATATTTTCTCCTTTCCCTGACATGTCTGTCCTTATGCATTTATATGGAGCAGCTATATTACTTGCTAACCTTTAGTTTGGAAGGTTAAACAAGACCAAGTCTTGCCAGATCTTTCTGCATTGGTAATATTAAATCAGTTTGTACTTGCCTTCCATTACATAAATGTGTGTGACCAAATAAAAGAATGACAATTGAAAATAAGGACCAAAAATATTGGGGAAAAAGGGAAGCCATTCAGAGCCCTGTAAATAGGGATGGGAACATGGCAGATGTCTCTGTTCCACAGAGACAGCCATACTGAAAAATCACAGCAGGAATTTGGTCTGAATATATATGAATATCTGAATAAATTAAGGGTTTAGTTTGGTTTTCTTTTTGCTTATCTGGTCTTTTTGTAAGCCTTGCATTCCACTTTCTTGTTTAGAAGAGAACTTTGTAGGTTTCAGATAGATAATGTCAAATACAAAATATTTCATTCTGAAAATGTCAAAATGAAATGTTTTGACATCTTCCCTATTTATCCTTCTCTTTTGCAGTCTTAACTATTTATCAGATTCGACATGACCTCACAGTTTGCTTACATGAAATGTCCTTTTTTGGCCAAGTTACTGACCCTCAGAACAGAAAATGGTCCATATCTGCCTACTAGATCTGCCTCATCTTACTCTGGATCCTGGGAAAAACAGTTTATAGTGGTATCAGCAAAACAAGTAAAATGGAGAGTATGAAGAGGTTTCAGTCATTATCTGCTTCTCCCAATAGAAAAGCTAAGAAATATCAAATGTAGTAGCAGATGGCAGGTTAAAAAGAACATTATTTTCACCATGAAATTCCTTTGCACAGAATACTATGAAGACTAAGAAGTTTACATGGACTTGAGGGATAAATTTATGAAAAAGAAACCTTAGAGAATGACTGAAAACAGAGACATCACCTCTGACTCAGGAAGCCGCCAAGTTGCAAACTGTTGAAGGCTAGAATAACATTTTGGTGAACGATTGTTGCGTGCTTTCTCTGGTCCCTGTGGATGTACCTCTGGACATTTTCTGAGGAAGGATACAGAGCCAAACAGATCCTTGATCTGACCCACTCACTATTCTGGAGCCTGTTAGTGCAAATAGCTCAAAGGAACAGAATTAATGAAAGAACCAAGCTCGGCCGCTCCGCCTGTTGAACACAGCTGTGTTTTGATGGTACAAGCCCTATTAAAAATGTCATATTTGATGTCTGCAATGCTCTTCAGAGTTCCTACTGAAAAGTGGGCAGCTGCCCATCTGGGAGACTTTAACAACCCAGATATTATCTGTTTTATTTCCCTATTGGTAAGCTTATGATAGCCTGACCTATCAAACTGTTTACTGTGCCATACTAGTCTACTTCATTTCTTTTTGTCTTATGTAGCGATTCAGAGTTGTTGAAAACAGCAGTGTCAATAAATAAGCAGAAGGCAACCTGCTAAGGTCCTCTGCCAAGAAAAGGAGAGGGGAAAAACCAACATAATTTAATTCAGACATTTACTCAACAGCTTTCAGTCCATCACACACCAATACTTTATAGTTCCCTTCACTTTGCATAAACGTTTAGCACAGCAAGGGGGCAAAGCTGCTCCTCAAACTCAGCTCTTCCCCCTCAGTGCTGATTCCATTGCATCCTTTAAAGAATGGGCTGGCAGCACTACTCTGCCTTCTTTTCTAAAATGAACAGAGAGAAAATTAAACTGATTAAACTTTTTTTTGGAGCTTTAGTCCTTTAGTGGGTTCTTAAGCATCATGGGGACAGCTGTTGGTCTCATTTGAATACGTAGCCTTGAAAAAGTACTTGAAAGTTGGCTCTGTGATTCATAAGCAGCAAGTGGAAATCACCATCAGTGGAGCTGAAGAGCCAGTGCGTGGAACACTGCAGAAAGAGTCAGGCTACAGAGAGGAAATCCCTGTATCAGCTTTTTCATTAATTATTACTCAAAAGAGTAATTGTTTTTGCCACTTTTAGAAGCATAGGAAGTATCTTCTCAAAGAAAAAGATGGTAATGTTACACAAAGTTTACAAATTAAATTGGTTCTCAAAGCCTTGACTTATGGATTACTTGCTAAAAGTTTGTACAGGTTAAAAAGAATACAGTTGGTATATTCTGATTCCCAGCTGCATAAAAAATGCAAATATTCAATATTGTCAGAATAGTATTTTGTCTGTCAACAGCTCCTGATTTCATTATTGGAATGGTGTAATCCAGCATTATCTCTGAGGCCTCTGGCTGGGTTGCTGCTTCAGGGCCTCTAACCCGAACACCTGTTTGGTTTCCCACAGTGTAATTCTGTAATTGGGAGTTTGTTGTCCATGATGGTGAAGGGCGTGACAGAGTTCACAAAAGATTACATGAATCACACACCAAAAATCAGGGTAAGGTTGCAAAAGAAACATTATGCGATGACTCATTGCTTAAGGACTATGTTAATTAAATATTCATCAGGGCCTGAAGTGTCACATTGAGAGCTCACTTCAATTTGTGGCCCCAATTACAGCTACAAACACTTGGAAATGTGCCCAATGAGACACAAAACACACTGTTGAAGCTTGAAGTACTTGGGCACAGCTCTTCAACTAGTGCATGCTACTGCATGAAGGGAGGGAAAATGAGGAAGAAAAATCAGGCGGAGATAAACAGTGGAGAATGACATGGAGCCATAAGCATTTGTGCCATAGAAAGACACTACTGTTAGAGGAATAGTAAGAGGTTGGTAGGTGTGGAGAAAGAGAGGAGGCCACTGGTAGTAGGGAAGGTGCCAGGGAAGGTGACAACCAAGAGAAAGGGTGGGCTCAAGATGAAGGAAGCCCACCACTGCCCTGCACTGCAGTAGTCTACTCTTACCTCTACCCTAGTGTTCCCATGCAGTGCCAGGCGCTTAGACTGGATATCCCCCAGTACAATCCCATAAGGCTGGGATCTGCTTTCAGCCTAAGGAAGAGTTCTAAAATACATCAGGTGTTGAAGCAACTGGGAAGCTGAACCTGGTGGTTTATTCTGAAGTGGAGGGTTGTACTGATGCAGCAGTGGCTGCTACATGGGTGTTCAAAAAGTCTCACCTGGATTCTTTATTTCCCAGGGGAAGGTCCCTTGTTTCACCTCTGTTTCTCAATTCTCACTCTGTAAAATGAGATTATCTCCCCTCCACCCTAAAGAATTTTTCAACAGTAAATACATGCCTGGATATTCTGGTAATAAAAAGCCACATGGAAAATCATGAAAGGAAATTATCTTTTTGTTTACAGAGCAGGTTTTAGAGTTTTAAAGCAATGAAGAAGAGAAGTCATTCACTGAATGAGGGTAAAGCTGATGATAAAAGACGTGCTGTAGATAAAGTATTTGATAATGCGTGTGATAATTAAAAACTATGTAATAATGCAGGTAAACAAGAAGTCTGACACAGGATTGTGCAGTGTTTCCTTTTTTAATGCTAGCCTTACAATTTTAATAACATTCATTTACTTCTGACTGGGTAGCACACATCAGAGACATCTCAGATCACCACGTGATACAGCATTCACTCCTTAATTAATCTAAAATATGCAGTAGGCCTTTGCATATAGTAAAATGCAGTTTTTTGCAAGAATTGTTTTTTTAAGGTACTATCAACTACTTCAGAGATTAGAATCTCAGTAAGCACATAAGGAATTCAAATTACTAGTTTCTTCATTGTAGCTTTGTGCACTAGGTAGCTCACAAGTATAACAACAGGGTTGATGAATCCATCTAAGTTTTTCTGATATGTATACATACATATTCAAATAGACGCACACACACATGCATGCACTTGTACACACATGCACACCCCTACCTCTCATTATAACTTTCCCTTTGTCTGAGTCTCTCTCATTGAGGGTATTTTAGAGTTTCAAAAGAACATTAGTTATGTTCATCTGCACTGTATTTCTCTTTAAAAATGTTTTCCAATGTTTGCCATTTCCCCCTGGTTTGGTGGCCTCTGCAAATTTGTGAAGAAGGCACACTGTGTCCCCTTCTCCAGAGGGTTGGTAAAGGTGTTATATGGGGCAGGTCCCAGGAAGCTACAGAGCATCCCACTTGTTAATGGTCTCTAAGGTAGAGTGTGACCCATTAAATGTGATGCTTTAAGCCAAATCATGCGCCCAGTTTTTACTCATTTTGTTTGACCCCCATGTGGATCATAGTGCCCTAACTTGTTTTATCCATTTTCCTGTACACAGCCCTATGTAACTAACACCAAAATCTTATGGTAACAAAGGTCAGTATAAGTGTATACAGGAATTTGTGTTCTCCTAGGACACAGAGTAAGTCGCACCCTAGTAAATGTCCTTACAATAACACTAAGCAGTCTTATTACTGCGATGATTATGAAAATGTTGCAAGACAGACAAAAATCCAGGTTCATATCATGCAGGAACACAACATGATGACAGTCATTAGCAGAGACATTGAAAGAAAAGAAAATGACTTAGAAAAAAGACAGTGAATACTAATTCTCTGCTGCCCATAATTATTTCAGGGAAACTGGACTCTTTCCAAAGCCAGGCACTTTGTGCATTGCTGTGCAACAATGAAAGAGCCATTTGGGGTCAGCAGTAACTGTAAAATGAATGGACAGTAAAGGAGCGCCTCATTACTCAGCTTGACTGAAGATAGAAGATGATCACTTTTATATTCTATCCCTGAAGCTGACCACAGCTAAGGCAAGCAAAAATGATGATGGTTAATGGGATGCCACTGAGATTCAAATGTTGTGTAGAATCCCACAGCAAGTGAAGTCAGAGCTAGTAACACATTTCTGTGGTCTAATTAAAAACAATAACGGAAATTTAATGAACACTGTGTTAGTGCAATGGGATACATTTGTATTAAAAGAATGGTCCTAACAAGAGAAGATGGAACATTTGTGAGAGATGAAAAATCCCAGCTGGCCAAAGGATCAAAAGGTCAGACATATTTCACCACTGTTTTTAGTTTCCTGTAGGAATTACAAACCGAAGGATCTTTGAGAAACTTAAGCAAGAAAAATAGCTTTAGCAGCACCTGAAACCATAGTGGGCAAAGGTATTTCAATGGCATTCATTGTAGCCTGAAAAGAGAAATTGCTCACTTCTCTGGGTGAAATGTATTAACCTCTAACAGGCAGTGAGTCAATAAAAATGATTTAAGACTTCTTAGTGGCCTGAAATTCTGTGAATCTATGAATACCAGATGATACCTGTGCAAAGCCAACTGCTTATCATTCACACCATGATGTTCTTTGTTTCCTCAAGTATTAAAAGGACAATGTTTTTCTTCTCTATCTGCCTACTTGCATATCTTGAAAGAGTTTGTAATGATATACCAGAGATCCTGTGAGTTGTTGCTGCCCTCTGGATGACCTATTTGGAAGCTGTGAACTTTGAATTCATGTGCAAAATTGCAGCTATGCTGCTACCAGCTCATGATAATAAGTGAGAATATGACTAGGCCCTGCTTCTTTCACTTTTACCAAATCCTTCATTCCAAACTATGGATTTCACATAAATCCTATAGCTCTCACAGCTCTGTCAGGACAGTGACTGCAGATTGTGAGCCCTGGTTTACTCCCATATCAAGACACAGAAGAAATCATGGGCATCTTTGAATAAAACAATACCTTGACCACAAAGTTTTGAGCACATGCTAACATGAAAAGATTTTCCACAAGGTAGGGAGGAAAATATAAGTGTGTCTTAGGAGCATGCAGGAGAAGGAACAGTTTTCCAAAAGACAGACAGATGGGAAGGGTGACAGGCAGATAGAGAGGGGGTTGTTTGGGAGTCCTCTCTTGGTGCTCAACCTTTGGCATTGGGGAAAGCACCCTGTGCCTCTCCCTGACTGCAGCGATCAGCTGCCTACCTGACGGATCAGAGGGGTTTTACTGCCCTGCGCTGCAGCCCCATCAGAGGAGTCTGCAACTTCTCTGATGCCAAGAGTTTTCCATCTGCACCTCTGCTGCTTTTCCCTCGCAGCACTGCAGTCTGACAGTTACTTTTCTGTGCAGCTGTGCACCTTCATACCTCAAGGGTGCTGTGGCAGAGTCTTGTACCTCTTTGTACAAAATGCTGTCATCCTGCCAGCTTTTCACTCCTGGTTCTGGACCACAGCTATGGCCATTGCATTGGATTTCTCATGAGAAGCATTTGCTAGCACTGTGTGAACCACTCTTTTTGGCTTTCTCTTCCTCTTCACCATTTGTTTTGTGGCTTTTGGTGTATAATATTATGGTAGGGAATATGAGGTGTCTGGCAGCTGCAAATAGCAGGAAGTAGCAGTGTTTTAGGTAGCCAACCAGCATTGCACAGTGATACATTTGCAAAAAGCATAGGAGACCATTAACATTGGGCAACATGTATGCAATCAAACTATGCTCTGAGCAGTATGATTAGCACACGGAATAAGGGTGAGTAATAAGGAGGTGGAGTGCATAGGGGTGGAACCATACAGTTACTCTAGGAAGAATATCTATGACAGAACACCAAAGAGGGCATAGGAGAGAAAGACTTTCTGAGAATGTCCACCACCACCACTACTTCACCTCTCAGCTAGCTGCCATGAAAAATTCCCTTTTCTATTTCCCTTTCCTTTTTCTTGTATTCCGTTTCTCCTTTCTTTTTTTTCCTTTCCCATTTCCTTTTTTCCTTTTCCCTTTCTCAAATTCATGAATTTTGTTGATCTTTCAACAAAAGGCCATTCCTACCAGAGCTGATATCCCTCAGTTTTTTATATCATCAGTCATATCCAGACACGCACTGTAAAATATCCATGTGGATGTTGGATAAAACAGCTGAGTAATCTGTCACTTCAGTAATTTATTACTGCTGCCTAGGGTGCCTGGGGTTTCCAGTTTTAGGTTTGTAACAATATCATATTAATTAATACCTAACTAGCCTAAAAGATCTTGCTTCTTCTTGTCTGTTCTTTTGCATATAAAAATACTCATCCACAAAATTCTGTACCTTTGTCTCTCAGCCAAACATTTCTTCTTTCAAATAACTGTCCTCTCTGCCTCTCTTGTTTTCATCTGATAGCCTGGAAGAATTCCTTCTGGATAGTTACCGTGTCAAGAATGCTACAGGTCATCTCTGCAAACTGTTTTGTTACTCGTTTGTGGGAGGCAGCACACAGCAGTAGACAAGGCAGTATACTGAGAGGCAAGACTGCTGGAGTCTGTTCCCATGCATGACTCCCTTGTCTGTGGTTCTTGGCGAGATACGCCACCTTTGTGCCTTAGTTTCTTTATCTGTGGCAAGGAGAGCATTGATACAAGGTTCTTACAGTTGTCTGCAAAGTACTTTGACTCTAGAGATGAGAAGGGACTTAGATAAGTATGGATGTTCTTTGTTAGATAGAGCTTGTTGACAATTAAGTCTTTATGAACTAATAAGTCCTAAAATTAGACCATTGTGAGATCAGCTTGCTTCATTGCACCAATCTAGGAACTTGGTAACAAAGGAGAAGGGAAGCTGCTGGAAAACACATGGAGAGATGACTGGTCAGGTTTTTCTACTGTTCTTTTATACAATCAGTGCAAATGAAAAATCCCTGATTTCCGGCGAACTATTATTTAGAAGTGTCACTTGTTTCACCTGTTTTACTGATATAGAAAGTAGGAATCTAGTTCAGACATCTGATTTCCTCCTACGGTTGAGAGGGAGACAGATTCCTGAAGAGCAGTCCATCCAACTGTTAGGATACTACAATGTCATCTTTATCTAGTATCTGTTTATCTACTAAACCTACTGTAACTGCAATGCCCTGGCATTATTTGTACAATGTTGTAGTTGCATGTCTTTGGTTGCTCATAATCTTTTTGTGAAAAAGCAGTCTCCTGAAATCCCTTCTCAGTTTTTTCAAGACATGTCTTCTTGGGTGACTGCAGAAATTCTTTCTACTATTCCCTAAATTCATGATTTTATATTTTTCTGCATATATGGATTTATTTTCCCATTTTCAGTACTTTGAATCTGAAGATCATCTATTTATTTATTGTGTGATAGCCTAAACTACTTCTGTACCAATAATTTCCCATAACACAATGTCATAAGCAAGTTTTCTCAGCACATTTCCACATGCAATCCTAAAATGATGTGAAAAGAGTTAAGGCATCAGTCACTGGACTACTCCTTAAGGAACTCCACTCCTGACTTTCCTCTGCATAGTACATTCCCCTTTCAAAGGCACCTATTGCTGTCTCTCCTCTATCTAATTCCTTATTCACCTGAAATTTCTTCCACTAATTTGCATCTTCTCCAATTTCCCATATGGCTGGTAGGTCACAGATGACATCGATGACATTTCTTTTGTCTAGAAAATGAGTTAGCAAAGAAGGATGTCAGGCTATTCAAATGCAATTCACATTCAGTAAACCCAAGCTGCAATTTATCTCGTTCCCAATTTTTTCATTGTTTTTGGTTTCTTTTTCCATCAAAATATGTGTCAGGGCCCTGAGGGCACTCATAGTACTTAATTGCCCGACCAGCCTTGCCTGAGGCCTCCGCCCGCCCCTGCCAGCTCCTTCGCAAACTGCCAGCAATGGTTGTTCCCTGACAATGTGTTCTTAAACTTCTCATACCTTTGGGATCAGAATAACAGGCCCGTAGTTATATAAAGAACACTTTTAACCATCCCTAAATGACATCACTGCATTTCTATGCTTTCCCTGACTTGAAATCTGCGTGTAACCACTGTTATTAGACCACTGTTATTAGAATACACCTTTGTGTATTCTCAGGTCTCTTTACAGAGAAATCTGTAATGGAGATGACACTCTGTCCCTGACCTGAACTCATCAATCTTACTGTTGTTCTTGCATGTGCCTCAGTTCTGTAATTTTTACTTCTATATTCTTAATTACAGGGTTATCCTGCCTTTGCCCATATGTTCATCATGATCATTTTTACTAACAAGTGAAATGTAAAACAATTAATGCTTCATCAGAAAAATTCTTCCTGTAGACTCCTCCTCAATCAGGTTTTTAGGTACATGCCAAACTTACAGGTCATTGGGAAAACTTGCATGTTTAAACTCTTCACTCTATTGGAAATCTGTACCCAGTTGCCAAGCTTGCTGTCACAAGATTAGTGGCATTCTGCACTTAGGCTCACATAATGTAGTCTTCAAGCATCTCAAGGAGCTGACACAGGTGTCAAGAGACACTTTCCAAGGCTAAATATTGGAGCTTGCATTTTAATACAGTACATTATTACCAGCACATATTCTCATCTAGCAGCCATGCACCATATGGTTATCTAGTTTCAAGCAGATTGCTAACCCCAGACCACCTTAATTCAAATAAATCATGGCATTCTCTTAATATATTGCAGACTGCATCTGTTATCCTGCACCTGTCACTACTGCAGCAACAGAATGATTTATGGTTCTAAACTTCAGCATGATATGAAGTGGCACATGGATAGATGCACCTGCCACCATCAGTTTGGGGACAGATGGAAGTGTAGCAGTGTCATAAACTTCAGATGTTATTTCCTGATAATATCAAAGCTGTCTGAAGGACAGTTCTTTTGAGAAACAAACCTAGAAACTGGTTACTTGCCAGCATCTGCATGTTTCTTTGATAACGGGAACTGCGCTAAACATCTGCTGGTTTAACTTGTCATATATGACAAGGTTCATTTAAAAAATTTGTCCACACTGGAGAAATGAGGATCAGTTCACAGCTTTAGAGTACAAACAAGAAAAGAACCTCTCTAACTAATTGTTTGCAATTCAATTTAAAGGTGATTTTGAAGGAACTGAGTGTGTGTGTGTGTGTGTGTGTGTGTGTGTGTGTGTGTGTGTGTGTATACACCTTAGAGAAAACAGACACCCTACTTATTCAAGAACAGGTAATGGAAAATAACTTGGTGAATAAAAACCAACTGCAATCTTGTTTTTAAGTTGCTCTTTCTTAAACGTAGGATTAATTTCACCTAACCTCACCAATCCAATATAAACGTGTGTCTCTTGTGGCCCTATGGACGATGAAGGACAATTCCACTCGTTAAAAATACATGTCAAAGATAAGTACCTCTTCAGTTAAGTGCAGAAGACTTTTTTTTTGCATCAGATGCCAAAATTTCACCACATAAAAGAAGATCAACCCCAAGACTTTTCTAAATATTAAGTATAGGAATATATTAAGGTTATAAATTAGCGTGGCTTGTTCAGATTAAATGATTAATTCATCTGTTTGCCCTATTTTTTTCACAAGCTCCTTGCCCCAGCTTCCATCTACAGTTGAACAATCATATTACCAAGAAACTCCTGCTTATGTCTGTTTTTTTTTCAAAGTGTTTAAACATACCTTTAAATATAATTTCAGTTACAGACCATTTGAACACCATGAAAATAATTCAAGTAGCTCAAAATACTACCAAACATCTTGAAGACATTTACTTGGGAGAGTTTTGGTTTTTTCTATTCTATGATTTCAGCTTTCATAATTACCCCATTTAATGCTTGGAGAGCAGCAGAACACAGCTTTCTTCATTATCACATAAGTATAATAGCTTAGACAACAAGGTGAGATGGACTAGAAATGCATTTCTGTGTAGTCTTTCTTCTCTTTTATGACCAAATTGGAGCAACTGAATTTCTAGTGCCATATAATTTTATACATCAGTACAGGCAGACTATTTTTTATTGTGTTTTTCATTCATACCAATAATCTGTAAATGACACCTGAGCTGGTCAGAAATTTTCTGTAATAAATTGTTATACTAGAGTCTTTAATTCACATTACTTTTTTGATAGTTACTTGACTGATTCCATGCCAACTTGCTTGTTTCCTCAGTAGTCATCAAGAGATGCAGAAAAACTTCAGATTCCTCAGCTTTTGAGCTCTGTGACTCCAGAGGATTAAGCAAGGCAGCTAAAATCACTGTTTCTTCAGAAAATTACTGGATGAATAATGAAAGAGCATGCATTTGATTAGTTATCTCTACATTTGTGTTCTTAAGAGCTTCATCCTGTCCCAAACAAGAAAGCTTGTTAGAGTTCCAACTTCAAAGCTCTCAGACTCTTTCATAGGCACCAATAAGGATATTGTTAAACAAGAGCCCTTGAGATCCCTGGAGTGTATCTATAGCTAGATATTGGGGAATTTTTTCTGCATTAAAACTTCTGGAGTATTAACTTCTCATCCCAGTTCTCAAAATTATTTTTTAAGCTTTTTCAGCAAGCTGTGAACTAGACACCATACACTAACAGATGTTATTATACATCTCAGTAGACATCTCACAGTTCACTAGAGTTTTCACATTTGTTTGATGCCGTGTTGCAAGATTTTGAGGGCTTTTGGATGTGCAAATTTGCAGCTAGAGTACTTAAAGGATTTTCAAATTGGCCTATAGACATCTCATTCCACTGACTTCAAACATACTTTTGCATTCTGTATAGTAAAAACAAACATTTCTGAAGTTATCATTATTGCCTCTGTGGCAAATACTTTGCAACAGAAGACAATGCTCTGTAGATTAGAGATTTTTCTAGTCTCTATACACTATGAAAATTATTGATGTTCTATAGTTGTGCTTTAGAGCTTAGGAAGTATTCAAAATGCAAAATTATTGTCAAGCTGTTAGCAAATTAGCACTGTTTACTAAAAAATGCATGTGTGGATTTCCATTCCTGAATGGAAACCGGTCTTTAAGAACACATGTAAATAAACTTTAGGACATTGGACCAAATTCTGCTTTGACATAAACACAGTAAAATCTCAGTATCTTACTGAGAATTAAGAGATTGCAAATCAAGACAGATTTTCACCAGTACCAGGCAATGGAAATGTACCAGTCTTGGAGGATATATAAGTCACAAATTTAATTTTTCTATTAAAATTGAGCTGGCTTAGACAAACCACAATTCTCAGTCAACAGCTTCACCCATACAAGAAACAAAAAATACTATGCCAACCTTATGCTTTCAAGTGAAAATACATTGTGAATATTATTAGTTATTTAAGGATGGATTCAAAACTTGTGGAAGTCTGCCATGTATTTTAATAGACTTTGGAACAAGTCTTTCAGAATCATAAACAGATTAATAGTAAATAGAAAATACTACAGAAAGCAGTCTCATTCATTGTTTTAGATCCCCTAGAGTTGAAAAACCATCTATAGAAGTTATAAACATGTTTCTGATATGAGAAACTACATATGCAGGGAAATCTGCATACAGGAATAAACATTATTTATGTTTTATGTGCTGTTTTCTACATTTTATACATAGGCTATTTCAACTTGAAACTCAGCAGAGTGAGGAAAGCAGGAAAGTTGGTAAAAATTCTGAATAAAAAAGAAAAGATAAAGAAATCATAGCTGCCTGAAACTCTATGAGAGAAAGTTCCGTTGATTTTAAAATGTTGCTGTACATTACCAACAATTATAGACAAATGGACTTATTTAGCAAATCAATGGCTTTCAGATTGATAGTCTTTATGCAAATTACTGTCACCAATTTTCTAAATTTAATGATAATTTTGGTGATTTTTAGTTCTTTTCTTATAGTTCTAGATTCTTTCAATACAATAATAATGTAGGCTTCATGAGAAGCTAAATTAAGTTTCCAGTCCCTAGAGCTAAAGAGAAAGCAGCACACCAAGGGACAAAACCAAATAGCTAACAAAAGGATCAATTAAATCTGCAGGGGGTTTTTATCCTAAATCATACTTTTTGGAACTACTATGATTTAGCAGCACTGATCTACTGTTAAGAATATAAAAAATGGTAATCTTTCATGACTTGGGATCTTATTATATTCTCATTATCTGATTATATTCTCATTCAGGCCATGTTAATCAATGTAATTTTGGGGTTGGAAGTAGAATTTGGTTGATGAGACAATTTTTTTTACTTTACTGTCAGTCCCCTTATTCCCTTCCTGAGATACATACTTGTCTCAAAACCAGACCGGAACCCCTGTCACTACCCCCAAAGCAGTCAGTTGAGCTGAAACAGTCAAAGCAAGAGCAGCAGCAAATGTTAAGACTTGATTCAGAAAATATAGTCATAGGAAGTTGAAAGAATCAGGATTGTTTAGACTAAATGAATGAAAAGATACTATGTTTGTATGCTCTTATATAAAATATTGCCAAAATGTGGAAAAGACTAACTCATTCTGCATTCCTGTGATGGACAGGACAAGAAATCACAGGATTAACATGCAAGAAGGCTCACTTAGGTTAGATATTAACAAATGTAATTTGATATGGTTCCATAATAGCCCTTTAACCTGTCCCTCACAAACCTAATATGTGTTAGGGAAAAGCAGTCTTGTAGAGAGGGTATTCCTTATATTAGTAATAACAGAAAAAAAATACAGCTTTCAACCGTAAATATGAATAACTTCCTAGATTCTTTGATTTGTGGAAAGGTAAAAGACAAAGAAGGCAGAAAAGTAGAAATTAAGTGGTGACTTACAGATGCTTTTTCCATACCCTTCAAATGTACATTTTAACATAATGAATCCATGATTATAATAACGTAAGATTATTCTCCACATGCTAGAGGAACTGTGCCATCATTCCCATTCAACTAACAAAAATAATCAGTCTATTCTTGAACCACACTAATCCAGTCCCTTTTAAGACATTAAGATCTAATGTATACACTCAATCATAAGTTTCATATAACAACACCTTGATGTAAAGGGCTCATTAAGCCAACCACTGAAATTATAAATAAACTCCTGCAAATTGCAAGTTATTTTTTCAATCCATCTAGAAAAATTATGTAGTTATATTTATTTACTCCTTTTACCTGGAGGTATCAAAGTTCTCGAGAAATTTTAATTATCCTCGCAACAATCCAAGAAGGTAGCAAATTGTTAGTGGGGCCTTCTTAAATCACAAGAAAAGAGAATGACAAAGACTAAGTCACTTTCCTGAGATCATGCAGAAAATAGCTGGCTATCATTAGAGCATATTAAATAATTCTTCTTTTCTATTTACTAGATAGTGCTTCCTCTCTAATCATGATAATGTCACAATTGCTTATTTATGGCAGAATTGTGCTGAAGTAATTCCACTATGTTGCAATAACTGATGGAAATAAAATGAGAATCTGGTCCATCAGGTGTGACATTTCTACTTCTGTTGTCATTTGCTTTTTGTCTCAATATTAACACACAAATTTTCTGTTTCATAATAGCATCTGATCAGCTCCAATTCACGGAAGCTGAAAGTAGAATACATCACTAGAGAGAACAGACTCAATGCAAGTGATTAAAGGTCAGCTGTAAGATATTCTGCTTCCTAAACTGCATATGGAAATTATACTACCCATGCAGTACATAATAGAATGGATGTCCATTAGACAAAGTAACAATGCAGAAACCTCATTGTGATAATATCGTCTTTCAATAATGTAATTACTTCATTTACGTTACAACTTCATTCAGGTTGGAAAAGACTTCCAAGATCATTAAGTCCGCCCATTAACCCAGCACTGTAAGTCCACCACTAAACCATGTCCCTAAACGCCACATCTACACGTTTAAAATACATTCAGGGATGGTGATTCCACCACTTCCATGTGCAGCCTGTTCCAGTGCTTGACAATCCCTTCCATGAAGAAATTTTGCCTAATATCCAATCTAAACTTCTTCTGGTGCAACTTGTGGCCATTTTTTCTCATTCTGTTGCTTGTTACCTGGCAGAAGAGATCGACCTCCACCTGGATATAACCTCCTTTCCGGTAGTTGTAGAGAGAGAGAAGGTCCCCCCTGAGCCTCCTTTTCTCCAGATTGAACAATCCCAGCTCCCTTCTCATCAGATTTGTGCTCCAGACGCTTCACCAGCTCTGTTGCCCTTCTCTGGACACGCTCCAGCACCTCCATGTCTTTCTTGGAGTGAGAGGCCCAAGACTGGACACAGTATTTGAGGTGTGGCCTCACCAGTGCCGAGTACAGGCACTTGGTTTCTTATGAAGTTCCCATGAGTCCACTTCTCAAGCTTGTCCAGGTCCCTCTGTATGGCATCCTGTTCCTCAGGTGTGCCAGCTGCACCACTCAGCTTGGTTTCGTCTGCAAACTTTCTGAGAGTACACTTACTTCCACTGTCTATGTCATCAGTGAAAACATTAAATTGCAGTGGTCCCAACACAGACCCCCAAGGGACACCACTCATCACTGATCTCCATCCAGCCACTGAGCCATTCACCACTACTCTCTGGATGCGATCATCCAACCAATTCCTTATCCCTGATTAGTTCATCCATCCAATTTTTGACAGAAAGATGTTGTGGGAGACCATGTCAAAGGCTTAACAAAAATCCAGTAGCTCTTCCCTTGTCCACTGACACAGTCACTCCACGGTAGAAGGTCACTAGTTTGGTCAGGCAGGATTTGTAAGGCGGGACACCTCCCTGTCCTCTATGTGCCCCTGTGTGTCTTGCTGACACTGAACCATTATGTTTCATCCCATATATTAAGCCATTTAGATTATTGCAGGTGGGAACAGATCTACAGCAGGTGAGAACAGATTATGGTTCCAAAATGAATGCTTTTCGTCTCCCTAGCAGTATATATGCAGTAGGTTTTGTCCAGCTCTGCTTTGCCTCTCCTGACATAAATTAATGTGCAAACTAGTTGTATAGAGTTATATTAATAGATCAGTGGCTTTCATTGAGTGCTCACTTAGGCATCTCTGCATTGCTTCTCATAACTTAATATGGTTAAGCAAATAGTTCACAAAAGTCTTAAACTTGCTTCAGTGAAAAGTTTTCAAGAGAAAACCATTATTATTAAATTGGATCCTTATATTCTTTTGTAACAAAACATAAAAAATCAAACGAAAAGTGAGTTAGTTCTGTGATTTTTTTTTAAAAAGTATGCCTGTAAGAACAGAAAGGTGCTATTTTATTTCTGAATTCTTCACAAAGTCTTTTTGATATTGAGATGCCCAGTTTATACTTGTGACAGCCTCTAATATCTAACAGCCGTTTAACATCTCTGTGCAATCCAGTCTCCCACATCTTTTCCCACAGTAGCAGCTATATATTCTCCCTGCCCCAAGGGCACTAACTAGTCTGTAGTTCTCTTTTTCCCTTATTTTGCTTATTTTTTCTGGGAAGACAGTATGATTAACATCTCCTTGGAAAATGTCAGGCAGCATTCACTCTGCTCTAAGTCAGCCAAACCAATTCCTTTCTAAATTTATTAAACAAACCAGTCCTTCTATTACTACCAGAACTACTATTACTCAATAGTACTGCAGGAACACTGCAGTGCCTTGGCTTCATTTTGTTAGGCACTCCAGCAACACATTGCAAATAATTGAACCTTTTCTCAGGGAGAAGAAAAAGGAGAAACAATGGATGTGACTAATAAATGGGAGGAAATGCAAACTAATCATAGGAAACATTTTATGCCAAATTTATTAGAGGGGAAAACAGAAACAATGAATGTAATTTTGATGACAGGTAGGCAAGCTACTCAGTGTATGTAACTACAAACAAATGCTCTCTTCTCCAAAATATGAACACGCCAGTCTAGAAAAGGTAGTGCATCCTGGAGCAAAGGAGTGTGAATTCTCTTTCTCCTCACCAGGCATGAAGGCTTATAGCATAAAGCAGACACCAAACCTTCAACACATTTGTAGTCTCCTTCTACCCTATATTGTGATTTTAATTATCAGATGTCTATGCACTCCTGTTCTTCATAACTAGCTTAGCATTTGGACACTATGATCTCTTCCGGGCATGAAGAGACCCTTAAATCCTTAAAAGTCCCTGTTGAAACAGAACTTCACCGGCATTACTTCCTTTCTGGAGTTCACATTTCTTTTCATATCCAATATCATCTGCCCTCTGGTGCATCCACAATTCATCTCTGAATTGTGATACGGTCATAGTGTTTGAAGGGCAGTAATATTCTGAAAACTAACACTCTGAAAAGAAACCTCAAATGGCACTGTATGGATCCAGCTTTTATTGTCTCCTTGGTGCCTCTAATGCAAGCTGTTTACTTTGGCATATATGAAAGACCACGCTGTTATTTGTCCTAAAATTTGCTACAGATTGATTTGATAATCATGCCAAGTTCTTTCCGTTTCTGATGTCTTCAGTCCTAATAATTCAACTCATTTATCAATGGCAGTAAAGGAATGGAATGCCTCTTGCTGTGCAGAGCTCGCAGAAGTACAAGTGAAAGAACTTTATCAATTTACATGTCCAGAAAGTGCTATAAAACACTCAGCATGGTTCCTATATGTTGCATTTCTGAATTCACACAACTGTAACCATTCTATTTTTCCCATTTTTCTGACTTTCACTGTATTTTCAGAGTAGTTAGTCCTTGACACAGATGGATTCAGCCTCCTGAGGACACAATGCTCTAATGTCCACACTGAAAAGCAGATCACCGGAAAGAGAGTTTACTTTCAATCCTTTGGTAATTATAAATTTACATTCTGTTTTTAAGAAATTAAATTCAAGGAAAGCTAGAAAATTATGTGATCTAGAAATCTACCTGCACATATTTCCTGCAACATTTAAGTGAATTTTCAGGGGAAATCATCAAATGTAAATAAAAAGAGTCAATGTTCCTCTGGAAAAACACAGGTCATGCTTACCATTTGCATCCACATTCAAACGTCACAGCTCCTTGATAAATTACTCTTTATATTTCCACAGACAAAATCTGAACCAGTGTGACTCATCTGCCTGTGTTGGAGATCTCGACATATCAGCAGCAGTAGGACAAGAGGGCATGATCTTAAGCTGTGCCAGGGGAGGTTTAGGTTGAATATTAGGGAAAAGTTTTTTACAGAGAGAGTAATCAGACATTGGAATGGGCTGCCCAGGGAAGTGGTGGATTCTCTGTCCCTGGAGGTTTTAAGATGAGACTGGATGTGGCACTTAGTGCCATGGTCTAGTAACCACGGTAGTGTTGGATCAAGGGTTGGACTTGATGATCTCGGAGGTCTTTTCCAACCCAGTCAATTCTATGATTCTATGATCACAACACAAGATCTCCCAATCTCAGAGTCAATACAGTGTTAATTTGGGAAAGGAAATCAGCTTGCCATGCAACAAACTTAATATGACGTGTGGATAAATTCTGAAGAGTCTGGAAGATCAATAGAAAAAAGCACTTGATTGATGATGGCAGGTCATCTGAAAAAAGGTGTGTAAAAATGAGTCACTAACACTGAAGTTTGTATTCATGGGATTTGATGTCACAATGACATCATTATATTTTAAGTTAATCATAACAGAAGATAGTTGGTTTAACACATGACAAAATAATGCAGCTATCAAGGCAGCAAATACACTTCTATAATTTGGCTGCCTTTAATATAGATACTGCATCTTACATATCTGTGTATCAAGACAACTTCTACCCTGCAGCTGTGGTAAAATCTACAGCAAATTCTTTTTTTTTCCTTTGTAGCTTCAAAAAACCTAAAAATCTGAAGAAAAACTACAAGTAAAACATGCATGCATAATTGTCTTTATTTTATATTCCTTACTTTATCTATTTATCAATTGCAGGTAATGATTTTTTTCTCTATACCCTCTAAATCTGTATGTTCATAAACCTGGAAACTGGATGCAAGTTTTACAATATTCTTAGTATGCATTTCATCATAAGCATTTGTTCATTTATTCCTTCCAGTCCTACTTCAGTACTGAACATAGATTCACATGTACAATTTGGTCCACTATAAACCACAGTGAACAGATATTTTGATGCTTTTAGGACTTAGTGAAATGAAAATGTAAATGCCTACTAAAGTTTGGGGCTGCAGCTTATATGTTTCAAATGAAAGGGAAGAAAAGAGGCGGCAAAAGACAGCTGTCATGTTAAAGTACAATGCCCCATAGGATAAGGATCCCCACAGCCCCTGCGTCCTTTGAGGAGATTCTCTTTACAAATTCAGACTGTGCCTATTAATGCTACAAATGGTCTGGTTTTATCCTTCCTGTTACAGTCTGTTCATACTCTTTCCTGCTGCAAATAAAGCATACCCTGTAATCTGTTTCTTGAACAGAAGTAAAAGTAAAATATTCAATCCCTGTAATATCCTAGTTTCTTTGATAATAGCTGAGTGGCAATATAGACTAATGACTTGTAATGAAGAAATATTCCCCACACATTCAAACACATTTGCCTGGTATGTGTACACTTTCTCCAAGTAACATGAAGAAATCCAGATAGCTTTTCTGGATAAAACAGGACTTCAAACTAGCAGGCACCAGGTAACCATGATACTAATTAGCTGTGGTTTTCTTCAAACCTTTGTCTAACTCACCTATTTAGATTGCACTGTACCATTACACTGTCTCTTCTTTTTATGGGTATACTTATATTGTAGACTCTATAATCCAGTGATAAGAAGCTTTTTGAAAGATATTTAGTCTTTAAGTCATAAAATATACAAAGACAGGCAACGAGGATCAGGATGCAAGACTCCTTTCCTCTCATCAGAGCATGTTCTCTTCTTCTGCAGAATCTATCTTTATTTTTTCCCTTTCATTTTTTTAATTTTTAATTCTTCTACATGCAGTAGCTTGATCAAGCTCCAATAAAAGTGATAGAAAGTGCACCCTACCAGAGATACTCTAAACTTTGGAAGGGTAAAATCAGTTTAGCAAATCTGGTTTTTTCTAAAGTTTTCTAATCATAAGGTTATGATGCAAGAAATATCTCACACCAGCACTGCCAAAGTCCAACATTTGGCTTTCTGATTTATGAAAGACACAGGAACTGGACATAAAACAGACACACACTCTGGTAAAGCCAGGTTCCAGTTCAGATACAGCTCCTCATCTTACGTTTCCTATTGCTTTCTCCAGTTGGACCCTTCAATGGGATAGGGAAAGTCAGAAGACTGCCAGTGTAGTGTAAAGAAATACTGTAAGAGAATTTTCATGTTAATACTTCTGGCAGTGTAGACAGGAAACTAACAGCAACATTAAATAACTGTAATAATTTTAAAATACTTCTAAAACCCTTTAATCATTATAACAATCAGTCTTTTTGGGCACAGAATTTCTTCATCAGAAATAGGAAACAATTTACTATAACCAAAATTTTAAAAATGTAGTAAAAATTTATTAAAAATAAATGTCAGCCGTTGAATAAAATGATGTGACAATGGGAGAGAAGAGGGGTCCAGCAGAGCTGGTTGATATTCAAGAATCACCCACTTCAAGCTCAAGAAAGATCCGCCCCAGTAAGTTAGAAATCAAGCAAAGGTGGCAGGGGGCCTGCATAGGTGTGAAAGGAGCTCCTGGCTGAACTCAGATATGAAGAGAAGTGTACAAGAGCTGAAAGCAGGGGTGGATTAGGAATGCCAAAGCCAGCCTGGAGTTGAATCTGGTGAGGGATGTGCAGAGCAACGAGAAAGCTTTCTACAAGTACATTAACAGCAAAATGAAAACTAGAGAAAACATGGGCCCACTGCTGAATGAGGCAGGGGAATGACATGAGAAAGGATGAGATTCTCAATGCCTCTTTGCCTCAATCTTTACTGGTAAGCTTAGTGTTCAGGAGTCCCAGGTGTCCCAGAGCAGAGCAAAAGTCTGAGACTGGAGGGAAGACACACCTTCAGAAGAGGAGGCTCAGGTGACGGAGTCCACCTGATAGGCTGCACCCACAAGTACTGAAGGAACCTGCTGATGTCACTGCAAGGCTACCCTTGATTATCTCTGAAAGGTTTTGGCAGCTGGAACAGGTTCCTGAAGCCTATGAGAGAGTAAATGACACACCTATCTTTAAGAAGAGCACTAGTAAAAATTCAGGGAACTACAGGTCAGTCAGGTTCACCTCAGTCCCCAATAAGATGATGGAGCAAATAATCCTGGAAAACATTTCCAAACTCATGAAGGACAAGAAAATGACTGGGACTAGTCATCATGGATTTACAAAGGTGAAATCATGCTTAGCCAACCTGATAGTCATCTAGCTTGATGGATGAGGCAAGAGGAGTGAATGTTGCTTAGTTCAACATTTGTAAGGCTGTTGACACTGACTGTGTCCCATAACATCCTCATCAACCACCTGACAAAGTTCAGGTTAGACAAATAGACTGACAGATGGATGGATAGATAGATAGTGGTGGGGGAGGAGGGGTGGTTTTGTAAATACATGGGTTTGTCATCATAGGAAAAACTAGTCAGAATTGTTGTATATATTATTTTATATTTTTTATTCTGTTAGCAATAAATTTTAATATTATTCCCCCACATTGAGTATGTTTTGCCTCTGTAAAACCTCTCTCACCTTTTTAGCAATTTTGTGGGGGTTTGAAAAATTGGGCCAGAGTAAAATCACAACAGATAGATAGACAGATAGATTGATAGATAGATAGATGGGTGGATTAACAACTGGCTGAACAGTTGTCGTGAGGGTTGTGATCAGCTGCAAGAAGTCCAATTGGAAGGAAGTCACTAGTGGCGTGTTCCAGTAGTCAATACAGGGGCTTATGCTTTTTATCCTTCTTTAATTAACTGGATGGTGGGGCAGAGTGCACCTTCAAAAAGTTCGCAAATAATACAAAACTGGGAGGAGTGGCTGGTAGTCCAGATTGGTATGCTGTCAGAACAGGTTGGAGACATCAGATGAGAGTAACCTCATGAAATTGAAAAGATGGAAAAGCAAAGTCCTGCCCTGGGGGAGGAATAATGCCATGCACCATCACATACTGGGGCTGACTGACTGAAAAACAGCTGACAAGGACCTGGGGGTCCTGGTGGACAACAGTGCTGACCCTGAGGCAGGAAATGTGTTGTCGTGGCAAAGAAAGCCAGCAGCTTCCTGGGCTGCACCAGGAAAAGTGCTGCCAGAAGGTCAAGGGTCTACTAAGGGCTTGTGAGGTCACATCTGGAGTGCTGAGCCCAATGCTTCCCAGTGCAAGACGGACAGGAACTTACCGGAGTGAGTCGAGAGCAGGGCCACAAAGATGACTAAGGTTCTGGAACTTGTTTCATACCAGAAGAGGCTGAGAAAGATGGGACTGTTCAGCATGGAGAAGCCTCAGGGAGATCTCATCAATGTGTATAAATACCTGATGGGAGACAATGAAGAAGAGGCAGCCAGACTCTTCACACTAGTGCCCACTGAGGCGACAAGAGGTAATGGGCAGAAATTAAAAAATGTGAAATCCCATCTGCTTTCACTCACCCTGCTTGAACAGTGGCACTGGGCTTGATCTAAAGGGGGCCTTTCCAACCTAAACATTTCTGTGATTCAATGACAAAACATCAATGAAAAATCCACTAATTTCTTCAAAAGTGACTGTGTTCATAAATTAAGACACAGTAAAACATGATGAATGCCTCATTCTCAGAAAATAAAACAGTAATTTGGTCTTACAGAAAACCTACTATTGCAAAGGACTGAAAGAAAAGCAGTGTTTCTACAGAAACACTATGTAACTCTGGAAACAAAAATCCTCTGTAGAATTATGAGTATCAGTCATTTTGAATTACATTAGAATACATTACTGTGAGGAAAGATAACAGACTTTAGAAAGTCAAAGAAAATACAAATTCTAATCTCTTTTAAAAGCCCTGCTTTCTCATTAAGAAAGCCTTAAGAAAATTCAAAGCTTACAGAACTTAGTATTATTGAAGAAGAAGATATCTAAGCGTAACTGACAAATGAAGATGGTCAGGTTGAACAGTCTCCTAAAAAGTATACATTTTAAATATATCATACCTCCTATGATGTTTGTCATTTATAAGCAAAGTGAAAAAATCTGAATTTTTAACTAGCAATATAGTTCATGCCTTCTGATTCTGTTTTCTCTGTTTCTTGAATTAAGTTTTAGAGCAGGGATCTCTGTGTGATGTCTGATAAATGAAGCTTCAGATCCTGCATGTATTCTGTAGGAGTCACTATAATGCAAATAAATAAGGATAGCATGGAGGGGACAAGGTGAAAAAGAGATAGAAAAAAATAATAAAAATAAAAATAAAACTGCCATAAATTAATCACAGACTTTCAAGGTGAAAATAAATGTCATGAAAAAATCTCTAAAAATATTACATATCTAAAACAACTGTTAACTTACTGTATGCAAAATACACAGTTTTCTCTTCTCCTTCTAACACACTTGCCCAAAGGAAAGTGTATTATAAAACATAGTCACTCTTTCTGAATGGAAAAGGAAAAGGGGTTGAAGGCTGGTGCATGAGCTTCAGGGGAGTCATAGCATGCTGGAACATCAGGCTAAACCATGGATCTGTAGAGGCCATAAATCAGAAGGCCAAAATGATCTTTTTCTCTCATTTCCAGAAGAGAAAAAAATTCTGTTGGTTCTGTTTTCTGAGAACATGCAGGAAAAGGCAGGGTTTGGCTGCCTAAACACTGATGTCTGGTACTATAGTAGACACCATAAGGTAACTGAAATATCTACTAACATATATGAAACGTAAAGGAAAATAATCAGGGGCAGAGGAACACATCCAGATGAGAAAGAAATCATTTAGGGGCGTGTACCATTGCATTATTGGTAGTTACAGAACTTCAAAATAATACAAAGCTCCTTAGACAATAAGCACAGCAGTCACAGAGGAATAATCATCTGAGAAAGCAGCATATACTCACATTAACTTTGTGCCAAAAGTAAAAGCTAATCCATAGTATTGCAGAAGATAATGATTGTTCAAGATGTTAGAAGAATATTCATGTGTAATATATGGATTCTTGAAAAAAACCCTACAGATTAGGACAAAATTATTTAAGCCCCTGATTATTGGTCTGACTGCAACCTTGGCAAAAGATCTGCCAATAATATAACATAAAGAGTTAGTGGTCCTACTGGCAAAGTTATTATTGAAAATTAACAAGTAAAGACACACAAAGAACAATGAACTGTAGAACTCTCTGATAGCTTTGTTTGATATTTCTTTTCATCCAAAATTATATAAAAGAATAAAACCTTCAGCTTCCAAAGTGAAGTATAATGAATAAAAAAGCTGAAAGTTATTTTTACTTAAAGAGAAAGTATGCCTCTCCACTCACAAATCACTGTTCTCTGAGGATAAATGGTATTCTAGAAATACTGATGTCTGAATATGATCTCTACCATCCCAAGTAAACAATACTAAGTTTGCCAGACACTCCACATCTAACTAGCAACAATTCCTGAAAGCATTAGAAAAAAGCGTGAAAACGATACAATATAAGAATACCAAAAAAGTCACACAATAATAATTGCAATACTAACTTCTTAATCAGAATTAGTTATGTGTAACTCATCTAAAAAATAACTTCCGAGTAAGGAAACCTTCTCCTTCATGACCTGCTATTTAGAAACACCCCATCTTAGATCTCAAATTTATAGAAATAAAATGTCTATGATCGTCTGACTTTGGGAGGTCTCTGAGATGTTACAGTGCTCTACAGTTAAACCAAATAAACAACACTTGAATAACTACCCTTAGAAATATCACATGGTTAATTTTCAAACAGGAATTAAGTACTTATCACTTCCCATTCCCCCCACACTCAAAATTATATTCAAAAAGCAGTCTTTTAGAAAAAGAAAACAGCAAGTCAAGGAATCAAAATTCTATTAAATAAGATCTCTCACTTTCTGAGACATTGCTTTGACAAGCTTCTCTGTACCATTTCATTAGCAGCAACATTTTAAAGAAAGAAATGTCACATTAAGTAATAGGACTATATATTCAAAATGCCTGTGTATTTTCTGCTATTCTAATTTCTTCAGATGGTGAAAAGTATCACATTGATGTGAAAAGTGATTCCTGAGTTTAAAATTCTGTTCACTTAGCTTTAGACATATAATATACAGTTTTCTATGCAAACTAGGCATGGTAACTTTCCTTTATAGTCACTGGACAGAAATAGGGACTCTAAAGGCAAGTATTAACAATCTCATTTTAGTTATATAAATTAGGAAGAGGTGAAGTGGGCCTAGAAATGCTCGTCTCTTCTCATGGACTATCAAGGGACAGAAAGTCAGAAATTTCAGCTGTATATAAGTACTATGTAGACCTTTATAGGTCTTGAGGCTTTGATTAACTTCATTTGACCTAAAATCATAGAAAAGCAGCATGATTTCTAACCAGATTTTGAGAAACCTGTTGCATATCTAAATGACATCTAGATACTTATGTTAATTGTAGATTTAAAGGTATAGGTAACTTAAACACACATATGTACCAAATATATTTTTGTGGAATACAGCTATTATAAAATTGATATAATGTAACTGAAAAAATTTCACAGCTTGTCTGTAATTTTCTTCACTTCCTACATATCATTTATCTTCTGTTCAAAAACACAGTTAAAAAAAATCATGGAATACACAGCATGCCTATCATCACTGAAATCTTTTTTTTCCCTCCTTTGTCTGTTCTTCATCTTGTTTAATATATCACTGCTCCTTCAGTAAGGTTGGACTAGATGACCCTTAAATTTACCTCCCGTTCCAAACTATTCTGTGATTCTATGATTCTATGATTCATCTCCTTAACTTATAAAATTTCTACGTGAAGAATCTCTTACCAGAAGCTTCCTTAAGTGAGGGCTAAACCAGCTTAAATTACTTCCCATTTGTTGCATATCAATAACACAAACCAGTAACACAAAAATGTGAAATTACTACAAAATTGCTGACATACTATGAACCAGCTGCTAGACAGTAACTTTTCAAAAAGTCTAAAATACCACTTGGCATCCAGAACCTACTGCTACAGAAAAGATGTTTAATGAAATGAAAATAACACAATTGAACCTTATTTGACAAAAATAAAAAATGTTCACACAATTGGCTCCAAAGAACTATAGAACAGTATTAAAATCTATGCCTGGCCTTGTGTAAACAGCTACAAAATTATTTTGCCATGTATCTCACTGCAAGGGAATATTAAGGTACAAAGGCCTGGGAAAAATCCTTAATAGCAACAGACAAAAAAAAAAAAGAAAATCCTTAGTAGCAAGAGGCAATCTGTCTTTACTGAAGCTAATAGTGCAGAGGTTATATATGCAAAATGAAAGATAACAAAAAGGGTGTTGTAACAGGAAACTGCTTAATATAGAAATAGTGTATTCTCAATTGACCAGTGATTTCTTTAGGCATTTTTCAAATGCATTTGAGTAAAATCCTCTTCTTGATCCAAAGCTTTCACCTTAGGCTGCTTCGCTCTGCGTTACACCAAGTATGCACACTATACCTTACACAAACTATGCACATACCAAATATATACCAACAATAACTGACTTTCCAGACAGTGAGAATGACGCAGAAATGTAAGCCTGAGTACACACTAAAAATGGTAGAAGATATTTCCAAATCCACCATTTATACAGCAACACATGTCAAGTTTTGTAACTATGAAAAATAACCTACTAGACCCTGAAAATATGCAGGAGGCAGAAACAGAAATGTTCGCAGATTTGGCTCCATGTGGCAGTAACAGATGACTAGCCATGTGGCTTGGAAGTGCTCTTAAAAAAAAAAAAAGGAGTAACATTCACTTCCCAAAACTTAAGGAAAGGACAGCAATGTTGTGAGTCTATTTAAAAAGCACTTTGCAATTTTGCAGATATGATTGTTCTCTATGCACTGATAAAGAATTCAACACCTCAAAAGAACACAAGCTTTTTTTTTCCCCCGGTTTGAAAAAATGCAAGGAGAACATAAAAAAAGTTTTATCAGCATGTCAGTTGATGCTTTGATCTGTGGAATTTTTTTCAGCAGAAAATTCGGTGGGAAAAATCCTTTACACTCTATAACAAAAACCATCAAAGCAACTTAATCTTAAATAGTCAAAACCAGCTGACTTTTAGCACAAAGATACTAACCTGCAACAAAGACATTTGCAATGTTTCTAAAGAAATAAATAATTATTTAAATAAATAGATCAAAAATTATATTAAAAGCCTAATTTTCAGATGTAGTAGTGCTTAAAAGCCATATAAAAATTTCCAATACCCAACCAGTTCCTGAAAATCGGAATGCAACTGCTCTGATTTCAGGGCAACTTTAGCAGACATGTCGTAAAATGAGCAATGAAATGTGTTGAACCACAGTGGAAAACAGGATGGGAATGCAGAATGCCTTTTCACTACAGCATATTAACAGAAACGTTAGTTTGGCCTAGTTTTATCTTTCTCTGTCAAGCAAGATGAAATTGCATTAAACTACTTTCGCTGAAGTGAGTAAGAAGAACAATCTTTGAATGACAAATGTATATCAATAATTAATGTCATGGACACTGAGTTATCGAATCCCAGCCATGAGAATTACTGGATGGCAGGACGTGCTAATCAAGCCAGGACCCTTTTTCCTATATATTGTATGCATAATAAACAGGAAATGTTTAGGGTCACTTATGCAACATCCAAAGATAAAGGATAGGTCAACAAATGAGAATATAATTAATGTTATCTGAATTTTCCATATATGGAAATTAATCCAAATAGTTTGCTGAAAAGTGTATGAAGCATATGACAAATTTCAGAGTTGAGTCCAGAATTCATGAGTTCAAAGAACCACTCTCCTTCTCTATTTGCCAAAAGTTATGTGTATAGATTTGGCTTAGCTAGCTTCTGTATTTGCAGTAACTGTATATAAGAAGGCCTAAAATCCACTGCTTTCAAGCATCCTCAGACAATACAGGTTGTCAGTCATCCTACTGAAGAGTTGCATTGACATAAGTGCATGGTTTTGGCACAGAGCATGAAATGTTTCGAAAAAATTGCTACAATGTAGATTTGTCTGGCCCTATCTCACTGCTCTGTAGTAGGAAGAAGAACCTCTTGGTTCAGAGATGTGAAACTAGGAAAATCTTGGACAAAGACCCAAAAAATCACATCAGCGAGCTCTATTTGCCTGTTGAAGAAAACTTCCAGAAGAATGACCCTGTTTCAGTCAATAAAATCTAGACTGGATATAAAGATCATTAGAATTGGCCTTTAAAGATCATTATGGCTTTGAGAGAAGGAGGTAATGTAGGAGGTTCTTTATAATATCGTGAATCGAGGTGGGGGGAAGCTATTTTTAGTCTTCAATTTTATATTTGGTTTTTCAATTTAAACTACTGGGAATGTGGAGAGCATAAAATATTGCTTTAATATGTCCCCAGCTGTGGACTTTTCTCTGATAAAATGGAAAATACTATTATCACCTTATATGGATGCAGCTGTCTTTGTCCCAGAGGATCCTAGAACATCGACAAGCTATTCATAAAGAAAAATATATTCACTCAATCATCGATTGCAGCAATCAGGTATTAGTCAGGAATACAAAACCAGTTAGAATAGGAGACTAAACAAGGACATTTGGGGCACTGATCTCATACACAAATCCCTGTACTTATGGCACACGATTAGGCAACTCTAAAAGTCAATAATTTAATTATTCAGCAGTTGAATTTGAAGAGTAAGCAGCACCAGAAAGGGAACAAAAATGGAGCCTTTCCTGACATGGTAGAGGATGCAGAACACACCATTTCTCGTCAAAGGTAATTTTTTATCTGAATGGTCCTAAACAAGAATAAGCAAGATGGCTGTGAAGGATACAGAAGATTTTAAAGAGATGGAACTGAAATTGTTTTAAGGCAGAGGAAGAATATTCAAGATCATGAAAGGATCACTGTAGAACAATTCCGCGGTGGCTCTAACATTAGTCAATAGTCATGTTATTTAATGACATGGTAATAACCGTGTTATTTAGTAATTGGTAATAAGTAATTAGTAATAATTTAGTGATTACTAATAACCATCTTATTTAGTTATTCAGAAATCAATTAAGTTCCTACTGAACCAAAATCTTCTCTGCAGACCTTTGTCCACACTACATCTGGTTTTAGTGCCACATTACGAGAGTAGCTAATGAAGTTCTGAAATTCCATTCAAACTTTCTCCTTCATACCTGTTGCAAAAGTTTGAAAGGAAGATTGATTCTTCATTTTGTTTTTGTTCAGTCTTCTGTTTCATGTGACCTGTAATCCTTTCCTGCTCCAGAAGCAAGGGAGCCATGAATGGCAGGAAGGACTTGACAATCAATTAAGGAACACAGGTATGTCATAAAATTGGACCAAAAAGCATAAATGTTGTATTATGGATACAATTTCTTTTTCAAATGCTCTTTTGCCCAGCATCACCAAGCAACTAGCATCCCAAACAGCTCCAAATATACAGAGGTGATTTGGGTCCTTACTGTCAGAATCTCATTCCTCTTACTTTACAGCACACTACTGTTCTCCCAACTCCTTTCCCCATGTGCTCTGTATCTACTTTGTCTTCTTTATCTACGTAGTCCTTCCTCAGCCTCTCTCACTCTTCCCTTAATTCTGGTGTTTGTCACACACCACAATAATGTGTGTAATGGACTGCTACAGGACCATTTTCATTCTGAAGTCTTGTGTTCCAGGTACTAGAAAGCAAACAGAAAATAACTCTCATTGCTCAAAGGCCAGAGACACAAATAAAACCAGGGCTGACTTCTTTCCTACTTTCTTGTCACCACTTTACATTAATGGTATCAGCTTCTAAAGTATGTACACCACAAACAAACAAACAAACAAACAAAAAATAGATCAAATGGCTGTTTCCTAGACAGAGCAATGCAAAGGATGATTTGTCGGAGGTTGAAATTCATGAAATTCAACAGTGATGTTTCCTGTTTTCTTTTTTTGCAAAATGGGCTCCAACCCTGGCCAGTTATTCATGGAAAAAACATAAAATGTGACAATGTCCAGGAGCATCAGAAAACCCTTCCCTGGATATACACTTTGCTGTTGGTATCTTCATTGCTTGGCATTAAGACCTGATCTGGGTCAGGCTGGAACTAGCAAGTAGCAGAAGGTGGCAAGTTTGAATGTACCAGTGAGGAAAAACCAAGCCCTCAATCCCAAATTGGCTCAGCCAAGTTTGGGCAGAGAGGTCAGCAAGAGCCACTGCCTTGAGAACTCTGACTTATGGCCCAGAAACGTACAACAGCAACTTAGCCAAGCTATCTCAAAGCCATAAAAGAGCAAAGGCCTGAGTCAGCTATTGTATTTTCTTGCTGCACCTACTGAGTTGGCAGATTGAATACTTCAAGAATACCCCTCCAAGAATCATAGAATCAGTTGGGTTGGAAGGGACCTCCGAGATCATCAAGTCCAGCCCTTGATCCAACACTGTCGTGGTTACTAGACCATGGCACTAAGTGCCACATCCAGTCTTATCTTAAAAACCTCCAGGGATGGAGAATCCACCACTTCCCTGGGCAACCCATTCCAATGTCTGATTACCCTTTCTGTAACTAATTTCTTCCTAATATCTAACCTTAAGCTTAAGACCATACCCTCTTGTCTTACTGATAGCTGCCTGGGAGAAGAGGCCAACCCCCACCCGGCTACAACCTCCTTTCAGGGAGTTGTAGAGAGTGATGAGGTCTCCCCTGAGCCTCCTCTTCTCCAGGCTGAACAACCCCAGCTCCCTCAGCCTCTCTTCATAGGACTTGTGCTCAAGTCCCTTCACCAGCCTTGTTGCTCTTCTCTGGACTTGCTCCAGCACCTCAATATCCTTCCTGAACTGAAGGGGCCCAGAACTGGACACAGTACTCCATATCTGTCTGACCAGTTAACCTTTTGGATAATAGAATTGTACTTACAACATTAGTACTTACAATAATCAGTGATGCCTGCAATAAAGTTGTAATGTAGTCTTATGAGGTGGTCATGTCCAGGTTGGGAAGGGAAAGTCAAGGATTAAGGCTCCACCCTTAGAAGTAATCTGATTACTCTGACGAAGAATGAGAGAGCACTCCAACCCTCATTTTCAGCTTGTCAAAAATATTTCTGTTAGCTTCAATTCCATAGGAAATCTTTGCTTGCTTTTGCTTTTACCAGAAAGCTGAAGCAAAGTTTTCATGGCTGCTGTTGCTGTTATATATCTGGATGCAGTTGGCCCTGCAAGGAGCACTCACACTTATTGAAATTTCATCACTGTAAGATGCCAACTAGTAAGCAGAACTTGATGTTCAAGTAGGTGCAGTACTTGCTCAGCTCAAACCCTGCCTTGAGCATGTAAATGCTGAGAGCAAGTGTCTGCAGAAGGCAAAGACAGCAAGCAAATGTTACGATGCTGTTATTTGCACTCTAAATAGAATTATGACTGTCAAGGTTAGAAGGTTAAGTTTAAATGTTAGACTGATAAAAAGCTGTTTTCTGTTTATAGAGAAAAGCTAGAGAGTGACACAGCCAGTATCCTATGTGCCTCTGAGTCTCCAACCTGACTGACCGAATACCTCTTTACAGTCAAGTTACAATGGGGGTTTAACCTTGCCAGGCAAGCCAAATAGCTCAGGCTTCATAATGAATTTCTGTAGAAGGCAACACATCAACACTTTTTAATTGCTTTATCACTGTACTCCAATACTAATTCTAAAAATTAGTAGATGAGTAGAAAACTAAACAGTGAACCCAAAGGTAAAAGAAATAAAGTTACTTAGGGAAGAGTACCTGATCACCCAAGCATAACCTGAAAATACCATCTTAATATAACCAAACAGTGTTGCATTCTATATTAATACATTCTTATGCAAGTGAGCAACATGGACTCCCATGACATCTCCTCAGTTGCTAACTCTGAAACCCTGGCTGACACCTTAAATGTCAGCACTGTTAATTATTTCTCTGCAAGTTATTTCAACAGAATATTCACTTAATGTACTTGCTTCAAAAAAGGAAAATCTTAAATCTATGCAAGATTACAAAACTTCCAGTTATCTACTCTTCAGTCATCAAATTTAAATGTGACCAAAAGTAGCTTCTACAGTTGTTCACACATTTTGTGCCATTGAAAATTAAATTTTAGACTTATCATAATTTAAATTCAGGATGAAAACAAAGCACAATTTGTTTCCTGTAATCCCTTCAGAAAATACAAAGTTAAATTCATGCTTCTAGAGAGCTTATATTTTTTCTGTAACTTGCCTATTTTAACCAGGATAATTTTTAACAAATCCTTATGTTGGTGTGGCACAATATAGCAACTGAAGCAACTGTGGCAGGATATATCGCAAGAGATGAAATGCACAATCTGAAGAATGTTTTCTCTTTTTTTAATTTAATTTAATTTATAAGTAAAAAGAAGTTAACCCAGAAATATTCTTGGCTATAGAGCACTAGAAACCATTCACATGCTGTTAAACCACAAAATATTGTTATGCTTCAGTAGCAATAACTACAAAGGAAAGACTATACCATACTAAAAGATGTTGCAGGAATGCTAAACATTATGAGTTTCCAGTAAAACTAAGCAGCAAACATTAAAAAACAGGTTGTCCTTTTGCACGTACAATATCTAGCATTACATAAATAAGATTCAACAAAGATCTTGTGTCACAACAACCCCATGCAACCTTCCAGGCAGAGTGGCCGGAAAGCTGCTGAGTGGAAAAGCACCTGGGGATGCTGGTTGACGGCAGCGAGTCCAGGTGGCCAAGAAGGCCAGTGGCATCCTGGCCTGTATCAACAATAGTGTGGCCAGCAGGACCAGGGCAGTGATTTTCCCCCTGTTCTTGGCACTGGTGAGGCTGCACCTCGAATCCTGTGTCGAGTTCTGAGCCCCTCGCTCCAAGAAAGACACGGAGGTGCTGGAGCGTGTCCAGAGAAGGGCAACACAGCTAGGGAAGGATGTGGAGTACAAGTCTGATGGGGAATAGCTGAGGGAGCTGGGAGTGTTTAGTCTGGAGAAAAGGAGGCTCAGGGGGGACCTTCTCAGTCTCTACAACCACCTGAAAGGAGGCTATAACTAGGTGGGGGTCGGCCTCTTCTTCCAAGTAACAAGCAATAGGAGAGAAAATGGCCTTATGTTGCGTCAGGAGTGGTTAAGACTGGGTATTAGGCAAAATGTCTTCATGGAAAGGGTTGTCAAGCACCGGAACAGGTTGCACAGGGAAGTGTTGGATACGGTGCTTAGGGACTTGTCAGTGCTAGGTTAGAAGTTGGACCCAATGAACTTTAAGGGTCTTTTCCAACCTCATTGATTCTGTGATTATATTTTGTCATCCTTAGAGATTGATACAGAACCACTAACTTGTAAGTCTCACAAAACCAGGTCTAATGGCACTTTTATCTCCTTTCTGCATTCTCCTGGAGCACTACCCTTAATTTGCAGGTTTCCTCTAACAGGATTCTTACAATTCTCCACTTTTAGACTAGGTTCCAGCCTACAGTATGACATATCAATTGGTTTACCTGGCAAATTCTACTAAATCCAAACTCTTTCTCTTCTTCCTGTCAGTGATTTCATAGGCTGCTTAAGAAAAGAGTAGTTTTCAGTTTAAACTAGAAACAAAATATTTAGAAACACTATTCTTCCTCTATGTCTGTATTATGCCAGGATTTATCAACTCCTGCCAGTAAATTAGTTAGGCCAATTCAGAATCTTCAGGCACATTTTATGCCCATCTAATTTTCACAAGTAGAAATCCCTCTTGCAAAGGTTCTTTTAAAAATGTCATTCTTCTCTTATTGCTTATGTCTTAAGGATTTTTTTGCATAGATTTAATTGCCTCTCAGTGACTTCTGCGCTGTTGTTGATTGATGGCTTATACTGAGCTACTCCTTTTCCTTTGTATAAGGAAATTAAGTTGGTATGTTCATAAACATTCAAACTGACACAGAGAATGCAATCAATAAACTATCATAGAGTTGCTATGAGTCTATCACATAAATATCACTATACCCATGTGGTTTCTATGCTAAAGAAATTAGTGTTTCTTATGAGAGCAACACTGAGCTTACTGCAACAAAATGTTCAATCAAATCTGTCATCTGAGATTGCAAAATAAGGTATGAATATGTCCTGTAAATATAAACTGTATTTAAAGTTAAATACACAAATGCATTTAGTTTTTACTGGCCATTACGTCTCATACTACAAAACCAACAAACATCTGGAAGAATTAAAGTGACAAATACCTAGGAAGAATAACCGGTAGGTATATAATCGTTTATCACTTAGATTACATTATGCTACTCTTAACGCCACCCACCACTTTCATTCTGCTCTAAAAATATGCCACATTAAATTGTGTATTATTGCTTTAGTATTAGAAATGTACCAAAATGTCACCACCCTAAGTATAGAATCCAGCATTTTGACTTGCTAAATTTCATCCTATTAATCACTGCCCAATGCTCCAATCTGTCTAGATCCTTCTGCAAGGCATCTTCCTAGCTAACGCCTAGTCCCCCTAGTTTTTATAAATATATCAGTGTTGTATCTTGCGTTGTTTGACATTTGTTCACATTCTGTTATGTTCCTTACCTGCCCTCATCTACTTTCTTCTTTTTTCTGCAGAAATGCACTTATAGCTTTTCATTTATTTTAATCTATAAACTGTTTTGAAAATAATCTGGGTTTGGGTTTGGTTTTGTTTTTTTTTTTTTCCCGGGCTTTTGTAAAGCATGTGTAAAGAATGTTCTTTAAAGTCACAAATAAAAGTTTTGAGTCTCATAAGGCAAGGCCTAGTCAAGAGATGATGTGGATGAGCTAAAGCAAATAGGAAAGGTCATCAATTTGATACTGGATTTTTCTAATATATGAGATATTTGAATGTACATCAGAGAGTTAGAAGCACAACTCTGGCTAGTGGCAGTGGAATTGTCCTTCTAAAAAGCTTTGAAATGCAGATAGGTAATTTAAAAATTATTTTTCTGTACTTTTTAAGTTGCCTCCCTCCCAGTTCTATGTATACATGACAGATGGAAGTTAAACTTCTAAATAACTGATTACCACTGAGAGGATGAGACACGAACGAAATTAAAATATATGCACAGGAAATGTGGATGAAAAGTGCTCTTCAGTTGCAGAAGATGAACAAATGGAAATTTGCTAGAAGTTACATTAAAATTATTTCTAGTACACAATACTTTAAATCATCCTAAGGTTATGTATTTAAAATAAATCATCCCAAATTTCACTATTTAAAAAATTCTCAAACCTATTTCAATTAGAAGAAATTATATTTGAAAAACTAATTCTATTACAGTAAGTAAATAATAAAGAAAAGTGTCATGAAGTATTACAGAGTGCAATGAAGAAAATTTTTTCAAGGCTCTGAGTGCAACAACAGGTCCCACAACTTTCTCCACTCTTCCCTAGGTGCCTGGCTGCCTGTCCTCCAGGCCACCTCTGACATAGTGCAGCCATTACTGGGGGTCAAGACTGCTACAGGGCTGTGAGATGCTGTTTTGGGAGCCGATGGCCTCAGCTCAGGAGCAGCATTTTGGCTCTGGGTGAAGAATCTTTTTCTCATATCCAACCTAAACCTGCCCTGACACAACTTCAGATCATTTCCTCAGGTTCTGTCACTCGTCAGAGAAGAGATTAGTATTCCTGGGATACTCCTGAAATGACACACAGCCATGAAAGAAGTGTAAATCAAAAATAAAAATATTTTAGTAATCTTTCAGAAAGGCTACAAGGGAAAATTGTCTGTTATTTTCCAGAGTGAGTAAGCAAGTTTTATCAGAAGTTCCTGTGTCACCTGCTCTACATGATCTTGCCTTGGCAGGGTGGTTGGACTAGATCATCTCCAGAGGTCCCTTCCAAACAATTCTGTAATCCTGTGACTTTCTTGAAACTCTGAATATAATTTCATTTTAGTCTCTCATTTATAAAAGGTATTTTTCATATTTCATAGCTTGAAACAGCATTTCTACTGACATGAAAACCATCTGCCTCAGCACCGTATGTAGGAACAAAATAAAATAGATTATTCCTTAGAACTGATATTAAAAATGTCGCTCACTTGGCTAATTTCAGTAAACATACTAAGTAAAACAAAGTCAAAGCCTGAAATTTAGTGTACAGAAGTAGACTAGCAGCTCCCGGAAATGGTCCATGCAATTTCAGAACAATAAGTACAAAGTGAATAGTACCATCCTGGTAGAAAAACTCACTAAACCTAAAAACCCGAAATTATTCCTATAAAAAGCTGAAGTAGCTGTGATTCCTAAAAGCATTTTATTGTTGAATAAGACAGACTGAAGGTCACAAGATTGTAAAGAGAAATGTCATCAGGTCGAGGTCGTTTGCAAAATAACCAGAAAATCATTTGAAGCCCTTTTACAAAAGCATAGTTAGTCATTCAGGAAGGAAAGAATAATATTCAGCCTTTTCAATATCTAGTAATAACAGTGTTTTAAGAGGAAGGAGAGGGGAAAAAAAGGAAGAGGAGAAAAAACTCAAACCACTTTGTCTACCCATTTCTTAAATTATGTTGAAGTACACGTTCTTTACCCCGGGCGGTATTTCCAGAGGTGAAATTCACTCCAGCTTCCTTCAAATCGATGGGCGGCTATTGGAGGGACGCAGGGCCCTGCAAAAGACACCGGGAGTGGCGCCGGGCGTGACACCGGGATACCCTGGGCGCGCCCCTCCACTCCCGGCCGGAGCCGGTGCCCGCCCTGTCCCTGCCTTCCCGCCTCGCTCGCCGCCGCGTTACCGCGTTACCGCGACGACGGCAGCGAGGAGCGGCGGGACGGGCGGCAGCTGCGGCGGGTCGGGAAGGGATGGGAAGGGACGGGACTGGGCAGGGCGGAGCGGGTGGCCGGGCTGCGGGGCTCGTACCGAGGCCATAGAGACAGGGGGTGCGGAAGGAGCGGAGAGGGAACGCGGCAGGTAACGGCAGGGGAGGGAGAGCCCTCGGGGGCCTGGGAGATGCCGTCGGTGTCCCGGTCTCGTCAGGTGTCCGAGGAACCGGAGGGTGCTGTCGGTGCCCCGGTCTCCTCAGGTGCCCGGCACAGCCATGGCTGCCCCTGTGCCTGTGTCACCTCAGGTGTCGGTCTTCTGTGGTGTCACGGGTGCTGATTCTTTGGCAGTGTCACCTCAGGTGCTGGTCCTTGTGGAGCCAGTGCACCTGTGCCTGTGTCACCTCAGGTGCCCGGTCCCTGTTGGAGCCAGGCAGTGCCCCCATGGCAGTGTCACCTCAGGTATGGGTCCCCTGTGGAGCCAGTGCCCATGTGCCTGTTTCAGCTCAGGTGTCGGTCTCCAATAGAGTCAGGGATGCTGGTCCTGTGGCAGTGTCACCTCAGGTGCGGGTCCCCTGTGCAGGCAGTGCCCCTGTGGCAGTGTCACCTCAGGTGCCTGGTCCTTGTGGAGCCAAGGCTGCAGTGCCCTGTGACAGTGTCCGCACATCCATGTGTACTGGTACCCGTGCTCTTGAGAGCTTCCACTGCTCGCTCCCACAAGGAATTAGGGCTATTTCATGCTATCCCATCACCCATAGTGTGGTTGGCTCCTGTTCTTGGATGCAGACAGGCTTGCCCCCACATCCTCGTGTCCTGCTGGACCCACAGAACTGGACTGGTCCCAGTAACAGCCTTATTCTGATCTGTCTGCTGAGATACTTGATGGCTATTTGTTTCAGACCTCATCTGCCAAGCAAAGGAGTGAATAACCAATAGGAGTCTAAAACTGTGTTTGAGAACAATTATATCCTGGATATAGCAAAGGAGCAGAAATGTTTGATGTGTGCAGCCATGGATCTATGGCAAATTTAGGTTTATGTGTTTCAGAGTGTCCCTCACGAAAATCCAGGGCTACACTCAGGCTAGCACAACCTCTAGTATGTCAGTGCTGCACCAAATGCGAGAGCTTCTGTCACAGAGCTGAGCTTATTCCAGAAGTTTACGTCTTGCCCATTCCAGCCTGTAACTAGAGCTGCATTCCCCTGTCCTTGTTGTTTGCAATGGGAAAATTACAGTGATTTAAAGGAAAGCGTAGTCCTATCCAGTATGCACTACTTGGCTGTGTAAATGCATGCATTTAAGAATCTGAATTACTTGATTTTTGGTGTTTTAACAGGTTAAAACGACAATCAGTATTATGGAGGAGGCCTTCGAATTGTTCCAGGAACAAGCTGTCACTAAGTAAGTAATGACTTAGTGTCTTGGGAGTTGAGAATATGATGGAATTGAATTATGTAGGTTTATTAAAAATGCGAAACAAAATATTAATGCTTTTAGAAGCAAACTTGATGCTCAATTTCTTTTTATTTCCATGCAAACTGGAGAGGTTACTGATAATTAAGACAACATATCTTACTGCTTTAGCTAATACTCTACTCACTGTTTCTGTTAGTTACTTAAATTTTTAAAATACCCATACCTGAACAAAAGGGAGGGAAATGAAAGCTATGTAGGTTTTTATTAAGATGTTAAGAAATGTTATTTCAAACTGTTTTAAAAAACAACTGAAGTTGCTACGCTACAGCAGTATCAACTTACATGTCACAGCTCTTAAAACATTAAAAATCTTAAAACCAAGACTATTCATTGCTAAAGCCCTAGTCTTATTTTCCACAGATAATAACCACAATTGTTCTCCCCCAGTATGAAGTGCACTTTCCATCACAATACGTCTATTTTTTTTTCCATAATCCAAGATTAGTTCTTTTAATGTTAGTCTAAAAAAATATGTCAGTACACCATAAAGTCTTTCTAAAGAAGTGAAAACACTAGTGAGGTTGAATATAGGACCAACCCAACCTCTTCAAGGAAAACAGAAATATAGGAAGTATTTCCTCATATAATAAGTTAAACAGAATATTTATCTATCATAATTTGAAAATAAACTTGTTACCTATTTTTCAAATTAACCAGTTTATTCTGTCATTAATACCAAGAAACAGTCCAAGGTAATATGATATATATTAAGTGTAAAAGTATTTCTTAAAATAATAGAAACAGGCATAATTTATCACACCTTATTCTGGCCCAAGAAAGTTTTTAATAGGATTTGAAAGTGGCCTTGTTGTACTAAAGAATAGTGGATGCACTTTTCATGATAGATAAAAATTGCTGTAGTAAAATACTATATTCTGAGCGGTGTGGCCCTTTTCTTTTGCTTTGAGTGGCATTTTTTTTGTTAGTCATGTGATTGATTGGTCAATGTAGTCATATAAAAACTTGAATTAAAAAAACTAAGAGATTGCTATTCTTTGGATACTGTTTTACAAATCAGAAGCCTATTTCAAGAGGTCAGATTCTGCCTTGCCTGAGGTCAGATTCTGCCTTGCCTGTGTTTTAATCGACACATATGAAATTTTAGGCTATTGCAGATGACTCTAGAGTGATTTGTCCCATCATAAACCAGAATTCTTGGTAGTTATTTATTTCCATTAACTATACAAAGAATCTGGAAGAGTAGTTTAGGCTACACATTCAATGAAAGGAGACATTCATTTCAGTCTATGCTGACAGTATTCCAGAGATAATGCAGAAGCTTTAAAATTTGGGAAGATGGCTGAGTAATGGTGGTGGAAATCATGACAATTATATCGCACCTGTAAGGACTCATAAATAACAAATAATCCATCCACAGATTTGTATGATGCTGTATGGTTGAAAATTCTTGAATAAATTAGTTGTAGTTCTTATAATAGAACTTTGGGATAGAAGATTCTAATGGACTATTTACAACTGATTTACATATTTCCTATTTTTAAAGCAAGTTTTACAATAATAAAATGAATTAATATTGGCTCAAGAACCTGAGTTAAATACCAAAAACTAATGAATGTTCTGTGTAAGATGGAAATATTTGTTAACTGCATAGGTTTTGCTTGCGTTTGGATAAATACGGCCATACTTATTTTCCTATTTATGAGCAAACCTGAGTAATAAGGGAAGAAGGTATGAAGTAGAAACAGACAGTCAAGACATTTCTTAAAATGGCAGTTTCTAAATTACAATTTTATTCTAAAGTGTATGGACAATAATACTCTTTCTATGTCTACTAGGAAACAGTGAGAAAAATACAGACCTATGCAGAACTCCAAAAGACAAATAAATAGGGCTAGAAAAGTCTAATAAGTGCAAAAATCATTTGTGATAAAGGCCTGGAGTGAGTAAAACTTTTAATCTGGATTTTGGTTTGTCTAAAGTTGGAAACATTTAGTTTTACATGAAGATAAATAGATACTAATAACAGCAGAATATGAATCATGTATTTTTTCAGCTATATGGAAACAGAATAAAAGAAGATTAAGAGCTTGCCTACATCACTTTAAAATGAGCTACCTTTAAGTGGTTTGAGCTGTTTCAAAGTAAATGAACCCCCCCCCAAAAAAGCTGCCTTTTGCTTAAGTACAAGTCATTACTTCCCTGTATGAGGAATCCGTTTGGTGTATGCATTCTACAAAGTGGGAATGCTGTATCCATACAGGTAAAAAAACCCAAGCATACTTCTTTGCTTTATGAGCAAATTCATTGTCTCTGTGTTTTTTTACCTGATGGCATATTAAACAAAAGAAACCACTGCATTCCACATCCAGTGATAAAATAAATTCTCATGATTTTGATACCACATGATTGGCCATATTATGAAGGGGCTAGTTAGCATTCTTTTCAAAACACTCAGTGTACTAAAAAAATAGTTACAGCAGCAAGTAGTACCTCTATGCTAGTAGGTGGGGATAGCTGCAGCACTGTTAGCAATACCAGTGACACAGTACAGAGTAGTTTTGATAGTGGAACAGAACCAGTAATCTGTAGCTTCTTCACATACAGCTGTCCTTTTGCAGCTGCAAGTGTATTAGAGGATCCATGTAAGAAATTAGAGAAAGTGAAGACAGACTGAGAAGCTGTTTCAGAAGGGATTTTTCTTTCAACATCTCCCTTTTATATATTGGTGGGTCTAGGTTCAGTAAGCATGCAAGCACCATTGAGAGAAAATTTTCTAGCAAGGGCTGAAGAATTTGCCTTTTGTGGGATGATCTGAAAGAGAGAAGTGAAATTTAAAAGGGAAAGGTGTCAGTCAGGGTCTGAAAGGGTAATCTGATGATCTAGGCTCGAAGTTGCCTTTGCACTTGCATAATATTTAGATGATCCATGTAATGCACAGTAAAGAAAGTACCTGTTTCTGAAGGCTGAAATAAGATGTCTGAGTCATTGCTGGTGGTTCACCAAGGTGTTGCCTCATGACATTACATGAGGCTGGAAGGGCACAGATCCTTATAGCAGTATCAAAGAAGAGGTAGTCCTGACGCAGTATGGCTTTGTTTTCTGTTTTCAAAAGCCTGTTTTATATTCCACTCAGAGGGTATCAAAGTTTACTGCATCATTAATGCTACTTTTGAGATGAGGTTGAGGCACTTGGATGGGGGGTAGTTTTATTTTGAACCACGAATATCACAGTGTACTACTTGCTTGCGCTTTGTTTATTATCATCCTATCTTTCATATTGAATTTCAAAATGGCATTATGGCATTGGTAACAGTTTTAACATTTAACATTAATGCCTTTTGGCATTAAGATTTATGTCTGTATTTAAAAAACCTTTCCAAGCTTAACATTGATGATGTTATAGTTTCAAGGATTTGTTGATGTAAAAGAAGTTTTAGAGAATTTGACTTTAAAAAGTCATGTAGAGTTTTAATTATGACATTACAAATCTAAAAAATTTGCTCCAATTTCCTGTAATAATTATCAAAACAAGGAATATGCACAATTTAATCACTATATAACAGATCTTTGATAAACAAATATCCATACTAAGGAGCTTTTTTTCAGTTTAGTGCAGTCAAAAGTTGAGCATTTGACTCTAGACCTACATTTGAAGGCATCATTTACCTTTCCCGTTTCTTTCTGATGTTGAAAAGTGGTTAATTCCATCAGAATTAAAATAAAGTTTTAGCAAGGTAAAGAAACATTTGTTTTCTCTCTTGAAAAAATAAAACTCTTTTTATGTTTTTAGACCTTCTCCATGTGAAGCTGAACTTCAGGAATTAGTGCATCAAATTGACATCATGGTAAACAGAATGCAACTGGAATGGGAAAGAAAGATGAGAGCTTTAGAAGCAAAGATGGATATCCAGGATCAAGAATTAGCAAGTGCCCAAAGCAAACTGGATCAAAAAGGTCAAGAGGTATTTAAGAATATCACGTTCTATAAAGGAAGTATTTATTCTGGTACTTACTTATTAGTATGCTTTAAACGCTCTATAAGGAGACCCGTTTGTTCTATTATGTAAAAATGCCAAACATCCTTTAAAGGTCACTAATTATCCTTAGTGTTTTGTTTTAAATTGTGCTTCTGTTCTGAAAAGTGATTGTAAAAATGTCATTGAAAATCTCGTATTTCTTCTGTTTCCCTAAAGTCTAAATCAAATATCCTCAGTTTAACTGTAAAAAAGATAATTTTATGTGTTTTTTCTAAATGCCAACACTTCTCGTTTCATCAGAAATTTTAAATGGAAGTGTACAGTTCAAAAAGCTTCACAAAATTATGTCTCTGTAACTCCTGTTTATACCTGATTTTCATCATTTTACATGATATACTGTTTTTGTATGACAATTTTATTCATTGTGAAGATTTGAATTGTATTACTACTTTGACTTTCTTACGAAACTGAAAGCCACAGTGTACCTGGTGTTGTCTGTACTTCACAGTCTTGTCTGCTGAGTATTCATTCAGAAGCATCAAGAAATCCTTGCATAGCATTCAGTTCAAGACAGCAGAATATAGGTGTCTACACAAGGGCATTGCTATGTGAGCTGGGTGTCTAAACTGCCAGTGGCAGTTCTGAAAATGGAGTAACTCTCCCTAATGAGCAATTAGGAACTTGCCCTTAGTCATCGTGGTCAGAGGAGCCAAGAGAATAATTCAGGTAGCCAATCCTCAAAGCCTCAATTTATTTGCCTGTACAGAGATGTTATCTGAAATACTTTAGCATATTCTGCCTAGCTTCCAGCTGTCCTTCCAGAAAAGCATAAGTGTAATGTATGCATTTGGTCATATTTCTCAGATCTCTGTGAAACTCAGTAATAATTCAAGTTTTCTCAAATGGCACTGTAGTTAGGGGGTTGAAATGAGTCTACAATGTCTTCCAATAATTTGTACATAAGTAGTGGAAAGTCTTTTATGTGATTTATTAGAGCCGTTCAAGGAAATTTTTCACAATGGGGCACAGCAGTTCATTCATATAGCTGGGTCAGAAAAACTTTCAGAAATTATCTTTTATGACAGCCTTGTGCAATATTATCATTAAATCATAACATAAGCATACACTGAGATTTTTTACTATAAAAATCCTCGATTTGATGTTGATACCACAATCTGGGTTTGTGGTATCCAGTTTTATTATTAAGTTACTGCATTAAAATATATTTTTAATATCTCTCCCTTAAGCAATGGTCTTCTTCCAAAGTGTAAAATTACTTTTCCAAAAATGACCTACTTTGAAACACTTCAGAAAAGGTACATTTGAGTGCTTATTCTAACTGTAGGTGGGACTACTTCAACAAAAATTGGAAGACTTACAGAAAACTAAATATGAAATGGCTCAGAGCTACGAAACTCAGCTTCAAGCACTGAAATCTCAAGTAAGAAAAATGTCGATTTCATTATTTTGTGATTGTATTATAAAAAGCTTATACATGCCAAATGGTATAGATGTAGTGTTATGGATTTGGGAAAGATGAATCGTGTCATACAAATGATGATGACCGCAACTTCCTCCCAGGCTCCATTATAATTTCTGTACTGTCATGTCCAAACTGCTTGGATGGATTTTGATGTGATTGTAACATCTGTTATGAAGACAGATACGTGATTTCCTGACTTCAGACTAACAAAAACTGAAAATTAGTAAAACAGATAGTTAGATTTATGCTATTAAGACTCTGATGCACATTAGGAATTTTAAGATTTATACTGTTCTTATGTCTTTGTTATACATTTTTCTGCTTTTAAGGGACTATTAAAGTGGTTTAATAGCTTTCCATAAGGTGTAGCTTTCCATAGTATCAAAACAGGAGTAAGCTAGATTAATGATACTGGGAATTTGTTTGAGCTTTATTTATTTCAGAGTGTGCTTACAGCCCAGAAAGCCAATTGTATCCTGGGCTGCATAAAAAGAAATGTGGCCAACAGGTCGAGGGAGGTGGTTCTCCCCTTCCACTCGGCTCTAGTGAGACCCCACCTGGAGTGCTGCATCCAGCTCTGGGGCACTCAGTACAAGAAAGACACGGACCTGGTTAGGGCAAGTCAAGTGGAGGCAACAAAGATGAGCAGAGGTCTGGAGCACCTCTCCTGTGAAGACAGACTTTGAGAGCTGGAGAAGAAAAGGCTCAGGGAAAGCTTAGTGCAGCCTTTCAGTAGTTAAAGGGGGCTTATTAGAAAGATGGGGACAGACTTCCTATCAGGGCCTGTAGTAACAGGAAAAGGGACAACAGTTTTAAACTGAAACCTGAGGAACAGTTTGGGATTTTTCAGTGAGGGTGGTGAAACACTGGAACAGATTGCCCAGAGAAGTTGTGGATGCCTCATTCCAAGGCTAGGTTGGGTGGGGCTTTGACCAACCTGGTGAAAGATCTCCCTGTTCATGGCAAGGGCTTGGACTAGATGATCTTTTAAAGATCCTTTTCAACCCAAACCATTCTATCGTTTTATGATTCTGTTTGTCTGTGTTTGCTCTGCCACTTGCATTTTTGTTTCTTCACTGTTTTCTACTTCAATCATAAATCAAACATTTTTATGAAACTTCAGTTGTTTCTGCCTCTCACATTTGAAGAAGTTAACATACACAATTCTGCATTCTTTTTCTGGCCATTTTCTGTTCCCTTCACTGGATTCTCCTACCAGATACTTAGTGTTATAATTTCCAGTCATCACACTTACTATATAATCATCTTAGATTGCATAAATTTGCTATCATTATTTTCGTTTAGAAGTGATAACACCACCTGAATACATCAAACAAATAAATGCATTACTTATTTTTAACGTTATGTTGTCTTCAATTTATATTTTGTTTTATATATGAAAATTGATTTGGCAAACAGTTCTGTAAGTAAGCAGTGAATGCTTTGATTGTTTTGTAATTAACACTTTCAGTCATTTGGGAGAGTAGGTAGAAATAAAAGCTGTTTTATCATTTACACAAATTACATAAAAAGAAACATCTTAGCATGATTATTGAGAAGATAAACATCACACAGTGAAAAACAGTGTGACTTTTTACGTATAAGATGTAAGCTACCTTTAGCAATGCAGAACTATCCCCCAAAATATAGTATATCTCTCTCTTGTCCTGTCCTTTTTCACATTTGCTGCAATATTTTTCACTTCTTAATGATTTTTTTTAATCACATGCTAAAAATGATTGGGTTCATGTTACATGTTATTGCTAAGATCTTCGATGAAATTGAACCTTCTGAAATTAAAACTCCAGGCCATTTTTGATACAGATTTTTATTTTGAAGCTGTGAGTTACCCTACAGGTTCTTTCCACAGGCAAATACAACATTTTCTCTTTTTTAAAAGAAAAAAAGTATCTGATATTTCCTACCTACAAGCTTTTTTCTTTGAACCTGGTTATATTTTTTGCCCAGCTCCTCCTCTGTAGTTACCACTTAGACCATCTAACCTTTCTTTGACTTTCTTGATTGCTTCTTCTTTTATCTTTATTCAGAAGTTTATATTTATAGCTCTTAAGAATATACATCATTTTCTCAGTCCATGTCTCCAAACATTTCCTCCTCTCTCAATCATCCTGTTTATTTTGACGAAAGTTTCAGCACTGATGCTCTTTCTATTTTATTTTCCGATCTCCATTCTTATCCTTTCACCAAACTATATTTCTTCATGAAATGCCCATCTTGTACACACTGACTGAAGAAGTAAACTGTTGAATGCCTCTTAGGAGGTCTGCCTGGATTCTCTGTGATAAACAGAAGTCTGCCTGTCAGAACAATTCCAAGCACCTGTGCTAGACAGGACTCTCCCACTCTGTGTCTCTAGCTTTTACACAAACTCATATCTAAAATATAGAGCTTCCTTGACAATATTAATCTTTGCCTTATCTCCTTTGACTCCCTTCTTTTGGTTCTTATCATCACTTGGAAGTTATACCACCCTCTAAACTGTATAATATTAAGAGCTACACTTTAGTTTTGCACAAATGGTATATTACTATTTACCAATAGCATTATAGCTTTCTCTGCAGATGTATTCTTAAAATTGCTCCCAGGATTTGTTCTTCCTTAATCTCACTAGAAATAGAAAGGATCACTTTTTCTAGCTATCAGAATGCCAGACTATTTCAAACAAATTTCTCTTCTGTTCTCTGTGCTTATTTTCCTTGGTACTGCTAAAACCAGTTGTTTAATGAGCAGTAGTCCCACTGAATTGATTGTGTGCCTGTTGAATGCAGTAATACCTATATTTTTCTTGTATTAGGGAAATTATTCCTAGTATGTAACCTGAAACTCCTAGGCCACACTGCTGCACTCATTCAAATGTATAACATTTTGTCATAATTCAATAGCAAAAACTTTAGAGGTTCATCTTCATTACTTGCTCCTCCTTTTTTTATTTTTATTAATGTCTCATAGCTATTCTCATTTTGAAAATGACAGAAATCTCTCAGCAAAAGAACAAGAATCTATTCTTGCTCTAAGCACTTGGCAACTAATTGCCTTGCTTAGACATTTAAAAGCTAGATGGCTACATGTGAACTACCTCAGGCTCCCTTTAGAATCAATGGAGAGAAATGGACACCCCGAGAATACAACTCATGTCAGTGTATGACAAGAATTTAAGATAGTTGAAATAACTAAGCATTTGCAGGCAGCTTTTTCTAATGCAGAGTAGCTCAGGCTTGTATATCTAACTTTCAGAAACCTGAACTTAGATTAATTCTATCCCAGAACTCACTAAAGTGCCTCATCTTTTGGTCTTTTGTTTGGTTTTTTTTTCTTTAATATGTAAAACATGCAAAGAGAACAACTTGGATGTTTTAAAGTGAATATCTAGCATTAAATGGAAGGATTCTTGGCTTTAAGTCTAGTTTCTAGTTATGATAACATCCAGAATCTAATCTGTCTGTAGTATCCTACTGTCATTAAATACTCAGACTGAATTTTCTGATTTTGGCCATTCTGTTCCATTTTAGACTGATTTGCTGAATTGATGGATCCTGTATTTCCTAACCTTTTTAGCATGAACATTCTAATACCTGTCTTGTCTGAGTTTGCTCTTCCCAGGCAGTTCACATATGCCATAATATATCAAGAGCAAAACTGTTATTTGCAAAAGGGTATCTTTCTTCCAAGGGTGTAGCGACCACGAGGTCGCTAGCCTTTATATAATAAAGAAACCATGTACGCTCTCTGTGAGATGGTAATCAAAGAGATTTTATTTGAAATCGGCGCTTCCATTTATACCCTGATAACACGTGATCTTCTAACCAATAGGATTGTCAGTCTCTGCGCATGTCCCTTGGCTTCCCTGCCCTCGGTGCCATCCTCCTGCACCTTTGGGACATGCCTCCTACACAAGGGCAATGAGTTCCATGTTGTTTGAGCCTGTATACTCTTGACTCATTTCAGATATTTTATCTTAACTGTGTTTTCTGGCAAGGTCAACTTCAAATACAGGCAGATACTCTGCAAGACTCCTGATTCGGTTTTGAAGGCAGTATCTCAGCTCTGTAAATCCATGTTACAGAATTGCTATTCAGACATTCCAAGTTGGTCAAATCTATCCATAGGCCTCCCCATTTCATGAAACTTTCTAGTCCAGAACAATCTATCTTCTTTTCAACTTTTCAATTAGTTTTCTCTGTCTGTGGTGGTTTGAGCCACCACAAAAATCCAAAATCCAATTTCCAGGCTTCCCCACCCCTTCCCACAGTTTTATCTCAACACCAAAGAGAAACTTTCAGGCAGACACCTCTATGGGGGGGCAAGGGAAGTATATACTTTTATTACTATACAAATAAGTACTGTACAAGCTAAAAGCAACTATATATATAATATTACACACTTCTATCAGTCCCTTTAAGCTTCTCCCTCAATTCAGTCCAGGAAAAGCCCTTCAGGCTGATAGGTAACTAGTCTTTCTCTTGTGGGAGTGTTCAGGTTCCCACCAACCTCCAACTGTTTGCTGAAGTCTTTTCTTCCTCACGAAGTCCAAGAAGATAGCTCTGAGTCCTTTCTCCTTGGTTCCGTGCCATCTCTGCTGTGTCATTCTCTCTCTCATACCTCGGTTCCGTGGTGCTGTAGTTTAGTTCAGCTTATCACATGTACGCGCCTTGGAATTTTCATTCCTCCTCTGAGTTTTCGGCTGTCCTCCGTTTAAATCACTGCAAGGACATCCTCCGGGCCTTTCTCTGGTCCGTCTCCAATTTCACCTGGGGTTATCTCCCTGGCACTGAGCTGCGTTCAGTCCGTCCACTTTGGCTCAGCTCCAATGCCGAGCCTCCCCTCCACTTTACAGTGAGAGGGAAAAGAAGAAGCCCCCTCCGCAGTCTAGCTGCAAAGGGGGAAGGGGGGAAGAGGGCTTGGCTCCTCTCTTCCGCTTACCTTCAGGTGTTGTGAGTCTCTTGCCTCACAAACACACACTCACTCCAATGCTGCCTCCAACCCTGGCTTAGCCAGGGCTGTGGGCCGCAGGGCCCCCCTTCCCCCTGGAGGGGAAAAAAGGGGGCCCTGCCACCCCTGGGCCTTCTCACACCCACACACTCACACAGCAGCAGACACAGCAGCAGCCAGACAGACTGATTGCCAACAACTTCTGCCGGTTGTGTATATATGATTTTTCACAGGAGTGAACAAAACGAGCAGTGATCGTCCCTCCAGGGGAGACTGCCCTGGCACCCAATCACCTCTAGGCCCCCCGGCTCCCAGGGGGGCAATTTTCAAACCATGACACTGTCCCATATTATGATTCCCAAGTTCATCTCAAATGTCTCTAGGAAGTTTACATACAATTTTTTTACTTCAGTTTCTGTATCTTTTCTAGACTTCTTTGGCCATCTTTGTTATCTGCACAAACCTCATTGTTCAGTCCGTGTTGATTCAACAGGATTCCTTTCCATTTCCAATTACTTCCTTGGAAGTAATTTCTTTTCCAAACAGTAGTTCACTTTGAGCAGTTAACAAAAATATGAGATTTTATGGATTTTGTTTGGTTATACAAAGAACTTTATGTTAGAGTCAGAATTTTTAAAGTCATATATACCTGAATTTAAAGGAACTTATCTACAAGAGACACAATCAGTAGTTACAGTTATGAGGTTCTTTTCTATTCAACATTCTTCACAAAGTTCTTTTGCTCAGCTTTCCTTAAAACTATATTTTTAGTGTTTCCTTTGTCAATATCCTTGGGTTTGCTTTTTTTTTCCAAAAACAAATGTACATATCCCTACCAGACAATGTCAGTTTTCTGTATCAAACCTTTTAACAGCCACTAGAGAGACCCTTTGCTTGTGCAGTAGAATGAACTGGTTGATCAGACCAGCTATTTTTCTGAAGGGGCTGGTACTTCCCTTGGTACCTTCCCTTCTCTACCTCTACCTCCTTTCCTCTGAGTCCTTAGTTGGATCAGTAGGCAGCGTCTTTTGTCTGTTTAGCGTCTAATTCTGTGAGACACTCTGCGGTAATTAACGATTCCAGCAGAATGCAATCATCACACATGTAACATTTCCACAATTTTCACTATAAGAAAGAAACATGCAAGTTTAAAGTAAAGTTTAATGATAATCTGTCATTCTTACTAGTGAAGCATCCTTTAAAAATGTCAACACAAGATGGCAGTAAACAAGTATAGAACATTCCATATAAACATTATAAAGGAAGTGACTCTATGGGTAACTGCTATGAAGAACTTCAGCAGAGTTAAGTAGCTGTCAAATGAACCTATTCAGTTAGTTAACATTTATGTGAGAGCTTAGTCTTGTTCATCTATAATAGATTAACTTTATTAATTGATTTTTTGTTACATTGATTAAACATTTAGAATGCTGAAGCTGCAGTTGGTGTTTCTAGTTTAAAGAAAACTTTGGCCATGTGGTCATCTTTGATAGAATTTTTCATGTTCAACTCTGGTTTTGTTTTTAGTTTTCAAAGTTGACACATAGTTATGAAAAGCTACAGTCACATCAGCTAAAACACAAAAAGGTCAACAGTAGAGAAAAATGTGAGGAAAGCCTAGTGACATCATCTGACCCAAGAAATTTGTACAAGAAACTGGAGGTAAGAATACTTTGTTATTATATTCTAATTTTAATATCCCTTTAGAACTAATCTGTGATTTATAGTTGTAAGCTTTAATTTTCTCATAATTCTACAAAATTATATAATTTTCTTGCTTTGGCAAGAAAGATGCATAGTTTAATATTAATATTAATTTTTTCTAAGAGTAACTATAAACAAATGTTACTGTTTTCCTGATTAGTATATGTGTATATGTGGATTATATGATCTCTTGAGGCATCAGACCTTTTACATATGCAGAGTACTGTCACATAATACCTACCATTAATTTAAGTTTTATAAACCTCAGGACAACCTTGACCATGTTGGGTTACATAGAAAAAAAAGATTTAGGTTTGGAAAACTGCTTGTTGCACATATATCTTGACAGCACCCATGTAGCTGAGACAATCCACAACCTTGACCTCAGTGCCTGGTTTCCCAAGGTAATGCCTGAGGAAGGATTAGGCTCTTAAAAATACATGCCACAGAATCCAGCATACTGATTTGGGGACTAGATAATAGGTGCTGAGAACAGAATCCAGTCACATTTCCTATCCCTTTGGACACAGAATGCATTGTAGTGGACCTGTTCTTGGATACAGGATGATACTTATTTCTGATCATAATTCCCAGCCTTAACTTCTCAGAGTTACAGTTTACTTTACAATCTGTGGAATAATCAAATGTTTATTGGACCAGCAGAAAAGTTAGGCAACACAGAGAACTGGCATGTAGAGAGTGTGCCTGGAAGTGGTGGCTTCTCCCCAAATACTTGTCTGGCTTCATTCACTGGTGCAGAAACTGGTATCCAGTCTCAGTTCTTATAACTGAGTGATATAATATCTAGCTGTGCTAATTTTTGCTGCTTCTTTTTTGCTTACCCAATAAATTTGCTGGTATTCTGTGCAAAGTGAAGCAACTTCAAAAGGAAGAATTCCAGAGCCTGTTAAAAAATAACATGTTTGTTGGGTAGAAAATGAACATGAGAAGATTCTACTTCAGATTCTGTCTGGAAGGATTATGAAACTGTCTTCCACATATGGGAAGAACAGTCTAACCTGTAATCTGATGAAGCATAGGAAAATCACAAAAAAAATTTGTATTTTCTCTGGCCATCCTCTATAAAGAGCATAATAAAGTAGTATATGCTTAGAGTGCTTACCAAACTCGGTCCTGTAGGTAAAGCAAGCAGAGGAATATCAATTGAAAGTGAGAGCTAGTTGCCTAGCTGCTAAGCATTGGAAAGATTTACATGTTTATGATGTAGATTTATGATGCAGATGATGTGGACACTGAGAATTTATGATCAAAAAATTACGCTGTAGTAGATTTCAAGTACTTTCGTACTTTAACTGTAATTAAGCAAGGTTTTAGGGTCTTTATTTTGGACTTGTCTGTCTTTTATGTTCTTCTATAAGGTACAGGATTAACTTCTGCAACCTTCAGGTGACTGCACCCACACAGATATCCTGGACACATTGTAGTTCTTCATGATGTTGCTGTCTCTTCCACATGGAAGTTCTTACCATCAGAAAAGCTACTACAATTTGGACTGCAGCATAGCTGCCAACAGCTGCTACTACAAGAATAATAAATCTATCACTGTCTAAATATATCACTGCTGTGAAACTGTCTGATCGAGCTAATTTGAGACTAACCTTATTCAAGATTAAAATTTGAAAATAATGTAAGACAATGCTGTAATTTGATTAATTATGCAGTATGAAAAATAAGTGCTTGGAATATATTTAGCAAATTCTAGTATTCAGGAAATAATTACTGTGTTGAAAATCTACTAAGCTCAGCAGTAAGACCTTGAACCTGAAGTCCTCATTAAGTAGTCTGAAACTCCATTTGTATCATGTTTTATAAAATAGAAAGATATTTATTGTTTTAAATGCCAAAGCAGATATTAGGAAAGCTATGAAATAAGATTTGTATTAATCTGTGTTGAAAAGCATTCAATTTTGTTTCCATAGAAAAAAAATCTTATTTTTTAAATTTGGGGAATATGCCAGTTTAGGTTAATTATAAAACATCATCTGTCTTTTTGGAACAACATTTCCATTGTGAAAAAGGACATTCTCATAACAGTTTATTAGTTTTCACTGTATAAAGGATTATACTGTTATTTTGCTAACTTTTCAAACTAAAAGAGCAACAGCTCTAGTAACTGGAGTTCTCCTGCTTATTTTGTAGTATACTGCCTTTAACATGTGAACATATAAGACCTGGTATGATCTAAAAGCAAATTCAAATATTCTATAAATATGAATGTAAGTGCAAATACAAAACCAGTATTAGATAAATCTGATGTAATAGAATTAAACAGTTTTTTGTTTAAACTAGGTGAACTCAGAACCCAAAGCAGCCATTGCAAAGAGGGCGAGAAGTAAAATTTATTCAAGGTAGCTGCTGACCCATCTGTTACAGAAAAATAAGAAGGCAAAAAGCAAGCACTCAAAACATGTGTCTGAATATTAAGGATTTGATTCCCTCTTGATTACTCTGCTTGATATAACTTTAAAGTCACAGGAACAACCATTCAATAAAATGAATATATTATGGTAATAGCCTAATACCTACAGCAATTGTTTAAAATATTTTATATATTTTATAATTTCTATAGTTTTATAATATATTTTATAATTTTTATTCAGGGATTATGTTCACCATCCATTTTTGTCAGATTAATATCCCTTAAGACTGGATTTTTTTCTGGTGGGGATGACTGGATGGCTGGTTTATATAATTGTTATTATTTTCTTCTTTCCAAAATTATGGAAAGATTGTGTATTAATTAAAAAACTAAATTTTTTTTAGAACTATACAAATTGCAAAAATATTTAGATTAAGGAAAAGAGATATTTTCCCTATGTTTTCTACTCTTGTTTTTCTGTCTTTCAGGAATTTAAATTGAGAGAAGGGGATAAGAATGGGACAATCTGCCAAAATTTTCCTGTTTATTTGGATGCTCAACAAAAATTATTGTCTGAGAAATATAATTTATTTCAGGTAAAAGTCCTACCTTCCTGCTCTAGGAAGAAAATGAACTGTTTGCTCAGCTAGAACTTATTTTAACTTAATTAAAAAAAATTAATCTTAGAGTGAATCTGATAATGCATGTCTATATTGGTCATTAATATATTGCATTAGGTAAGGCAGGCCCATACTGGAAGATCTAATGATACATACAGTTATTTTACTTTAATTTTCTCATGTAAATGAGAAAATGAATAAGTATCATGATGAAAATTACAACATTTCTAAAAAAAACCCCAAAACCTAACAAAAAACCTGCAAAATCCAGTGAATATTCCTTTTTTACTTTTAAAGTATATTGTGGAGATACTTTTATCTTCTCTGCAATTTACTGATATGCAATTAATTATGACAAGTTATTTAAAAAGTTTCTTACCAAGTAGTACGTGCCATGATTATGTTGACTCAAATATAAAGTTCCTTCCAATCTGTTAGCCTTCATTTTTTTGAAGATCATAAATATATACTAATACCGTTTATGCAGAAAAATGAATTTTCATATACTACTCCAGAATCACTCTTGGAGTTGTTTGCTGGATCACTTAACCCTTTTTTTAACATATTTTTCAGCTTTCTAGTTATGATTCAGTCCTTGGTTGACTTTGTGATTCTTTTCTACTTGCCAATTTGCTCATTACTTTTTTTATATATAGCCTATTGATCCAGCATATTTTAATTTTTTTAATTCCTTCCAATCCAGAACTAAATGTTGATTTAATGATGTCTTGATGATCTATCTTGCACTAAAAAAAAAGAAAAAGAAAATAACTCACAAATTGCCTGGGCCAAAAGACACCTTGAAAATTAAGTAAGGGGAAGCCAATTATGTTGCTGACTGGTAATTCCCTTTTCCACTGTTACTAAGCTCATTGGATCTTAATCTAGTGAAACTTTTTCTTAACGATTCCTATGAGAATCTTTACTCATATCCAGAGTTTCCAAGAATGACAATTAAGTTTTGGGTTTAGCTGCTGAGAGAATTATATTCCAACTACTGAACTTCTGTACAAATGTGTTAAAAGACCAAGTCTTTGACTAGACAAAACTATTGACTGATACATATTGATTATATAGTTAGACAAGTAAAAATAAAGTACTCAGAGTGATCATTCGCATTTTTCTGTTGAAGCTCTCATTGCCAAGAGTGAACTTTCTTTGAAGACAATTTTCTTCACAACTGTAACAGAACACCTGTTCTGATGGATTGTTACCCCTTAACTGTTTCAAAAATGTTAATTGTTCCTGTGTCTTTGGCTCAAGTTGCTCTTTTGTGAGGTCTCTGATTGCCAGTTGGAGTCTTGCACTATATTTTTCTCAGGATGTATTGACAATTTGGTTTGTCAGAGTCCATAACTTAGATGTCAAAGGGACCTTATTTTGTTATCTATAGGAATGAAACTGCAAATTTCTTTTGGCTTTTTATTTGATATGCAGCCAATGATCCATTCTGCTTAGGTTCTCAGCCAACACAAATTACAGGAACATAGTCAATAACATCAAAAGCTGTCTAAAGCATGACTTCTTGCAGTCCTTGTCAGTGAAATATGGTATTTGTAACCCTATTTATTTTTACAATATATTTTCTTGCTCAGCTTGGTGTCTGCACATGATATATGATTTTCAGATCATATTTTGTTGTCATTTTTCAACTAATTTTCAGTCTTCTGAAAGATTAGTACTGCTTGTTAATCTCCCAGTAGAGGAGTCCATGTGGATAGTTTTTTAAACAGCAAAAACGGTTACCATAGTAATTATGCTTCTTCACAATGCCTGTGAATTCAGAAATAGTGGCAAAACCAGTTTTCTGAAGTTTTGGTTTTAGGATTTTAATTAGCACAAGAAACTGAATGAAGTGTAAAATTCTACAGAATGTGCAAATAATTCTTCCCCAGGTTTAAGGATAATGGTCTCAAAGAAGTACAGTTCCTGTTGTAACTGAGCTGTTTATACATGAACTATGTAATGCTAGCCCCCTAGTCAAAGGTTAATATGTATCCTGAGGCGCACACACACGCAACAACTCCTACTGACTTCAATGAATCAAAGAGGAACATTTCTCTCAAATTATTTTCTATAGGCAACTGCTTTGAGTAGGTCATCATAATCACCTTTTTCACATTTGAGGATCATTAACATTAAGTCATAGGAAAATACACAGCACAGGAGAAAAAATCCTTGAAAAAATTCTATGCCCTTGAAGGTTTCTGAAACATATTTTTACTGAGGGCAAGGAACATGAGACCAAAAAAAAAGGAAGTATCCTTTAGAGAAGTAGTTAAAACTGTGTCAATTGTGCCACCTTTTCTAAGCAAATACTGGTGAAGATGTAAATAGCTTTATGATTTCAGTACTAACGGTTTCGTCCTAGCAATTTACATATAATTATTGAATTAATCTAAAATATTTTCTTGCTTTATAGAAGCAGACCCAGAATTATCAATTCCAAATACAAAATAAGAAAAAAACCCAAGAAGAGGTAATTACCTATGCCCAGCCTGAAAGTGAAAAGGATGATTTGATTATTGAAAAACTAAAGGCAACTGTGAATGAAATAGCAAGGAACAAGAATAAACTTGAAGAGGAAAATCTGAAGCTCCGTGAAGATCTGAAAGTGTACCAAAACCAGTGCCAGGTAGTAATAGTTTTTCATGGTAACTGTGGAATTAATGCTGGAAAATTAATTACTTAGGAGTATACTTTTAAAAGTTGTATTGAGATGCCTACATAAAAGATCTGTACATTAGGTGTATTCTTTGCAGGAACACAATGATCTGTGAAAAGTATGATTTTTTTTTAGTAAATCAGAAATAGGTTTGATTTGTAGTAGTATATTTTTTCTTGTCTGTTTATCTAGGGTTTTATAACTTTCCTATATCCATAGCATCTCCAGGAACTTAGCCTAGTTCACTTGGTTCCTTGTATTCAAATGACTTCTATGAAATCTCTTTATCTGATTTATACCTTGTTGCACACTGTGCCATATAGCTAGTAAATAAGTATATAGAGAAGTGTACAGTATACTTTGTTATTTTTGAGGGGAGATTTGCAGTCAATGAATTTTTAAGTTGCTCTCCATGTAAAGAACCATTCGTTTTTACCTTACCCCTAGTTTACTGTTTTTCAGCATAGCACTGACCTATGAAGACAGCCATTTGTGCCTCTTCTTTTGGTCTTGGTACATGAGTTCTGACAAGATTGAGATAATACAAGATCTTTACAGCCTTTTTTATTAGCTGTGTGTGAAACAAATTGGGAATGAGATTTTCGTTGCTATTTTTTTCTGGTAGCATATATCATTTATGCTTTTGCTTATTTATTTAAGCACTTCTAGGTTCAGTAATATATTGAATGGCCTCTATTAACTTCAGCTCTTTCTGGAGAAAGATCCATTTCTGCTTATAGACAGCCTCGCAGAGTTATAACAGCATATGCAATAAACTTTATAGGAATTAGCGTATATGTGGCAGAGGTTAATTTCAGATGTTGTCTGAACAGCCAATTCATGTCATTTGCACACTAGTTCACTGAGTCTTTTGCATTATACAAGTTATTGGTATACCAGCAAAACCTCTGTTTTGGTGCCTGTTAAAAAGCCTGCCACCAAAAGCAGTGGTACTAATATACAGAGTGGAACAAACCACGGCATTTGGAGCAAGTGGATAGATGCTGTAAGATGGAGAGAGTAGAAGTCAGAAAATCTTCAAACAGGAGGAATTTTGGAATCCTGAAGAAAATACAGGAGGTGTAGGAAGCACTGAAGATGTTTTAAGTAGAAGTGGAGATAGATGTACATAACATTGTTACCTAAGGGGCAGAAAGTTGCAGAATAACTGTTGGTGGTGTGGAACACTGCTGTATTAGAAAAACTGCATTCGGAAATAGCTGCATAAGGTAAACACTGATGTAATGTCAATTTATAGTGAAAAGGGGTAGCTCAGAGGAAATATTTTTTTAAGGAATGTTTGTATGAGAAAGAAGGAAGTGTGAGGGCTGCTGTCAGCCAGAAACAGTAAGCAGGTTTGCATGAAGGAGAGCTAGGTGGAGGATGGGAATAGTTGAACATGATATAGGTAAAGGAGGAAGCAGTTGATGGGAATCCTGGTGTGAAGAAGTCTGATGGCAATGAAAGCAAGACATTTATTGTGCCTCATATATCCTCTATGCCTATGACCATTTCATTTGTGCTGCTAAATACTTCTTTCACACTATTAATTAGCAAGTGATAAAGTGAAATATATGGAAGACCAGTTTGTTGGCTGTACAGAAAATACGAAGTTTAGAAAATCCAAATGGACACTGCAGTCTATTTCTCTACCTTATGAATTATCTGACAAACTTATCTGCAGCCATACATGGGAGGCAGTCTGAAAACATCACACAGGGGGCTTGGTTCTTGAAAAGTCTGCATTAAACTGCTAGACACTAATTTACATAGAAACACATCATATAATTGTATTTAAAATGTTGAACAGTGCGTTGGCATTGGGAAGGGTTTGGTAGTTGGGGTGCTCCAGGGTTGGCCTCTGTGAGAAGCTGCTACAAACTTTCCCTGTGTCTGACAGAACAAGTGCCAGCTGGCTCCAAGATGGACCCACCACTGGGCAAGGCCAAGCCCATCAGCCATAAACACCTTGGGGATAACATATTTAAGGAGGGAAAAAGAGCCCTGCACAACTACAGTCAGGAGGAAGGAGTGAGAATATGTGAGAGAAAAAGCCCCGCAGACCCACAGTCAGTGCAGAAGGAGGGGGAGGAGGTGCTCCAGGTGCCAGAGCAGAGATTCCCCTGCAGCCCATGGTGCAGACCATGGAGAGGCAGCTGTGTCCCTGCAGCCCAGGGAGGCTCATGGTAGAGCAGAGATCCACCTGCAGCCCCTGGAGGACCCCATGCCAGAGTAGGTGGATGTCCAAAGGAGGCTGTGGCACCATAGGAAACCTGTGCTGGAGCAAGCTCCTGGCAGGATGTGTGACCCCATGGAGAGTGGAATCCACACTGGAGTGGGTTTTGTGGCAGCACTTGTAACTCCACAGTGGGGGACTCACTCTGGAGTAGCCTGTTCCTGAAGAACTGCACCTCATGGAAGGGACCCACACTGGAGCAGTTCGTGAAGAACTGCAGCCCATGGGAAGGACTCACAGGAAACGTTTGTGGAGAACTATCTCCTGTGGGAGGGATCCCACACTGGAGCAGGGGAAGAGTGTAAAGAGTCCTCTCCTTGAGGAGATTTATTTTTTATTTCTCATTATCCTGCTCTGATTTGATTGTCAATAAATTAATTTCCCCAAGTTGAGTCTGTTCTGCCCATGGCGGTAACTGGTGAGTGATCTCTCCCTGCCCTTATCTTGACCCACAAGCCTTTCTCTCATGTCACTCCCCTGTCCAGCTGGGGAGGGCAGTGATAGAGTGGCTGTGGTGGGCACCCGGCATCCAGTCAGGGTCAACCCCCCACAAAACAGCACTGAATAGAACTAGAGCTGATCAGGAGATTTTTGAGGTTTCGTTTTGGTATCAAGCGAGCCAAGCTAGTCAAAGTAAAACTTTTCACAGAAGAAAAGAGAAGGTTTGGCAAATTTTTCAACTTGAAATAGACTCTTTATAAGTTGCCTTTTATTTGATGTTCTCTAAACAAAACCTGAAGTTTTCTGATTCAAAATTAATTTTAATTTTGGTGTTTTAACCAGATGCAATAAATATTTTCTAAAATAATAAGTGGTGTATATATGTATTTTTTAAGTGATATGTGAAACAGTGAAACTCTTGGCCTGAAGGACTGTTTCAATTATTATTGCAACTGCTGCTGTGACTGCTGTTCTTCCTGCTACTATTATAATTCAAAGAAGAAAATACAATTTATGTAAATATGTACGATGACTACAGTCCGCCAAAGACAATATGACTTCTGCCTGACAATTGTGCAAAATTCATTTCCTTTATCCACCCCAGAATGAAATCAGAGGGGTAACTGTCTCCCAGGTTCATATATTATAAAATAATTGTGGCTATTTCTTGAATGTTGAAGTCATGAAGATGATAATAAGCAAGTCTTGCAGACAATTTTAACAGTTCATTAAGCTTTATTTCACCTGCATATGTCCCAACTTGCATTTCAGTGTTTAAAAAAGCTCTCTTGGCCTTAATGTAACAAAGGATAAGATGAATTAATCCATATATACAGCCCTTGCAAAAAAAAACCAGCAACGTAAAAGCACTTCATATCTGTCTTCAGCAGCCCTTTCAGCCAGAAGAAAACCACAGGCTTCTTGAAAGGAAGGTCATTCTCATATGAGGCTCTAAGGAAAATAAACTTTTGAAGTTCTTTCTTGCAGTGTCATTTCTGGATTCCAGTTGTCTTTTGAAACTTCAAAGGCTTGGCTTTATTTTTGTTTTTAAAGATGGAAACTATGTTCAAATAAAATTAAGAAATTATGAGAAATACTAATGTTTTCAGTGCAATGGTTTTAAAGGTAAAGGATCAACCTCCTTGGAAAAATCCTTTTTTTTTAATCTGGAACATGCTTTTCGATCTTAGGTGACAAGAAATAAATATTCTCTGGATATTATTATTGCAAGAACTGATTATTATTGCTACTTTTTTTATTCGTGGGTTATATTTCCAAGTCCTTGTCTTTAATATGTTTTCAGTATATTTTTGTGGAATTCTGATTTTTTCTTTGAAGTTCATATTTTATTATGCCAAATGTAACATGTCTTCAGGTTGTCTATCACATTATCAATCAGAAATTAGAAGTAAAGCAGAGATATGATTTGTCAAGTCCCTAAGAAAAATCTTTTTGTGATTTTTTGAAAATTTTGTGATGTTCATTTAAATAAGCAATTAATACCATGCAGATGGACCTAGTTTTGGAGATGATTTCTATAGCATTGTACTTTTCAAGCTTATAAATTTGGAAATACCGTTAAGAAAAAAAAAGGAAGCTACTTATGGTACTAATTCCTGCATGTGAAACATGTTCTATGATGCTGCTAAAACAAGCAAACTATGTATTTTAGATGTATTTAGTACAATAAAGAACTTCTGAATGATGTTTCCTATGATAGTTTCAGAAACAGATGCATTGGAACATTGCAAGAGCTAAAGAATATTCCGCATCTGATTTTTAGATGAGATTTCTGAAGAAGGAAACTGACAGGAAAGCAATACCTTTTTCAGAAATTGAAATCATGTATGTCCTTTCATTTAAATTATACAGGTCTTGAATACAATGTGTTCCAATATAGCATTTTAAGGTGTCTAATTTTATTTAACTGTTTATGCATTTGTTTGTTTCTTTAGAATATGGAGGCAGACGTTTCAGAAATGAGACATGAGCTGGAGTCACGGGACAGTCTCTGGAGAAGGATGCAGCTGGAATGCCAGCAGTTGCATACAGAATTATTGAAAATCAAAGAGTACAAAGATACGCAGGAAATTCAAATGAAGTATGTATGTTGAAGACAGTATTTAAATTAACAAGTTCTTCTGAGCTAATAACTTTTTCCTTCATTTTATTTACATTAACTCTGTTTAAAAAGATACTCTGGATTCGAATATCAGATCCTAAACAATTTTAGGCTGAGCATTTTCATTGGTAATTATATATGACAAGATTTCAGGCAGTGGATGCAGACTTTGTTAAAAGGCTTTAATGATGCTGAGATCTTTACAAATCAACGCATTTCATATATTTCTACCAATGTGTTTACAGTCTTTCATTTTCTCAGCATTAAAACACCTTGGAAATAACCTCCTTTGAATAAAATGTTTGTGTTTTTATGGTTTGTCTAATCTGCTGTAGCCATTTGAGATTATATGAAATACCAGTCTACAAGAGCTTTCAGGATTATTTCTGTATATACTTACAGTGTCCTGAACCTCTAGACATCTCCCACCTGGTTTAGGCCAAATGTTGGTTGTGGTTTGTTTTTTTTCATCAGCAAGCAGGTGTTCCACAGTGCTAAACTGGGGAAAGGATACTGTAGGGTAAAGAGTATTGAACGTTCTGCTTGTTTCATGTTTTGTTTATTTCTTGTTTAAAGGCATCAATCATCTCCTGTTCAACTTACTGAGCAACTAGAAAATAAAAACACTGAGTTATTACTATTTGCAGAAAGTCAAGAACGCCAACAAGAAGAGCTAAACAAGGTATTTCCAGATCTTAACCGCAGTGTAGGATTTTTAGAAGAGAGGAGGGTATGTGGATACACAGAAGAGAGCAGGAGAATACACTGTAGGTTTAGGAGAGCATGGAGGTTTCATATGTGAAAAAGATTTCATATATGGTTGCTTTTCTGGAGGTATTTATGTAGATGTAAAACTGACATTCTGATTCCCGTGCAGTAACTACCTACATCTTTGAAATAATGGGAGAGAGCATGCCTAAGCATTGCTGTGATTCAGATAATGCCATGCAACTAATAAAACCTGCAAGGCTATGAGTAATTAATAGCCTATAGGAGGTAAGTTGTAGCTTGTAGGTGGTCTCATGATATGCAAACACATCAACTGATACAAGTTAGTACAGCAGATACCCACACGACTAAGCTTAATCAGGTACCTGCTATGCAGTCTAGGGCAGAGCGCTTTAGTTTGAACCACGCATCACATTGCATAGCACATTTCAGAAGCACTGTGAGCAAGCAGCCATGGCATGGCACTGTGGAATGGCGGATGCCTTGGCAGGCCAAAATACTTTGAATGTAGAGGATGCTCAGAACTCATCTAACAGGCATGTCGTGGTTTTGCTGAGTAGCAATGTGAGCAAGAGTCACAGAATCACAGAATTGTTTAGGTTGAAAGGGACCTCTGGAGATCATCTAATTCAACACCTCTGCCAAGGCAAGGTCACCTAGAGTGGATTACACAGGAATGCACCCAGGTGGGTTTTGAATGTCTCTGTTTCGATGCAGCTGACTTGGATGCTGGAATTTTGGCATGACAATCGTGATCAAGCTCTTAGGTTTTTTGCATTTACATATTTTTGTTTAAAATTCTAATATTTCTGTGCAGTTTCCATAAATAAAAATGAAATGCCATCTGTTACTCATTGCGCACAGTACTGCAAGGAATTAAAATGGGTTTAAGGGTTGTTAGGCTGGTGTTTGTAGTTTTGTTTCTTAGACAATAAAAAAAAATCTATCAGCACTAAACTGTTGGTTGTAGTAGAAAGATTATGAAAACAACCTTTGTGTTGATACTTTGAAGAACTCTGCACAGGAGACACTGCAGAAAGTTTGACCTTAAATTTTATATGTAATGGCAGGAAAATTTCTCATGAAGTGATTTACCATATATACTCTTTATTTCTAACATAGTTTCTTATTAAAGAGTCTCTAGATCAATTTATTTATATTGCTCCTGAGTTAATTTAGGTTTCATTAAACTTATTTTAAACTAACTTAGGAGCAATATAAATAAATCATACTTAAGCTTATTGAATGGATATTTTCTTGCATATTTACCATAAATTTCAATATTTTATTTTTATTACTTTCTTTTAAAACATTAATTGAAATATGTTATATTTTGTTCATTGATAATACTAAATATGCAAATGAAAGTACAAGAGAAGTGTTAAAAAAAGATGTAAAAATAAATAAAGCTCTGTGCACTGACTCATGAAGATGTTTTCTTTTACAATCTCAAAATCTCTGATTCAGTTAGAAGAGTTGGTGTCTTGGAAGCAACAGCAAAAAAAGTCACTGATAAGTAGCAAGTGATGCGATGATATTTACTGCACAACATTTTTTCTTTTTGAAATGTATTTGCTACAGATAAGAAACCACATTTATCGAGAGGAGCAGTCCCATTGCTCTGAGGGGGAAAGAATGAAGACAGAAATCTCTGACCTGACAGAGGAGCTTCATCAGAAGGAGATCACTATAGCAACTATCATGGAGAAAGCTACTCTTCTGGAAAGACAGTTAAAAATGGAGTTAGAGACAAAAGATAAATTGTTAGCAAAACAACAGGTATGCAAGCAGGCAAAACCATCTTACATCATTTTACTCCACGCTATTGATAATGACATTCATTATTGGTGAAAAAAAGACATTGCATTTCTCATGTAGTTTTCATCAGTAGTGCTGTAATATCTGTGTAGTATTACTAAAGCAGCCAAATTGACACTGGAATACAAAAGCACTAGTAAATGTCAACTGTACATCCAAATTGCAGTTTTTTCTTACTAGATTTCAACATGCAAAAGATCTTGAAAACTTCCAAGTTGTGGTTATTATATGTGCTTTATCACTAGAACTGTTTATTTGATTATCTAGAAAGTTTCTAATTTTTAGTGTTATATAAAGCTCTTTGAAGAATGTTACAAATCTGCATAGAAAATTCTTGTAATTTTAGAGCTGGAAACTCTTAAGATGACAGTGTTTTAATGGCAAATTACAGTTTTAAAAACAAATATGTTATCTTCATTATTTAGTTGGTAAACCAAAAAAACCTTTATATTTATAGGTTTCTGGTTGACTCTGGGTTTTCTGAGAGGGTCACTACATATTGAAAATTGTGATTAATGTAATAGTTTACTTTTGACAATAGGAAAGTTAGTGTTTGGGGAAGATTAGAGATGTCTATTAGTGTGTGGCACTCTTTACTAGGTCACATTCCTGATCATATCACTAAAAGAATAGATGTCATTTCTAGGCATCATGACTAGGATTTCATTCAGTTTCTATGACCTGTAAAATCTGTCCCTCTTTGTATCTCATAACCGCATGTGAACTTCCTTTTTTTCATAAGTCTTTACTTCTTTCAAAAAGGTAAATAAAATCAGAGACATTCGTAAATCTTCTATAGATGGCTTAATGCTTCTTTCTGCTTTATTGTTGCTATATTTAAAAATATTATAGTAAGTGTTGTTACTAAATTAAATAAATTAAACTGAAATATCTATATTCATTGTTATTCGAGTTAACAGTAATATTCTTGTATTTAACTAAGAATTTAATCTTTTCCTAGTTATTGGAATTCCAATACCAAGTTATCAAATCTGAAAACACACATCTAAAAGGGATGGTGGAAAACCAGGAGCATGAAAGTTGCATGGTAATTTTTTTTAATATATGAAATATGGAGAACAGTTATGTATACTTACTGTAAATGTAGATTGAGACCATGGCAGATTTAGACATTTCTGGCTTGCATAAAGTAAATAAATAAAAATAAGGTGTGCAACATAATCAGAACCAAGTGGTGTTCACGCACAGCATGAAGATGGTTATAGCTAGGAGTAGTTTCTACCTTAATTGTATTAAACAATAAGCTAAATTTTTCAATAACTGTCTAGACACTAAACAGTTTCTGGGAGCCTATTTTTTTGTAAGTGTTGTCACTTGTTTAAGTTTAGATAGTCATCCTCATAGACACAAAAATATGCCCCTTTTAATATTTTATACCTTTGTTCATATGTCATTTACCTAACAGTGTAGAAAACTGACACATTTTGCTCCACCCAACTTATTTTCAGAGTTTAGTATTTGTTTCTCTCCAAACAGGGGATGTTTAAAATTTAATTCATAAAAAGTGTGCCATAAGGTTATGTAGAACTTTAGTTTATAAAGATACCTGCTGCCTACCACAAAAACTTCAAAACACCCCCTGCTTACAGAACATCTGCAGCTACTCTATCTATCATTAAAAAAAAAACAAACACTGGAATGTTGTTTGTAAGTACTGAGGTAAATACATTTTGGGGGGATTTGTAGCCTGTTAATTGTCTTACTGTATCTGACAAATGCATGAAAGAATGTCACGTATATCCACACCCTTAAAATAGCATATATATCTGTCAGTGATTTCTTACCTATATATACATATACTCTACTATGGATATATGTGTATTTATATATGATATATTATTGTGGAAAAAAAGATGGATGTGTGCATGCATGTCTAGCTCTTCTCTACAGTGATACTCTCCTTGAAGATTGAGAAGAGCTGTCTGACAAGAATCCTTGGACGCCTCACGTGTTTTTTAAATTTTAGCAGTAAAATCCAGTTACTACATACACCAAGGTCAATATACATTTCAGTGGATTTGTGGACTTAATAATTCTTTCCTGCTTTACTAAAGTATTGTGAGGATCTAAAGAATAAAGATTGTGAAAAATTTGATATTCAGATTGTGAAATATTTGATATTCAGATTCCAGGAATTGGGGAGATTTTTATGGATGCATTTGTGCTGTACGGTGGAGCACTACACAGACCTCTCAGACTTGTGTCAGCCTAAGTCAGTATGGTGTAATGCATCATCAGGCAGGGTTACTTTCAGGGTTTAGATTTCCAAAGAAATGTAGCTGTGCCAGCTCAGTTTTGGGGTTACATGCCATTGTAACTTAACTGCTGATTCTAGATCTATTACTGTTTGGATGAGTTAGCGCTCTCCTTCTTCCTCTGTTCTGCCACTCCTCCCACTTGCAAGACATAGCTGAGCCCCTGCTCCCCCATCGTTACAAAAAATATTAATTTTTCTTATACTTTCTAGCATTTCTATTCCAGCTTGGCTCATAAGTTTCCCTTAAAAGTAGCTAAGTAAGGCAAGGTTCACAGGAAGAGGTGGCATCAAACCAGTTAATGCAAGGAATAGACAAGGTTTGAGGTGCAGGAGCGCAGTTTTGCTAGCAGCATACTAAGAACCAAACCTGTAATACTCATGAGTTACCGGGTTCCAAAGGAATAAGGTAAATCTAGAAATATATGAAAGAACAACTTAATAAAATGCAAGGGGTTTTAGTGTTTTGTATGCAATCTGATAAACATTTTGAGAATTTCCTGTTGATGACAGTATACTGTTTTGGCAAATAGATTACACAATTGAATGCAGTAGTCTGCAGAGACATAGTTCCAAAATAGCTAGCTCAGGTGTGCAGCATAGGCTTCATGGAATAAGTAACGGGAGAAAAAAAGAGCAGAGTGTCCTGGCTAGACAACTTCCAGAGCTAATCTCCATTGTCTCTTCTTGGTATCCTAGTGGATCGGCTCTAGCCCCTGGTCACAGTGCACATTGAGTATTTTGACTTGTATGCCACATGGGCTGACCCAGTGAGAAGCAGGGTTTAGTAACAGACAAAATGCACTGTGCTAATGTGGCTTTACTTTACTGCCTCTGAAACTGAAGGTGACTATCTCAACACAGGTATTAAATTGTGCCTGTGCACATACCCTCTATCTATTATAGTAATGAACTTCTCTAATTTTTCTTGTTATTTTTGGACGAATTGTTACTGGAGGGAGCAATACAGTCTGCAGCTATAGCTGTTATGGTTGCTTTTATGTCATCAGTTTTGTAAAGCAAGCGATGAATTTACAACAATAATATTTTGAATGCATGTTTATTGAGAAATTTTAATTTGTTTTATTGTGTTATAGAGGCTGTTTTTCTTTCATTTTCATTTATCTACAGTAATTCTTTTTTCTGGAGGCAATTATCTTGGTTTGCTCTAAATGTTGCGTGATTATGTATGTTATCTAGGTCTTTCTTTAGCATGGAACATTGTTTTGTGTTTGCTTGTTAAAAATACACCCATTTATTGTGGAAAAAATAACTACGTAATGATGGTTTTATCTCTTTTCACAGAATATAGATTTATGTAACAAAGAACATGGAAATTTCACAGCTTCTGTTCACAAAACGAAACATGAGAATTTAAGACTAGAAAATAGTTTTGCTAAACTACAAAATGACAGAGAAATATCAATACTGGGTTGCACAGATACATATGGAGAAACAGAGCACAACTACCAAATCCGTTCAAAGATGCAAGAAGAGGAAGAGAGGTAATGATTAGATTGTGTACATATATCAAACTTCCTGTAAGTGTTTTGGAAGCATCTATTTGGGTAAAATTGTTAAGTTTTTTCTGTTTCTGTTCATTCAGAACTCCCACCAACATAAATATCAGACCTAGTTAGTATATTTGTAAGCAGTTCCTACATTTTTCTGGGTGGCTGATGGAATTTGGCAATAAATGAAGTTCCAGAAATGTTTTATCCCTATTTTAGTATTTACCACATGAAACAACTTTAAAAACTTTTCATGTGCTGCTCAAGTTATCCTAAGTTCCAGGTTTTGCAAAACAGGACAAACGGTATTTTTACTGCCAAAAAAAAACAAGACAAGGAAAGAATATAAAAACCAACATGAGAGGTACACTGCTCCATGGGAGGTTATCTTAATAAGCAGTTTGAACTACAACCCCTGCTAAAAAGGTTGGTGTCCCCTGCTAAAAAGGTTGGTGTCCCTCCAGTTTAATTTGTTGGAAGTTTCATTAAATATATTTTAATGCCTTGTCTGGTTTTGGTGTTCCGGGGTGACCTGATTTTTAAAAGAAACATAATTTCAGATGCCCTGAGTAAGTAATTACTACAGTAAACTCCTTGTTAGGGAAAAATAATGAGACTTAAGAATACTCAGACTCACAGAAAAAATTGTAGTGATGACTTTCTTCTTATTTCCCTGTATTCAGTGAGGCACTGAATTACCTTCATGGCATTGCAGGAAAAAAAAAAGAAAACGAAGTCCCTGCTAAGCACTAATATAAAATAGTTCTGTGAAGCAAAGTTGAAATAGTTGGAGCCAAAATTGTACATATTAAGATTTCAAACTCATACATATAGTTTCTGGCAAAATATAAAATGATTTTCTTTCTGCAAAATAGAGTGCCATCACAATATATTTTTGCCTAGAAGTTCCTTTTCAAGAATGTTGTTTAGTGTTGGACATAGTATTCATGTTTATATAAATAAATAGATATATTATATGTATGTATAGATATGCATATACATAATGTGCATATATATATACATAAACAGAAGTGGCAGTTATGGCTGTTTTCCTACAACCCACTACACAAATGATGTTGAAGGTTTTGCAGAAACAAATATTTACAAACCAAGATACAGATTATTCTGCATCTGTAGGTCTCATAACTTCACCAAAATCGGTCAGTGCAATTTTTGCTCATGCTTCCACTCTTCTCAAGTGAGAAAAAATAGAATTTTTCCCATTTTTCTCATAATTTACACTTGTACATAAGGGACTGTGAAATTCCATTTATGAGAATGTACATGTATGAGACAATAGAACTATGCACGTAATTTGCAGAGTTTTGATTTCATAGCCATTGAAGACCAATGTTGAACCAAAACTGGGAGAGTTAACCTTTCCCATAGCAGAAATCTTAGCCACATTACAGAACACAATATAAATTATAATTAATATGATGAAACAGATATATTGAGCCTAGTTTTCAGGATCTAAACCACACATTTGAATTCCTAAATGAAAAGCTATCTAGCTAAATAAATACATACACAGATTTCAAAAAATGTGCAAATTTCACATGTACTCTATATGCACATCAGCCAGCCAGTCTTTTTAAGATTGGGCCCTCTCTATACTATCAGTTCTCAGTTCCCAGACAGGAGACTACCTCAAGATTTTCCCAGAAAACTAAAATTAAATTTTCAATCATCAAATGTGTGCAGATAAACCAGGGAATTGATGTTGGTTGAGTTAAAATCTGGGGTATGTTTATTTTATTGTGAGCATAAACCCTGTTATTTCTGGTTTAATTTGCAGTTCTGTTTCCATGGTAATTATGGCACTGGAGAAAGGGCACAAAAACTTTTTTTACATAGTAAAAAAATAGAAAACATGGTGTTTGTGCAAGGGAGGGGTATATATATATATTCTATGGTATTTTTCAGTCATATCTCTCAATCAGTACTGGAATCCTGGGTATGGGCACCAAGATGACTTAGAAAGGAGACCTCTAAAGAAAACACAGGAAATTCCAGGAAGTTATGTTGGCAATTTAAAAAGCAATATAATTTCTTCTTTCTTTCAGTGTACAGTGAATTTCTAAACATTACAAAGTAAGATATACAGGAATAGCATCTTTTTGCTAAAAAAGGACTGTGCCCATATTCTACCTGTAACCACTGCAATTTAATACTGTCCTCTTATATGATAATTGCATTACTTCTAATTGCCATTTACATAAGCTTTCCCCACCCTCAAGATTTCAATCCTTTATTTAGATCTTGGCCACATACAGCTGATTTATATTTTGGCATGGTTGAAGAGGACTTTCTCTGATGAAGCTGATGTGTTTAGTTTGTTTCTTCCAAAATTAAAATATGCATGTGAGTTCCCAAATGAAAAGCTACCTATTTACCATAAAAATATGCACAAAACACATAATGGGTCAAGCCAGAGTGCACTTTCATCATATGGCAAAAGTGAAGGGTAAAGGCGAGAACTGAATGGCTGCTAAGGTAGCTGGGGATCACTTAAATGATGTGTGTAGACAGTGGAGTATCTGTGCTAAGGAGGTTTTCACCACCCTTTGGCGGTCACACACTCTTAGTCACACTCACCACTGTATCGGTTATTGCAATAGATAAAGTGGAAGCAGTGAAAACAATCTCTTCATGAAAATACTTTTTATCTATTTTTAAAATGTAGCTAGCAGTTAGACTTGCAAGGTAGAAGCATCAACACAAATTCTTGAAGACATTCTGGTCATTAAAGATCTGTTGTTTTCTTTCTCAAGACTAGTTATGTCAACCAGCACAGGCTGTGCAAGGAATTTGTTTTGAAGTCATTGACCGCATAGGGACCAGGCTGATTTTATATATGAGTCTGGAAAGATGATGCCTGTTTATATAAATTCCCTTTGTCAGGACATAATTCTTTCACTTCTTGTCCCATATGTCACCATGTTAACAGTGATATTATTTTTGTGCAGTATGTGTACATGTTAAATACCCTATGAAGTAATCCCACTGAAAACATGAATTACTCAACTGCAGTTATAGTGTATTTGCATTGCTAGTGTTAACAAGTGGACAGTTTTTTAAAAATTTGCAGATATTTGCCTACTTGTACATTTGTGTAGTAGATCTCTGGTCTTGGATATTATTTTGCACTGAACTGATAGGAATTTAAACCCCATCTGTAAACACTGTGTGAAGTAAAGGCACAGTATCCATATCAAAGCACCTCAGGGTAGGTGTCATGATTTTCAAAAATACCAAGCAGCCCCAGCATGGATTACAGTAGGAAGTGGAGTTCATTTAAAAAATCAGTCCTTTTTTTGGGGGATGGGAGCGGGGGGACTCAAGGGAGCAGTATCTGTTCTACGAGCTACCATAACTGTAGGCACTCAAGTCTGAAAATTCTGGTCTTAATGAAGTAAGCTATAAGACAGCAGTAGTAATTGTTATTAAATACATAGAGAAGCAGTTCTGAAGGGAAAAAAAGAACACAGATCATACAGACTTCATATGTATATAGGTTTAGAGAGAAAATTACCTCCAAAAAGGTCAGAACACAAGATGAAAAAAAAAATCTGTGATTTTATTATTCATGCCATCTATCTTCAATTCTGGGAGGTTTTCACTGTGCCCTTCATCCAAACAATATCTGGAATGGACTTTAAAATAGGGAGGGGAAAAGAAAGCAGAAAGGTATTTTCCTGTGCCCAAAGAGCAGAGTGTGTTTATGTAAAGAGAACATGAAGGAAAGGAGAAAACTCTGCCTCCATAAAAGCAAACATTTTAGGTGATTTAGAAAACTGGAAGATTTGGTGAATAGTCTCAGAGAGTTTTATGTTAGAATGTATATTATTATTATTATTATTATTATTACCATAGTAATATAATTAATATGGCTTTGTGCTTATAATTTCCTTTCTCATAGCATTCGAGTATCTTAATCACTGCTTCTTTTATAAAAGAATATTTATAAAATATGTTCTTCATTAGTTCTCTGAGTTGTTCTACACAGTCCATTTATTGAATACTCAGTTTCATGCTTCAGGGCTGTCCTGGTTTAACCTGGCAGGCAGGTAAACACCATACAGTCGCTCACTCACTCTCCCACCCCCAGGGAAAGAACTGGGATAAAATAAAGTAAAATTTGTGTGTTGAAATACAGTTTAATAGGACAGAAAAGGAGGAGAAAATAACAATAATAATAAATGATATCAGAACATACAAAAAAAGTGATGCATGGTGTCACTGCTCACCACCCACCAACTGATGCCTAGGCAACCTTCTCCCAGCTTTTTATTGCTGATCATGACACCATACGGTCTGGAATATCCCTGTGGTCAGCTGGGATCAGCTGTCCCGGCTGAGTCCCTTCCCAACTCCTTGTGCACTCCCAGACTCCCTGCTGGTGGGGTGGAGCAAGGAGCAGAAAAGGCCTTGACTCTGTGTGAGCACTGCTCAGCAGTAATGAAAACACTGTTTTCAGCACAAATCCAAAACACAGCCCCATACCAGCTACTGTGAAGAAAATTAACTCTACCCCAGCCAAAACCAGCAAAAGGTGTATATACGAGCAGGTCCATTAAGGCTGCACAGCCACCCTCTCCTAACACCAAATAATTTAAATTAAGATTAGAAAATGATGTTGTGATCTTTCTGCAGAAAACAGTCTTTTCCCTGCACTTGGCAAGTTCTTGTTTTTATTTAAAAAGAAAAAAAAAGTATGCAGCACTGCATACTTTTGGATATTTATAACAATTATATTTTAGTGGCAGAGAACGTGCTCTTTAAAAGTTTTTATAGATGCATTTCAAATTACTGAAGTGTTTTAGGATATTTGCAATGATAGAATCTGCTCAAACAGCTATCATCTTTTAGTGGTTACCTCCCAAGATTATAATTTCATCATAAGCACAGGCCTCAGTACAATGGAAATTTTTACCTCAGTCAGAATATTGTAACAGAAATTTATAATATCTGAAATAAATTTTTTTGCATGTTTTGATATATAATACAAGGAATTATGCCATTGATAATTAGTGCAATTCAGCAGACATTTGACCAAGCTAGACTCAAAATTCTTCTTTGATCAATACCGTATCAGAATTGTTCAGTTAACTATCAGGAAAGAAGATATTTTGAATGGGAAGAAAGTAGCTGTCTTTTTTTTCTAAGTTGCTGTTAACTGTAATAATTTTTGCTTTACAGAACTGCAAACGAATACAAATGTATACATCATATATATACATATGAATACATATATATACATCATATAATACATCAATTCTGATCATTCTGATCATTCTAAGTCGAATACAAGAGTTACAGAACATCATAATAAAATACTTAAAAACTCTTTCTTAAGCTTGAAGATTTCACTTATAGCTACAAAAGCGTGTTCTTGTACAATTTTTTAGAAAGTTTATTTTAAAAATCTATTTAATTTTTTTATATTAATCTCCAAAGTGTTGTCTTTAAATTAGTGTCAAAATTAGCATTGCAGTAAAAATGCAGGATCAAATATTCCTGTAATATGTTTTATTTATTTATTCTAAATTCTAGCTATGTGAACATAGTTGTTGAAGGTGACATTAGATCAAAATTTACTAATTATCCAACCACTGATAAGAGTTTTTGTCTCTCATCTCACACTTTCATATTTCATTTCCTCTATTTGTTTGGCTAAATTCACTGTAGTTCCTATCATACTATAAGCTAGGACATGGCTGAGGAGTGCTTCCATAGTTTGTTCTACTGAAAAGCTAAAGAAATTATAACCTTTAGCAAAGGATGGGTAACAAACACTTAAGGAGTATTGGCATCTTCAATACCTGAAGAGAGTTTGTATTTTCGCTCTTGTCCTGACACAGTTATACCAGGCAAGACAAGGTTCCTCAACTTATGCTCCAGTGAAAGGGTTTAGATTAGGGTGATTTAAGTCACAGCTGAAGCAGACAGAGAATGCACATCCTGGCATTTATGGTAACTTAGGTGGAAAGTTGCTAATTTGCTGCAACTTGGTAATGCCCACAACTTTATGCATGAAGCAGTTTGAACAGCTAAATAACCAAAACTGTGTAAATAAAGAAAACGAAAACCTTTGACTTTGCTGTGATAGCTTAATAGTTTTAACTGGGTTTCATACTTTGATTTTTTTTTCTTTTAGATCATTCCAAAATAAAGATGCAGGAGAAATGGAATGTCAACAGACTGATATGCTTCCTGCCAGTGGACACCACAGAGACCGTAGTCCTGCTTTATATGGCCAAGGCAATATCACTGGGTCAAAAAGTGACAGCATTTTATCTTCTCATCCACTTCACAGAGGTCATGAAAAGAAAATAGTTTATAAATCTCCATCACCACTAGTGGGGTATCCTTTGGGCTCTGGTGGGCCATATTCTAAAATGGGCAGAACAGGCAGTTTACTGAGCCCTGCTTACAGTGGAGAAGAAATGAAATTATCAGAAGAAATCAAATTATCAGTAAGTAACTATTTAACACATACATTCTCAAAAATCCATCTGTGGACCAAGTGCAGCCTTGGAGGAGCCAAAAATTAGATCACCCTTGTTATTATTATTATTTATACAGTGCCAGCCCAGCAAAAATGGAAATATCTTACCCTAACAGAAATGTAGTTTTTCTGGAGATTAAACATCCCCTACTGAGCCATACCTCTGTTCTAATAAGGATGGTGATAATTACCTGCCATTATGTGACTGTGAGAAAGATTTCTAAATTTTAGCTTATTGGCTTCTATATTGAGGCACTTTGCATCATATTGCCTCTGTAAGAGCACTCTGCTCTAAGTGTATTTCCATAATACCTGCAAAGTTACTGCTTTAAGTGCTGTTAGACAAGTCAAGTTTCTACAGCATCTGATTGATGGATGAAATCAGAGGAATCACAGCAACTATTTTCTATATGTTAGCTATTTTATCTGAAAAGGAACAGAAATTATAACTGCTGTAATCCTTATTTTTCTTAAAATGAAAGCATTCTTTCTTTTAGTCTTCATAGGCTGGAAATTGTCAACCTCCATGACAAGTGGCACAAATTCCACTTTGCCTAGGACAACTTAAAAAAACCTTTTTGTAATTCTTTGGCTTTAGATCTCTCTTTAAATTTGAGTTTTATCCTCTTCTTTAGCATCTGCTATTCTTCCTTAGGCCTCCACTACAGGCCGCTATTTTTTTTGCACTTGAAAACTTAGCATTTATTTTCCTGACCTCAAACCACGGAACTCTACCATCATTAAGTATTGGAACTAACAAGGTAAGGAATGAACTGTTAACATCCTTCTGTCCAACTGTGATACATGGATCTTTGTAACCAGGAGGTCCTCAGCTGCAGGGCTGTGGCTGAACTTGTAGAAGAGGGAAGACTTCAGCATTTACTAGGGGGAACTTACAGGCAATTTTCTTGCCACTTGTCACCTTAAGTAGGAGCGAAGAGGCATCATGACACCAACAGTCATCTTCAAGCAGTCTGTGGTTGTTGTATCCCAGTTCTGCTGTCCACTTTGGAAGCAAACACACATCCTTTCCTATCAGAGACATGGCTGCTGGAAGACTATTTCCACATTCCAGAATCTCTCTGTTGATAGGAAGCACCATAATAATGGCCTGCCTAGGAAGTAGGGATTGCAGTGCAGCCCTTCACTGACTGTGGTCACATCATCTGTGTCCCACTAGCCTGAGAACACTGAAAACCACGTAGTCCTGAGTGTTTGACCTCACTTCCAGTTTTATATTCTTATGTTTCACAGGAGTTTTAAGTAAATGGCTTTTGGTTTCTCATGGCTTGAGAGTTTTCCTCTTTAAAGTGCTAATCATGAAAAGAATTGTTTGGACTTTTTCAGAAGAGTCTGCTAAACACCAGTTCTTTTCTGTCAGAAGTTTCAGAGATATGAGACCCCTAAGCTTCTGTTTTCAGCCAGCCTGGGAAAAATGTCCATTCTGAGACACTTTTGCAGTGAAACTCTTTCCCAACTTGCACTCAGGACAGGGTCAATGCTAAGACAATTGACTAGATTATAGGGAAAACACTTTCCAGTTGGTGTGTGGGCAAAGTACATAACAAAACTATTAAGCAAGGGATATTTCTTGTACAGAGACTAAGTCCAAATCATTGGACTTGAAGCAGGTACAGGTTCAGACCACTGAAATAAAATCATCACTCAGGTTGACATTGGATACCACAGCTTTATTGCTGAAATCATTCGAGAGTCTGTTACTCTAGAGTTCTGTGTTCAAATGGAAAGCCGTTGCATCAAGGAGAAAGAGGGAAAAAAGGATGTTGCAAACCAGAGTTCTTTGACAGAGTTTTCCGGACTTGTGGGGAAAAGGACACAGGGACAGGACCCAAGTGAAATCTCCAGTATGTTCAGAACTTCTGAAAATGTTATAAGGCACTATTTTTCTGAAGAATATTTGTAGCACAAATTGAAAACATTGGATTTCCAGGTGATGTCCTGATACATACCAAAATTACTCTTGCAGTATTGAGGGAAAAAACAGTCTCTTGGGCTTTAGACAAAGAGTTACATCTCTCCTCCTGGTAGAGAGTCTTCAGACAAAGATTAGTAAATGTTCTACTGGAACCTCTGCCCTTTCACATACTTACTTAGAGGTTACATGTGTAGAGTAATTCTTGCCTTAAAATAAACTAGGAAGCTCAGCTGGGAGTCACCGGAAATAACTCCAAAAATTCTTGTTTCAGGGATTTCCAAATCTAGGGAAATACTTTTTCTCTGAACAGCACTTTGGGCTGTGCTCTCTTTCTGAAATGAACAATTTCAGAAAATGATTGCCTCATCTTTTAGTCACAAATACCTTCTCATGTTTCTTTTCAGATGCTGGACAGATGATTTTTCTTTCTTTCAAGGCTTAGAAATAAAAGAAAGACTTGAGCTGGAGCAATGAAAATTTAAATTAGGCATTAGGCATTTCTAGCATTATTATGGGAACTTGCTTAATAAATAGATTGCAATGGAAAGTTGTGGAAATTCTACCACTGGAAATTATTAGGAATTATATTGACAGTTGTGATCCTACCGTGAGGCATGCTGTAGTCCATGCCTCTCATTCTTCGGTATTACTTTTACTTAGCTGATTAGGTACTTGGGCCCTCTAAAAGTCTTCCTATGTCACTCAGCAATTTCCTAGCCATCTCAAATTTGATTTTCATATATGAGCAGAAGCATGTTTAAGACAGGCATCTGTACCTGCTGCTTAAGCTGTATTGCAGTGTAGGGTTAGAGGAAATGACTCCCAAAAAAAACATTTAGTCACACTGAGACTAAAATTAGCCACACCAATTTCTACTTCCAGTATTACAAAATCTTTCTGGAAAGTAGGAGCATCTAAGCATAAGAAGACTATAACACTGGGGTTTGACCATTCGTGATTTGAACGCTAAATGTTAAAATATCCCAAGTGTTAAAACTTTCCTGCTGCCCTGCTGAAGGTGCATCCAAGAATGCTGGGACAACTCATGGGGCAAATGAGAGATTAACTCTCGGCAAATTAATTAGGCAGTCTTTGAGAGAGAACATCCCTTCCTGAAGGGCTTCTCCCTAGCAATTCAGAGTTAATGCATAACCACTTTGGGTAGTCTTATTTAAGGAGAAGACATATTTCATATGTAGAAATATGCATCTCTGTCAGGTGCACTTCTTCATTTCCAGAAAATAATGAGGCAAAAAGGTGGTTCTCATTACCGGTATACACCAAAGAAATACGAGATCAGCTGCAGTGTGAAAATGAAAAAGTAGAGTTCTTGTTGCCTAATTACCCAAACAAGTTAGATGGAAAGCTTACAATGAACCCATTTCTATCCAGATCCTGTTAGGAAACCAAAAAACATAAAAGAAGCGATATCTGAGGAGAAGAAATTCAAAACTAGGGACCATGAATCTCATCTGAGACATGGATTAAAGCAGCTTCTTTATGGTTTTTCTTCCTCAGATGCCAAAAGTAAAGACAATAAAGAACATAATGAAAGAACAGACCAGAGGCTTGGAAAGCAAAGCATAGTTGCTAACAAGGAATGTTGCCTTTTAGACCTGTTTAGATAAAACCTTCTCTCAAAGTGCATGAAAAACAGTGCATTAGGGACCTATCTAAAATCATAGTCTGTGATGTCTGACCCTCAGTGGGGAGCCATGACCGGCTTATTCTAAGTGATAAACATTCTTTTCTCAACTGTGAGCGAATTCAGAAATGTCTCATTTCGAGTTTACAGTGTATTTCAAGAAGAAACACGTCAAAGTAAGTACCAGTTGAAGCAAAGGACATTAGCAGTTTAGGAAGGTAGCTTGATCATGAGGCCAATCTGTTCCCAATGACAAGCCAGTAACTGTAAGCATTGTTATAATGAATCTCTAAGGATCTCTTGTAACTTGATGCAGTGTTTCCAAAGACTAGCACCTGTGTAAATCTGCTGTCCATATGGAAAAGTTCAACATGACTTTTTTTCTCTAGGTGATGACACCTATTAAATTCATATTTCAAATTGAGATTTTCCCAATTTCTCATGCTTCTCACTGCAAGTATTTGCTCAGTATTGAATCAGTGATTTCAGAGCTGGTATTCAGTAAGCAAAACACATAGTGATTCTTTAAGTAAAGCCTCCAAATCTAATGTCTTCTTCATAATACAAAAGCCTTCTTCAAATAATTTAAAATAGTACTGCCAACTCTATCAGTGAGTCCTAACATCACAAGGAGATGTATTTGTGATCCTCATGAAGGAATACATGTGCATATGGCCGTGGCATTCAGAATCTCAGAAAAAAGTCTTCATGTGAAAACACCGATAATTTATGGATGGGAAATCATGCATGGGTTTATAAAGAAAACCCTCCAGTTTCTTAAACTTCAGAAGACTGGCATTCTTTCTTATTCCTGCTAGTGCACGGATTGATAGAGGACTGTTGTGGCACATAGTAATCCAATACCTTTGAGTTTCTTACTCATACATGGCAAATTTTTCTCCCCCATCCTTGTAAAACACTAATTTGGAGGGACTGAGAAAAGGAAGATTCTGCTTTATCTGTGAATTTTATTTTAGGAGCCCTATAGATCAGGAAGCCTGTCTCATTCTAGAAGGATGGTATTAAATTCAGAATTCATTTCCTGCTATCACTTACTTGCTGTACTTCAAAAAGAAAAGGGGTTTCCTATAGGAAATCTCTAAATTTCATCTCAAAGTCTCCTGCAAAGAGTTTGAATAGAATAGTGCTTTAAAGCATTTCTCTACGTAGCATCTTTTGGACTTACAAGCTGCTAAAGGGTAGTTTTCAATGAAATTGAAAACAAAACCCAAATCTGTCTCTAGTTGCTGTGGAAATACAGAATACCCCATTTTGATACAATGGAGCCTAGAGTAAAAGCTTACAGGTGAAATAAAACTGGCCTTTAGCACAGAACATTTGAATAGCTGAATTCTTATTTGATGTGCTGAGATATTAACTCTCCTTTCTAAATTCTAGAAAAAGCAAAACCCAAGATTCCAGACTAATAACTCAATCAGTAACTAAAACTATTAAGATATGGTTTAATTAAAATTAAAAATGCCAATTATTTTTCTCAATATATGACCATATAAAGATAGAAAATAATCTTTCTTTTAATATTACAGCTGCTATACTAAGTTTTCTTCTTAGTCAAATATTAAAAATTCATGTCATAAAATTGTATTTATCTATACAAATAAGCATTGAATGAATTTAAACAAGTATAGTATCTTTAGGCAAAGAAAAACTATTTCATATTTCTTTTGATAAAGACATTCCAATGACTGCATCTTAAGTATTAGCAAAAGTATTAACAAAAATTGCTGCTTAAAAATTTAAAACTTGTGCCAGCAAAGACTCATTCAATGTCCTTTGCTTCATACAACTCTGCATCCTATAACAACCATTTTAAGGCTGATTTTTGGTATGGTTTATGTCGAAGGCTACTAAATGCTCATTAAATGGAAAGGAGATTTTTCAGCTGAATTACTTGCAGCGAATAAAATTTAGTACATTCTCCAGAATGTCAGGGCTTGGAGTTAATAGTACTGAAATGAGCATAGGTTTTCTTCCTTTCCTCAGAAAGCATCACATCACAGAAGCAGAGCTAAAATTCCAGAGGGCAGTCAGCAGTATCCAACACTAATTATATTTTGTAATTCCAAAAAAGGTTATTGTCCTCTGCATTGGTCTACATTATACAAATAACTAACATAACCTGTAGCTGATCCAAAGAATTTGGAGGTTCTGCAGCAGCACAATTCTGTCTAATGGAACCTTTAAATTTTTTATTCTAAATCTACATTCTAGTGCTGTGAATATCAGAGATAATCAAACACCATGTTCACTCGATGTCATTTAGGCACATGGATGCCTTTAAAAATTTATGCCAAATTTCATGTTTTCTTGGTGAGGTATAAAGCGTTATAGCGTTACTAGCTGCTATAGGTCAAGATGTTTTTCACATCTAGAATTTGATAATGCAAACATGTTGTAGTACTTGCTGGCTTTTACTAACCATGATTTTCTGTTCCTTTCTCAGTCTCCCCATGAGATGTCCTTCCTTGCAACAACAGAAAAGTTCCTTCAAGAGGAAGATAAACATGCAAGAGAGTTTGAAGAACGTTTAAATTTGCACCTTGAAGAGCTGCAAAGATATTCTGAAAATATTCTAAAAAAACATGCCAGGGTACAGCAAAGCAGACATACTTAAGCCAGTCACATAATTAAGAAAAGAAAACCAAGTAATGACCCATGAGTTTCTTAAAATTAAAATCTGCAACTAGTTGCTTAATGTATTTAGGCACATTGCCAATAGCATTTATTTTTAGTACCAAGTTTTCAATAAGATCATTATTATCCTATGGATTTAAATATAGCGTAACTTGACTATATTACAAAATAAACTCTGATCATATTCTAAAATATACAGGCTGGTTTTGCACAGTTAAATTGTGTGCAGCAGAGACCCTGTTGCAGCTCTGTAAAATAAGTAAGATATTAAAATTCTGTAGTGTACAGAGGGCTAATAAGTGGAATTATTCCCTTGAAATTGGAATCAGCCAAGAGAAATTCTCTAGATTGTAGAGAAGACTAATAAGGGCCTTTAGCCATGTTACAGCTCCTGGCATAAAGAGCTTATCTATGCTCTGGTTATTCTTGGCTGTGGAAGTAGCCCTTGGGACTTTGGAAATGAGAAGTTCGATCTCTTTCTTTCTTACACTCTAAGCCATGTCAGTCCATGAGGGGAACACGAATAGACAAAGTATATATTTTAAAGACACCCATACTGCCCCTTTTACCAGACCTATAGACTTCACCTGGGGCAGAGTCTGATCTTTACATTAACATTTTATAATTTTTAAATCCTGTATTCAAAAGCATCTCTTTGGGTGTTGATGTTTTGGCTCCTTGTTTAACTACACTGGAACAGGACAAAATAACTTCAGACAACTTGTGATCTGTCTTAGGTAAGGGCTTAAATTCTTTACATTTTTCTACAACATAGGAAGAGTTATATAACTGAGCAGAGCTAATTCAACTCCATGTGCTGAAAAAATGCATAATGTTGAGATTCCTTTTATTTGCAATTCATACTGAATTCTATTGCTGTGCAAGCGAAACAGAAATTACAGACACTGTTGATGAACCACCAATTTTAGTGAATGAGATACTGAAGAACTGCTTTCTAGCATATACTGTTGCCAACTTCCTGGGAAAATCTGGATAAAAATAATACCAGGCTGTCAAACTGCTCCAGTTTGTGAGTAAAAGAAGCCTCATTAATATTCAAGACCATGGCTAAAATGTAAATTCTTTTTCAATGCTATATTTCCATTAAGACAAAATACACTACATCACACTTACACAAAATACCAAGATTTGAAATACCAGTTTGGCTCAGCTTGCAATAAAATGAGTAATGAAGATGAGGACATCAAAGAACCTTTTACAGGAAAATTCAGGAAAATTACTAGACTCAGCTGGAGGAACAAGGACTGAATAAAAAGATGACGGAAGGACATCTGAACAAACTAAATATGTATGCATCCTCAACTTAAGGGGAGATGCATCTGGGAGTTGTAAAAGAACTAGTGAAGAAATTCAGGAACCTCTGAAAATGAAGTCCAATTTTAAGCCAGGCAAGATCTGTAGAAGCGAAAAGACAGTAAAATATTGTCTTTCATAACTGCAAGAGAAATAAATTAACCACTTAGCCATTTAAACATACAAGACAACAGTATGCTCCATGTCTTCAAAGAAATGTATGTGTCTGAGTCCAGTCCAGGCATGAGGATACCTCTCAAGGTATCTCATAGACCTCTCAAGGTCTATGTTATGATACAGAGTGAGTGAATGAAATTATCAAAAAGTGAATAAGATTTTTTTTTCTAAAGCTTTTTAAGATCTGGTCAAGCTACTAATTTTGGCTAATGAAATAATAGAGTTAATTTCAGCCTGGTTTTTGTGCAACGCCATTTAATAAAGTCCCTGTAAAAAGCACTGAAAACTGCAAAGTACCTGTATCTTAACAGCCTACTTGTTATTGTTATTGGCTGCTCAGAGTATATTATGCCACAAATGTGCTTAGACAGTATGGATCAAAGTGCCATTTTTTTAACACCTACCTACCGGAAAGGTCACCCTTCTCTTTCCCAGCCAAACAGCATAAGTTGCTCATCTGACAGTCCCCAATTTAAATGAGCCCTTTGCTGCCACAGTATGGTTGGAGCCACACCACTGGTTTGAATACCTTAATTGTATTAAAAGGTAGAAACTTGACTGAGCTGATGAGAGGTTTCTGAAGGAAGAGACATGTTTCTGATATTATCATGGCAAAAAAACTTTTTAAAGAATGAGAGACAGCAAAAAAAATAAAGACTGAGAAATTATACACCTTATAAACAGGGTTTGGGCATGTATGTATATTGTCATAAAAAGGAATAATCAGAAGGGTCCAAGGCTATAAATGCCTGAAAGCACCAACAAAAATGAAAAAAAAAATAAATTATTAATCATTAAGTTCATTTGACAGGACAAGGCACAATGTTCAGGAGCTATGGATTGCCCAAAACATACAGACAATTTCTATTCTACTTTGTGAACAGCCAGGCAATGGAAAATTTTTGTAAGCTGCTGGACTTTGATGATTTTTCAAAGCTTTACTGAAAAGCATTTTTTTGGCTCCCAGTTGAAAGATTTGTTTTAAATACAAAGAACAATGGTTCAGGCTGCCACCAGCTTTTGCTGAAGGAAAAACTGAGGTCATGTGCACGCAATTGCCAACACGTTTCATCAAGATGTAATTTTGAAATAGTCGGTGGCATAAGAGCTGCCAGAGCATTGCTGTCCAATTCACTCCCCAAAACTTACTCTGAGAGGCCTGAAATGACAGTAACTGAACAGAATCATTTATAAGGGCCTCACATGAAAGTTGGGTATTTAATGCATTTTCTTCCATGTCTTACTCTCTTATCTATGGGAAATTTAGAAGTGTAAGAATGGGAGTGTGTCAGATGGTGCATACTCTGAGCCATGCAGAGAGGAATGCAAACTGCAGCAGCAAAACGCAAATGCCAAATGAACGCAAAAATGAACGACCACAGGCACAGCTTTCTTGCTTTTCCAATGGGTAGACTTAAACAATGGCTTTAGCTTACCCAGTCAAAAGGCTAATAAATCTCTGCTGTGATCAGAGATACTACAGAAAGTGCCTGACTCCCCCAGTCTCACTGTTCTGGTTTTATTCTACTGGAATGGTTTATAATTCCTGATTTAACGGTGGTACAACAGTGCCTAGAATCAAGCCCACCAGCAATTAATAATTCAAAGCTAGACTAACACCAGCAGTGAGAATGAGACAGAAGCCATCAACAGAGACTGCCTAATGAGGTGAGCTTCAGGTGACTTTACAGCTGTGGTATATCATGCCAGTCATCAAAGCTTGGATTACACAGCCAGCTCAGGTATGTACTGAACTCCATTCAGTCCTGCTGCTTTCTGCTCCTGGGTCTCCCAGAGACTCAACAGCTGCAAGAAGGCAGAGGGCACTGGCAGAAGGTCCTTAGCCTGTATCATGGGATTACATTCTTGTCTGGCTTTACAACCTGTGAGAGCCAATTATAGCATTCATAAGCACATTCCATTCAGAATAGCTATGCACTAAATTTTACACTAACTGCCTTGTGCTAGGGAAGTGTTTTGGTTTTTTTTTCTCAGACACAGCAGTCTGCTGAGACAATGCTAGGCTAAGGATTGTTCAAAGCAGAGTTCGTTGGAATTGGCCAAACCAATGTGGGAACTGTGTGTTGTTTTTTCCTCACTGTAGGGATCAGATCTCAAAGTTCACTGTGTTGGAGTTTCTATTTAATCACACAGAGACCCTCAAATCCATAAATAGGCTGTAATTTAACGTAGTACATATAAATTTCTGCTAGTTGAGCAGTGCCCCTAGACACTGATATGCTGCACTGTGGTGTCCCTTCCTAAATTATCAGACTGATCAGTTTGTTCTTCTAATCTACTCTTAACCAAACTACCACAGACTTTGAAACAGATTTATCAAGAAAAAATGCCCAGTTATTTTATGTGAACATGTTTGCATGCAAAGAACAGTCCTGAACCATTCTGTCACCAAATTTCCTGTGACAGATGAAGAATTTACTTGATATTAACCCTTGTAAAATTACACATGGAGCAAGAAATCCTACTGAAGTCCCGGTCCTCAGCATCCCATGTAAGCACCATAGCAAGAATTTTTTTGGTTGAAGCTTCACCAAATAAAGGTGTTGTGCAGAAGACAACATCAACTAAGAGCTCCATCTGTAGTGATTATGAAGATGCTCAGCTGGGGCATGGATGGCTGGGCTTTGCTTTGCTGGTGCATGGCGTGTGAACTGGAATCACCTGCTCTGGTAAGAAAGTTCTCCTGGGAAGAATCATAGAATATCCTGAGTTGGAAGGGACCCACAGGAATCATCAAAGTCTAGCTCCTGGCCCTGTGCAGTACACTCTAAGAAATATCATCCAAATGCTTCTTGAACTCTGACAGGCTGTGACCACTGCCCTGGGGAGCCTGTACCAGTGCCCAACCACCTTCTGGGTGAAGAACCTTTTCCTAACATCCAACCTAAACCTCCCCTGACACAATTTCAGACCATTCCCTCAGGTCCCGTCACAGGTCACCACAGAGATCAGTGCCTGCCCCTCCTCTTCCCCTCATGAGGAAGTCGTAGACTGCAATGAGGTCTCCCTTCAGTCTCCTCTTCTTCAGGCTGAGCAGACCAAGTGACCTCAGCCAATCCTCATATGGATTTCCCTCAAGGCCCTTCACCAACTTTGTTGCCCTCCTTTGGATGCTAATAGCTTAATATCTTTCTTATATTGTGATGCCCCAAACTGCACACAATATTCAAGGTAAGGCCACACCAGTGCAGAGCAGAGTGGGACAATCCCCTCCCTCAACCAGCTGGCAATGCTTTGCCTGAGGCCCCCCAGGACATGGTTGGCCCTCCTGGCTGCCAGGGCACTGCTGACTCATATCCAACTTGCCATTGACCAGGACCCCCAGGTCTCTCTCTGCAGCACTGCTCTCCAGCCTCTCATTCCCCAGTCTATACACACATCCAGGGTTGCCCTGTCCCATGTGGAGAATCCAGCACATGCCCTTGTTAAACTTCTTAAGATTGGTGATTGCTCATCTCTCTATTTGTCGAGGGCTCCCTGCAGGGCCTCTCTGTCCTCAAAGGAGTCATCAGCTCCTCCCAACTTAGTGTCATCGTCTCTGTAGTGCTGGTCCAAATCAGAGGAAAAGTGCAGGCTCTAGTTCACCTCTTCCAGAGCTACAGGAGTGTTCAAACCTGAACACAAACAGTCTGGAAAAAGATCAGTTCATCTTCTCTGATGTATGTATTTAAACTGAACATCAGGATGTGAATGCTGGTATTGGCCTTATTAGCCACCAGCGTGCCTGTAACAAATGTGGATAGAGCCTTTCCCAAATCTTCATTCACGAAGCCTAGCCATGAGGATGTGAATAAGTAAATCTCTCTGAGCTCTTAAAGTATGTGTAGTTCTTCCTTCAGACCACAAGCAGTGCCACTGGCTTCTCTCACTTGGCTTTGGTGCTCTGGGTCCATGCGTAACACAGATGGGTACTTAGCCATTGCAAGAATGCTTGACACAATTGCTTTGTTTTCTTATCACTTTGCAGACATTTACAAAACTCTACTCAAACTTTGATGTTTGAGTATTTGACTCAGATTTGATTTATGCTTTGGAAAATTGGGTTTAAAAAACTGCTTCTATAATTTGATTTATCAGAATGCAATGGCAGGTTTTTAATGACTTCACCTGATAATGAGCACTCTTGGAAACCATATCATAAGACACTGCTGAAGAAGTATCTCAGCATGAGTTTTCTGGTAAAATGCTTGTAATAAATCATTCAGTTTTGCCCACAAGCTACTGTATGCTGGGAAAAGGTTTGAAACCCTATTTCTAAAACATTTTTGAAGGCAACTGACAGTTGGAGTAATACATACAGTTAAAAAACCAGAGACACAGTTACACCTTCGGTTGAGAAGCTCACACAAGTTGACATTTGAGCAACTGCCATTAATTTACTTCCCCATTATTACCCAGTGATTTTTGACAGTTTCTGTCTGCAGAGGCTTCATACCTTTTTTACAAATGCACATTCTCGTATTCAATACCAGTAAAAAGGAATTTGGTAGAAAATGTTAGAATCCAAGTTCACTGTTTACTAGAGAAAAAAATATTTTTTGAGTCGAACTGTGAAATCAATTCCAGCTTCTTCATAAGGAATCATTCAGAATGTGTACTGTCCTCTCGATTAGCACTCAGTATAACTGCACATCTCAGAGAATTGAAATACACAATGTCTCTTATTAGCATCAAGCTATAGGTTCATGTTAATGGACATTTGGCTCTGAAAAGATTATTATTGTGATCTGAAGAATTTGCAGATTACAAGAGACAGAGGGAATAAGAAAAAGCAGCAAAAATGAAACATCTCATTAGAGGAGTAATCATAAATGTTATCTAACCCAACTGACCTTTTACCTATTTAGTTGTTATCAACCAGTACATCAGTTCATTGCTCCCATGTGTCACAGACTCAACTCTTGTAGAAAATGAAAAGGGGGAAAAAATCACATAAGGACTCTGAACAATTTCAGGGAAAGCTCTCCAAATTATAAAATCATTGCTTGGGCTCATAAAAAAGCCCTGCAGGTGGAAGGGACTGAAATAAGCCTACTACTCAGAGACGGGAATGTCACAGGGACTTTGTTAGAGCCATCAAAAAGTATCACAGAACAAGCAGGGACAGGAAAATCTTGGTTAAGGATCTACAAAAGAGGAGGATGAGGAGGAATCTATGGAAGTGATTAGTAGAAACTCTGCTTCCATTCTAGACGCCCAAGACACCAAGTACCCCAGGACACACATATGTAAAATACACACACTTCTGTTTGTGTCTTCAGGCACAAATTTTATTCAAGCTGAACAGCTCCACTGAAAAAGGTGCAATCTACCAGAGCTCCATCTCAGCCATCCCTGACTGAGGATAAAATAAAAATAGGACAAGGATTTGGTGCCTGGGAGATGACACAGACTAAGCAATTACTTTTACAGATGCACCACTCTCCAGTTGAAGGAAGCAGTTCTCAGTGCAAAGCACAGATAATTTCAGTGTCAGCAACAGCTCACTGAGCACACGGGTTCCACAGCAGACTTCCCGCTGGTCACTCGTGGGCACACCACAATGGCCATCCTCTCCGTGTTTGTTGTGCTTATATCCCAAAAACCATGATGCAAGCTGAGCAGGGGAACAATCTAACAATTCATCCAACCTCTTCCTTTTAGCTTTCAGTGAATTTTGAATTTCAAAAACACCTCAGTTTAATTCTAGACGCTCCTGCCAGCAGTGGCACAGCAAGCATCAGGAGCCGTGGCCATCCCTGCACCATCAGGTATCTGTGTCATTCTGAGTGGAGTTGGTTTACAGCTCGCCATAGGCTCATCCCACTGAGGGAACACAGGCCTTAGGGCAAAGTGCACTACACGGACCTGCATTTCCTTGCATAAATTGGTTTTTTGTACAGTAACTCTGGCTGGCAGCAGCATTCTGCACAGCAGTACACAGGGGTAATACAGGAAGCACAGTTCATTGGAACTCTGTGAACAGTCCCATTGACTTTGCTGGGACTTATCCCTGTGCCAAAAGACAACATGTGAGGGAAAGAACCGAGGGGTCTCTGACTTTCAACACAGAAATATTTCCTGCCATGCTTCAGTGCCCTGTAGCATCACGTTCTTCCTTGCTTGGCCTGCATCTAAGCAGCAGTGAAGAGTTTTCAAATTCCCTCCCCAAAGTCTTCTGAAGGTTAATGCCTACTGAGTGCCTTAAAAGATTTGGATGAGAAAGGGCTGTAGTAGAACACAGGGTCACTGAAGCATTTTGATGAGAATGTATAGCTTGATTTACTAGAATAAAACTGCCCAAACTGTGCTCACAGCTTCCTTCAAATGAGGGGATGGGGCATGTCACAGGACAGCAGCTCACTTCAGCAAAGAGATTAGAGACGAAAGTTACACTTGTGTTACTTTTCTTTCCTTATTAAAAGAATAATCAAGAGCTGTATTCAAAATCGCCTTTTTATTGCCACTTATACAGATTTAAATATTGAACATTAAGATAAACAACTATCTGTATTTATGCAGATTGCTATTAGTTACTTCAGCGTAACCTGGCAAAATCTCCCTTTCTAAATTCTGTAAGATTCCTTCCACCAGATCCTGAAGTATTCACTTTGCATGTTGGCATCTCATACCAAAAAGATATTCTTTTTGAGTGAACTATATAGTAGTTAATGAAAAAATTATTACACAATGTAGGCTTTCACAGTAAGTCACATTTTTTGCAAAATAATTTGAAGATTCCAAGTAAGACTTCTCTCTTTTATTCAAAAAATAAATATATCCTTTCTGAATCTAAGCACTTCATATGACATTAAGTACAAAGAAGAAATGTACTTCTTTGGAAGTTCTGAAGTAGACATACAAGAGCTCATGGGAGCAACATTATCCATAACAATGATAAAAGCTGAAAGCTGATTTTTTACAAATTTATAGCAGAACACAATTTCCTTTTACAATATAGAGCTTCAAACAGATTTAAGAAAAACACCATTTTAAAAGTCTGAAAGGCACATGAACTGGGCCATAAAACGTACTGGCACATTCACTAATACGTTTTATGTTACATTCCTAAAGAGAATCCGCAGGACCCTAACCAAGAGAAAGACTGAAAATACCAGCAAGTTCCTTTGTAAAGTACTGAAAGAGTGGCAGAGAGTTCCTTTTGGCTCTTGGTAAAATTATTAATACCCCAAAGCTAGAGAGTCTGAAAAGCTGCATCATTCAGTTGTATTTGGACGAGTCGCTACATAAACAAACACAACAATCAGCAGTACTACGACAGCCAGCGTGGGAAGCACGACGGTGGTGATTTGTTGGCGAGCCTCTTGCATTGCCTGTTTTCTCTCCTTTTTATCTTTGGAGGTCTCTTTTTTGGGTTTTCCTCTTAGCTGCCTCATCCTCCTCTTCGGATCTTTTGTCTGCCGAATGTGGGAGCAAAGGGAGTGGAACAGTAGAAAATAGTCCAAGGTCTTTTGTAACAAGTGGTCGAAGAATTCCTTCTCCTTCAAGTGGTTGGCTGTGCAAGAAACTGCAAGAGAAAGAGAACAATTCATATTCCAGTTATTAAAACCATTTGCTGTTCCACTTGGTAAATCTTTCATCCAACAGACACTAATGCAGCTTCTTTCAAGGAAAGACAATCTCAGTGCGCTCACTCAGATGATCCACATAACGCTTTCCCCTTAAAAACTAGAGCAGTTCATCATGGCATATATCTGTCCAAGAGCCCTGAACTTGCACTCTGTTAAGCCAGAAACACAGCTTGGCACCATACATTTTATCCTCCAAGGCAAACAAGGTAACACACCTGAAGACTTAATGAAAATAATATGAATTAGTCTTGTGTCAACACAGGGTCACCTTGTGTCAACCAGCTGCCCCTTCCTTTAAAGAGCAGCAGACCCCTGCTCAGGGGCTGTGGCTCCCCACAAACCTGCAGAATGAGGACGGGCAAGCACACGCCCTATCGTGTTTATCACCCATGACATGTATTTATTAAAATAAAGGGTATTGTAACAGGAAGAAATGGGGAGAAAGAACTGCTTAATTTAATACTTCTGGTTCTGCTGCCACAGAACAAAGTCTAAATCATAACATGACTCAGTGCTGTCATTCTTATTGCAGCTGTCATTGATAGAAGAAGAAGAGCCCAAGTGATAACCAGCCTGCTTACAAATCACCGGTGTAGACAAGCAGCCATTAATAAAGGAGAAGGCTGTTGCTCTGAAGCATCTACTAGGCAAATGTTTAAAAGCAGAAGTATCTATAATGTGAGATTAACAAAAACACAGCATGGTACAGAAGCCTCCAAAATCAGGCTGACTGTGCAATGAGGGCGGGTGCCAGCCCTTGGTTACACTCCTCTTCACTACATTCCCCGGTTCTGCCACGGCACAACATGTGGACACAGGACACATATACCTAAACACAAATTTGGACAGTAACGATTACTGGTGTCAAATCCTGAGCTGAATTGAAGTAAATTATGAACTCACGTTTTTCCATCGCTCTAACATACTCAGAATAAAATGTATGTAGAAATTAGTGGTTACTGCAACCTCCTCTTTTCTTTCCCTCTTATTTCAAAATATAAAGATGATTTTAATGTGCTGCTGTAGGTGAGGAGCATGTGTCATCAAGCAAAACTGCAAAGCTCTCTCAGTTCACCCCAGACACAACTTCCTCTTGATGTGTTGACTCTGGTCAATGCTATAAGCTGTCTTGTGACTACTTTTTTTAAAATAACAAGAAGAGGTTTCACTGAAAATGGGATGTTTTCTGTTGGTGTTAGCACTCAATCTGATTTGTCAGCCCAACCACAAAAGCAAAACTGAACTAAAACACTCACATACCAAGCAACAATACTGACTTGTAGGTTATCTGCAGCTACAAACGAGTTTTCACCCTTGCTCATAACAGCAGCAATCTGCCTGCTCTGAATCTCATCCAGGCAATTAGGTTAGTGAGATACTGCAACATTTAAGGTAAAATGTGGAATAACTCTGCTAAATTGAACTGATGGAATCAACCAGACTATCAGAGAAAACACGTTGTACTAGAAAACCGAAAACAGACCAAACCATCAGTATTTCTGGCTTTAAATGGTCCTTCCTGGATATAATCTAAACAAACAAACAATGAAAACAACAACAAAAAAGCACCCCCTCAAAAAAGAAATCTCAAGCATGACAAGATGTCAGTGTTCGGCTGGATTCATCGATTTTGCATCCCCTGCACACACAGGCAGTTGTTTTGTGATCATAAACTTTGCAAATTCAACTTGCACTTTAATGCAAACCCTTCATTTCAGTTTTGATAAAGCACAGAAGAGAAATTTTGGTGCTTGGGATATTTTTCAAAAGAGAAAATAGTAAAGTTAAACTCTTGGAAAGAATTAATTCCTTCATTAGAATCAAAATATATAACAGATTTAGAGACCAGAAGTGGTCAATGAACTTTGGGATAGAGAGGTAGACAGGAGTTGGATGGAGAAACTAAACCAACACCCTGTATCAGTCTTTTAATCAAATGGGACTACTTACTTTTTAAACTTTCATAACTTTCTTCCCAGCAAATTATCAACTCTCTTAGTGATTCACGACAGAGCTTTTGGTATTCCACCTTCTGCGAACTATGGGTTTCTGGTTTGGTTTTGTTGTTTTATCACTTCTCTAACTAACTCCTGAATTTCCTCTGGGGCAAAAGAAATCTGTTTTACCCCTTCCATTTCCATTTCCTTTCCTCTTGCTCTGGTCACAAGCTTTATTACCAAACTCTAGAAAAACTGCTATGCAAAAAATAAAGTTTTACATTTGTCCTTTGGGATAATTAAACTACCACAGCATTTCAGGCTGTATTTTTGTATTGTTTTCTGTCTCTACTGTTAGTCTACGTCAGTGGGTTTTGTATCCAGATTACTCACAAGACCCAAGAAGTGACAGACAGTAAAAGCCTTTGGGACTTCCTGTGTACCATAGTAACAAACAGGAGTTGCCATGAAACCAATCCCTTTAACAATAAATGTATGCCTTGCTGTATGTAGCATCACTTGCTAGCCAGACATTAAAAACATCAGGATGTTTTTTAAAGTCTCTTTTGAATGAATATTTCATTCTGAGGCAAAATTATACCAAGTTAATTACATACACAGGCTAACATCTGACAGCTTAGAACAGAGAGCCTTCCCGCAAATGTCAGCACCACTTGAATTGCAAGCTGATGTTCTCCAGTTTGGGAATCTGGCATCAATCTCCAAATATGTTTCCAGTAGATTGGGTTGCTTGGCTTTGCTACTGGCAAAGATGGAGTTGCATAGAAACTGGCCCACAGTTTTCAGAGCGATGAGCCTTAGGGTTCATCTTAACTGAACCATAAAATGGAAGCGGTGAATCTCTGCAAGTTGCTGCCAGGCTCCTGCTGCCACGAGGCACCAGGCTGTGACTACCAGGATTGGGTAGTTGCTGCAAGAGACAACACTTCCCCACAGGAAAAGTCCAGGATGTTGTAGATTCTGCTATGTTCATCTTGGTAGGAAACAGCAGTGGAAAACCAGTGCTCAGTGGTATATGAGGAAATTCTACAGCCCATGTTGTACATAAGCACAGTAAGGGTGCCACAGCTATCCCCTTCTGCTGCCAAGCTTCTTGCCAGCCCCCATGGACTTCATTGACTACTAAAAATTATGGAAGGAAAGAAACAGATCCATAAAGCACATCAAGTCAGTGACAGGGACAGGATTACAACATTAGGGTCTTGCTTCCTGTGGCGTGCACAGCCCATGAGAACACATTATCTGACATTACTGAGATATGTCCTCCTTCAGCCAGCAATCACCCTGCTTGTGCACTGGGAAGGCTGAACTCAAGTGAAGAGAGGAAGGAAATAATATGGCATTGGGATGGGTGTAATTTGTTAGCACTGCCCATTTAAAACATTTCAGAGTAAGTTGCTATCAAAAGGTCCATGCGAAAGTGATGTCCCATGGGTACTTCAATCCTGTGCAAACTCTAACCCTCAAACGGCTGCAGAAGAACTGGAAACTCACCCTTCCTCCTCTAACAGAGCCTGAGAGTCTCCTTTTCATTTCAGTCTCTCCTGAACAGGAGAGGGTTCACTGCTGTAGATTGTACACATCCTTCTAAGGCTCCTTCCCATCTCTATTAACTGTTCAACTGGCCCAAGCATCTGCTGGATGCTTGATCACTAAAGTGGAATCACCAGGCTAGAAACGATCACCAAACTAGTTCAACTACTGCTTTAACTGGAAAGTCAGCAAATCCCTCAACTGAGACATAAGTAGAACCGCAACAGAAGGGATTAAGAGACTCTAGCAAAAGGGGCATATCTGTAGTCTGCAATACTGTGATAGCAGCCTGGCACTAGCCAGAGACTTTAACCCCACCTTCCTTTTATTAATTTTGCAATGTAAAATTTGACAATAAAATTGCATGGGGCGATGAGATTATTTTTAAGGTCACTATAGCAAAGTTTCCCCCAAAAGCAGGAACCTGCTGGCTAGAAATAAACAATCTTGATTGCCAAGTCAAGAAAATGAGTGTTGACTTGGTATAGTTGCTTGAAACACCCATTTCACAGAGTCTACCCCAGCTTCACACTGAAAAACTAAGGTTTCAAGCAAAACAAAACATTAAAAAGTTCAAGCTACTGAAGAGAAACCTAAAGACATCATTCTTCAAGATAATAAAAATCCACAAATTTAGTAGTCTGTCTTGCCTGCTAGAGAAATTACACTCCTCCTTGCCCATCATTCACATTGCTTTTTATATACAAAAGTGCTCTTCATTCTATCTTCTGGGTTAAGTTACTCTAAACTGTTTTTGCAGAGCTAATATCAAAACCCAAAAGCATGAATCAGTTGGACTCACTGAAGTCAATCACACCAACGTTGAAGCATTTGCCAGCATCGTAGAGCAAATCAGCTGTGGCTAAGCGGGGATAATTTTGTAGTAGAAGGCTGTAGTGGAACCTGTAGGGACTTGTATCCTTCAAAACACGTCAACAATCTTCCAAACAGAATTTATGGCAGTCTGTCATCTCCTTTTTTTGGTAAAATTAACTCTGACCCTTAGTAATCTGCAATTAAAAGCTCCTCAAACCACACATGGCTATTCCTGTGAGCCTCGAAAGGCAGTCTTGACTCTGGCTACATCAGCGCTCATGGAGTATCGCAAACCTGGAGATCATTGTAAATGCAACACATGCACAAAAGGTTTTGTTTACCTGCACTTGGTGTAACTGCATGTCTCAAAATGTCTAAAGAACTTACTATCACCAACCTTACAGCATGAACATATTAGCCGTGTGTTTTAAACTGACTAATTTTTCTCCAAATCCAAAATTACAAGTGTTTGCAAGCCAATTTGGATCAACCTGGCTTCACAATCCTGAAACCGACGCTGTAACATTTCTGGAACAGCAAAACAACTTGAAATTCAAATAATCAATCTGACAAGAATTAATTTTTATAATTTAAATTTTCCCCTGGGCCATGGATGTTACTGAGACATTAAAAATAAAACCAAACAACAAACCAGCAGACAGTCTGGACACACTGTATTCAGATTGCCTGTCAACACTAGGGAAAAAGGACACAAGACATCTAACTAGACAATACTCCTCAGATTATTTGAGCATTAAAAAGCCCACAAACCAGTAGTTCTCAATCACCAGGACATACCAGCATCAGAGTCAAGAACCCAAACCAACAAGCTTATCAGTTTGTTACTTATTTTTGCTGCCAGGCTGATTACTTCAGGGTACTGCAGCCAAAGCTGCTACACACAGCCTGGAAGAATTGGGTCTAAGAGATGGGAAGAGAAGGAGGTGGGAACTAAAGGGGCAAGAGGAAGGCTGGTTAGCAGGGAACCACTGCTCAGCATTGAGTGGTCATTACAACAGGAGCACTCCCCATCCTCATGACAAAGACCACCCTTCCCACCAGGGAAACAGGATTGTTCCTCGCAAGCTGCTGAAGCCCCAGGCCATGGCACAAAGCGCTCTCCTTGCATGGCCCCAGGAGGATGGATGCAGTAGCTCTGTGCAGCCAGAGCAGCAGTGCAGGGTCTTCTACACACCAGGTTTTAATCCCCCCTTACCTCATGCAACTTCAACTTCCTTGCAGCTGAGCCAGTGGCCAGCCAGTGAGCTGCAAGGCAGCTCTGACACAGCAGAAGGAAACCTGATATGCTGCCCCAGCCAGCACAGGGAGCCCAGAATCAACAAACTAACTGAAGTAATATTACTCTTACTTCTAGCTTTAATTAAAGTGGGGTCTAAGCAACAGAGACATGTTATTTCCTACCTCTGAAACCAGGCAAATGGCTTGGGTTTTAGTGAATGACTGAACTGCACGTTACACGAATGAATTTAATGAAGGAGAAGTCTTATTTTAGGCTACCCTATGGAACCTATATTTATTTTTTTAATCGTTACTCCATAACTGATTTTACCTCAAGGTGACATATCACATTTTGGATGAGGAATTTTTTTCCCTGCAACTCTAAGAATCTGGCCATTGCAGGAATAGCATCAGCAAGGTCACAAATTTCTAAGGTGTTTTGGCCAGCTCAGACATGCAGCTAAATGGGAAGAGTATTTCAGAAGGAGTTTGGAACAAATTTACAAACAGGAATACTGGTGCTTGGAGCTCTAGATGGAGTCTCCAGAGACGACAATCTGCACAGAGCCTTTCCGTCCTCTCAGGCCCAAATTTGTCCCTTGTTTTTTAGCTTGTGTTTCAGTTTTGGCAGGTGTAAGAAGAATAACAATCCTGACATCATCTCTGAAGAACACATTCATTACTTTGTGTGGCTGTTACTTGGGTAGGATTTGCAGGGGGCACTTGGACCAGTTCACACCCAACTCCCAAGCAGATACAGAAGCTAAACCTGCCCCTGTGTTTGAATCAGACACATAAGGCACCCAGTGCCTCGCCAAACTGGCTCTATGCAGGGGGTTCTGGAGGGAAAAAAAGCAAAAAAGCTTGGTTGTAACAGTTTTAGGCAACTGCAGTAGAGGTTGTCCACCACTACTTCCATCATATTCAAGCCCAGTTATGATACTTAATTTTAAACACTAAATCTAAAATTATAGTTTAAAAAAATCTTCATTATTTGACTGGTTCTGTGTAATCACTTGTGTGGGTGACAAAGACTAGAAGCAGAGATTTGCAAATTTGGCTAAGACAGCTGAACCATAAAGGGCAAGCCTGCCCAGAGCATTAACAAAACAATTCAATCCTAGTCTCATCCTCCATCTCTCCCCCATGCCTTCCCAGCCAAACCACTTTGAGCAACACAAAAGCAGCCCCATGATTAGGTGAATATTCCTACAGCTACAGGACAGCTTCTTTTGGTAACACAGCTGTGTGCAATCACTAAAGAAGAGAAATTATCACCTATTTAAAAAAAAACACAACTTTTAATTTGTACAAGCCATTCCGTAATAAAACAAACAACAAACTGCAACAACAGCCACACGAATAACTTTTGCTTCTGCATGGTCAAATGCTCTGGGTCCCCCATTCCTTTTAGACTGAAACTGCACAGCAGAATTGATGCATAGCTGAAGATAATGCTTGCAATGCTAAATTTGAGATCTTCTGTTTCAGTGACACTGTCACGATTTCAGAGTCTGCTACAAATGAAGAAAAGTGTTAAGAGAAAATTTTTTGCTCTGTGAAAAATGGATTTTCATGTTACAGCATGAGGCCAATTCTTAATACCATAAAAATTTACCTCAGTCTATTTGACTGTAGCAAGGAACTACAATTAGCAAATCAAAAGAACCCTGTTTTCAAGGGTAAAAGCTTTTAATTACACACGTAACAATATGGAACTATTAAGATTCTGTTTGAAGTCAGTTTAACATTATTTTTCAGTGAGAGGTGGTGGCTTTTTTTCTAAATCTGAATTGACCTGTCGTTACTGCAACATCACATTTACTGTAAATGTAGCTTTGAGAGTCTCCAAACTACTCACAGCATTTGGAAAATGAAAGCCAGCAGTGAATGCTGCCAGAGAGTCAGGGAGAGCAAGGCCGCCAAAGCAGAAAGCTATTTCAATATGATTTTCACAATTCTAAGGACTTGGATATAGCGAGCAATCTCTATTAGAAACAAAAAGCTCTGGATCTTTGCATTTGGGAAGGCATTGTTAAAAAGAGGCGAGGTGATGGTTTTGGCGCATACGGCATTACAGTGCAATCCTATTTGTCCTGAACACAGCAAAGAAACAGAGCAGAATTCAATTAAAACAAAATAAATAAAAAGACAAGTCATTTTGCTCCATGAACAGGTGGATAAATAACCCGTATTTTTCTTTGTAGATAAAGAACCAGCATCAAGACAACTTTTGCAACGGGCAGTCCAATGAAGAAATACAACTAATGTTTACTGAAAATACAAGACAAACAAACATGTAATTTCTGCCACTGCATAAATTTGATTCATAAGGGAGGCTATAAAAGAAGTGCTTGCCATTCTCCATGTCTACAGCTACAGATGATGTCGTGCACAAATGCAGCAAACCACAACACCTAGCATGTGATTTGATATTATGTGTTTGCTCAGCTGGTTTCTTAAAAAGTAATTTTCTCAGCTGCTTCTGACAATGTTCCTTTGGATGCAAAACATTTCTCTTTCCAGAGTATTTACAGAAATTCAGTCAGTTTCTAAATAGCTACACTAAATAAATAATAAACTAGTCACTGGTGTCAGAGCTCCTCAAAATTGAAGTGCTGCTTTCCTAGACCAATCCCAAGAATGTCGCAGCTGCAAGAAGGGGCAGCATCAGGAATCTGGTGTGAAAACCATGTTCCTATTCTCCAGTATAACTGTGCCAGCCCACTGAGACCTCAACTGTCGCTGCTAAGTCACACCTCTGAACACTCAGCTGAACTGTCACCAGAAGGTAGCAGCGCTCATCTTCTGAGATGATGACAACCTAGACAACACACTTTTCCTACAGTCCAGCATGCGGTCTGGTTGATACTTCTCCTGTTCAAACTACGAGCTTCCCAACACAGTCACTCTGTGAGACAGCATCACTATAAAGGTGTTGAAAACAGATCCCTGAGGCATGCGCCAGGCAGAACGCCAGTCAGTCCAAAGCCTGATGTTACAGTTTTGTAATGCAAACAGGAGAGCTGAGGGACTGTCACTGCTTTTCATTACAATTCTACTATCATTAAAGCTTTGGCACTGAAAATTCAGTCCAGGCTAAAGACTGGCAGGCAGAAAATCCATGCCCACAGCAAGAATGGAATGTTAAATCTAAAACCACAAAACCCACAAAGGCAAGGGCTGAGCCTGAGGCGGCAGGCGGTGCGCGTACGCAGGTGTGCGCACGCTGGAGAGGGGGACAATAGAGAGTGACCAAGAGAAAAGCTGAAAGAACAGTCCCAAGACACCAGGGCAACATGTAGATATGTATACTTTCTGACCACATGACAATGTGTATGACGGACTCAAAACTATTTGTGAAAGTTTGTTTCTTCAGAAGGCACAAAGGGAAATCTTGCTCTTCTAGCTCAAGACACAGAACTTTCAGCCATAGGTATAAGCAAAAGCACGTGTACCTGGGCTCCTGAAATACTCCTGAGACAGTCCTGCAGGGGAAAATGGACAGCACTGCACCAACAACTGCACTTATTTTATTTTATGCAGTAATTTGGAGGTATTCACAGTTTTAAAGCAAGCTAGATGCAATGCTGGAGCATGCTCAACAAGGGGTTCAGATCTCAAAACTCACTCCCTTCAGGGCTTGTCTGAAGTTCTGGTTTTTCAACCTTTTTTTGGCACGGATGGTTTTCCAGTAGGAGGCTGAGGAAAGACTGCTGGCAAAATGCCTGTCTCTCCCTGCTTGTACATGTGCCAGGGAAGGACTGTATGACACTAGAACGTAACTAACTCACACAAAAATTGACCCAAATACAATTGATGAAGTGGGTGCCTGTGTTACTCCCTTCCTTACTTGTTTTCCAAGCAGGGCAGATGTTTTAGAGCTTATGCAGTGCTTGGCTTTCATTCCCACCTCAGTGGTCTTCTGCATGTTCTCATTTGATCTGGGTAATCAAGTTATCAATGAATACATTACATTAGAACAGCACCAGAGGTTTAGGCTAGACCTCTTCTCTGGCAGCCAGGAAATTACAACTTTCCCAAATTCCTTTCAAATTACAGAAATGTTCTCAACATCAGTGTGACAACGATGCAATCAGGACACCTTTTCGGGGGGGGGGGGGGGGGGGGGGAAGGGAAGATAACTGAGACTTGCAACACAGGATGGGTGGGGAATTTTCTCTTCCTATTACTGGTCTCAGTAAAATCTCGTTCTGTTTACTCCCCAGCTTAAACCTGAAGTCTTCTTACATTTCACTAAGTAATCCCACATTATAATGAAGCAGTTGGCTTTCCTGCCATGATTGATAGACTTTTTGCAATTATTTAAGGAGAAGGCACATAATTACATACAGTTGGATTAGGCTGATCAAATCCTTGTTAGTGTCTGTCAATATACACGTAATAAGACAGTGTGACATTAATGTAAACTAATTTAAATGCAGAAATTTTAATTAAGACTTAATAAAATTACAGATGGAAAGAAAAAGTTTTGCACAGTCTAACCAAATACAGTTTTCCAGCAAAGCCACTCTCTAACATAATCCTATTTTGCCTCATCAGTTCTGCAACACTGGCCCTTGCACCACCTATTTATGTACTCTTATTTACACTTCTACTGCCGAGACTTTCCACCAGCTCCAAAACCTCAGAAGCAAAATGATGTGGAGCCATGTGTGTAACAAAGTCCATTACGAGCAAGCCCAGGTAGTCAGAGAAGGATGTCTCCGAAGTTCCTCTGCAACACTCAGCAAACAGCTACAGATCAGTACCACAGTTCAACCACCGTAAACTACAAGTGACCTCCTTTTATAGCACTTACCAAGACTAAAACGTGCCCTCCCCCTACGCAACAGTATTCACATTGACCCTTCTCATTTAGTCCTGTACAGCCTTCTTTTCCTCTTGGGTTGTTTTTAAAGCAATCTGCTATATTCAGAGTGCTCTCAGAGAGTCACCAATGATACACAATACTCCATTAACCCAGTAAGATTAATGCAAGATACTAGCTTCATTCCCTGCTGAATTTTTCCAAAGGTAGAGGTGCTCATGCATTGGCTAGGTTGTCTTTTTCCTGCAACTCATAAGCACATGGATGCAAGTGATTTCCTAACCATAGGTAAAATATATTAAATGCGTAGTATGGCACACCAGCCACTTTAGCTCATGTAAGCCCATGTGTGCAGTGCCAAGGAGATCTGCCTATGTTTGCCAGGAGTCCTGTTGTGTTCCCTTTTCCCCTTCACTCTGCAATAATGACTCACTTTTTCTGCATGTGCACATGTGTTATCACCACTTCTAACCTGGATGTCCTCACTGTTTCTATGCCAGCCATTTTCCAAGACAGTAACCAGATGAGAAGGGTGCAGAAGCGACACTGTGCCATTGCAGACCTTGTCACCACCAGCAAGCACGCCTGTGCTTTGCTATTAAAAAGTAGTATCATAGATCTCACATGGGGCAATTCACTGCTCCCCAAAGCACTGATTTTCCCACACTAAGATTTCCCGGTATACTCCCTGCCAAATGAAATCAATTTGAGTATCTCGTTAAAGAAAAAAACATTGCAGATTTTTATCTATTTTTATTAGTCTGCCAGTTGAGCCTTCTGCTTTAATCTGGTTTATTTGATGATTTGTTAGCTACTCTGCTCAGCCACTTCTCTGCAGAGGCCCTACAGTGTTTCAAGAATTTTAGAAAATGCTGGACAACATACAGGATCCTCATCGTGGCCTTATCCAAAAGTCAACAAAAATTCTGAACAAGTCCATTTCACAAACACAGCAAAGAATTAGGTTTTATCAGCTGGGGGAAGGAGAAAAGGCAACTAAGGAAAAACTTGACAAACGTAAGTGCTACAAAGGATTACAGTGCAATCTCCTGGAAGATATATTAAAACTCGATATCGTATTAAAATTGACAAAAAAAATTAAGCCCTCCTCTGTTCAACCTCATCCCTCCAAAGCTCTTGGCCAACCTCCCCATGTTAGAGACAAATTGCTGTTAGATAACCTTTTCTGAACAAGTCTATCACTTATTCTAGTTTATGTTCTGTTTCCTTTGGCAGCACAGCTATTTAAGTCATCCTTCTAATCCAGAGCCTCTGGTAATTTTTCTTTTCTGTTCTATGGCAGTTCTTCAAAGCATCATAAAGGCAAATTTAATAAGCACCTCAATTTGTATTGCTTTCTATTTATAATACTGCAAGCACCTGCTGCTGCTGAGATCTAAGCACACATCTATCTTACTCTGTATAGATTGATTCAGATTAATCTTAATAGTTTCATATTTTAGAGCAATTTCAAGAAACATTGCTCCAAGCTGCTGGGTAGGTTGGTTGTGGGATTGTTTCTTTTTGGGGTGTTGGTTTTTTATGTTTGGTTTGGGGTGGGTTTTTTTTTGGTTTTGTGGGTTGGATTTTGGGGGAGTTGTGGGGTTTTTTGTCTTTAATCTGGGGGTTTTGTTTGTGTTGTGGTACAGTTAGTTCTCCACCCATCCCCTCATTTTTATTAAGATGCTGCTGACCAGCTCTTTTACTTCATTGTTTATATCAGCCACATTTGATATGTGTATTATTATATATTATTTTACTGGAGTATTCAGTTGTTCCCTGAACCCCTAACAGTGGAAATCAAGTCAGCACTGGGGCCCATGGATGGTTTTGGGAACTGTGCATGTGCAGGGAACAGGTGTTTAAAGGTTCCCGCCTGTGATCCAGGGTTTGAATGTAGAGTTTGAATCATGTATTATTTGACCTTCTCTCAAAACGGGGACATATTAGTTTTTAATCTTATCAAAATGCTTGTGAACACCAAGTGACAGCTAAGGCTGCACAGAAGTTAAGTCCTACGTCTGACCTTTCAGAGGGGCTGAGGAATCATGTCCTTAGGCATTTCTTCAGAGTCAGCCTTCCACACCTTACAGACAGAGTATTAATGGCTGCACTCTGGGCTGTGGACATCCTGGTACCTACCACATCAACACCAACTGCTCTTGCTGTTATTTCCTTTAACAAGATGACAGATATGAAGTTTAATGAAAGGGGGGGGGAAGGGAAAAAGAAAGTTATGATGCAGTGTAAGTAGGTGAGCAAGACAATAAAGCCCTGACCGAAAGCGCAGCAAAGTCCCCTCAGTGTGCAAGAAAAGCAGGAAAATGAAAAGAAAGACAAACCAGTGCATGGGAGAAAAGCTGCGTGGAAGTGAAATAAAGACTGAAAGAAGTGGAAGAGTCCATCCGTCAGAGAAGACAGACATCAGTGATCAGCCTCACCTCTTTACTGTGTTTCTTTGCTTTTAGTGGCTGACAGCTGAGGTTTCTACCTCTCATCCATCTCCTACATACGTATTTAGGTGTGATATAGCACACTCCTCCACAGCCAGTCAGGAGATCTCATGGAAGACTTCACAGGACACTCTGTGGACAATATTATCTCAAGAGTGACTCTCGTTCCCTTAAACTCCTACTCCAGAGGGGCTGTGTGCCTCCCTGCAGTATTTAATACGGGCTTCATAGGGTAGGATTTTAAGTGTTCCCTTTAAAAACACCCATCTTTCTCATTGCTATATTTATTGTGCCAAGATGGCTGTTAACTTCATGACAAAAGCATGCTCATAAATGTGTAAAACAAAGTTTTCAAAACTGTTTTCAAATGCACTTGTTGGAAGATTAAGCAAATGGAAAGGCTCAGAGACACAGAAAAATGTCATTGTAAGGTACTCAGTATTATGCCCCCCCTCTTACTTATCTATCAACAACAATAGCTCAATACAGCCATTATCTTGGGAATCCATAGATTTTTAATTTTCTATTACAAGCGAGATGACGATACACATTTCCTCAGAAAATAAACGAGGCACAGAGAGACCTGACATGTCATTTATAAAGAGGATATGCCATGTATCTTTCAGCCTCTGGCTATAGCTTCCAATTTAGTGTCCCAAAACCTCTGCAACCTTCATGTACTCTCATCCTCTTCCACAATTACTTCTTATCATGTGGGGAGGTTTTGAACTTTTGCAACAGCTATACTGAGTAAATCAGCTATAAACAGACATGCTATCGATACTCCAAGCTGATAGCTAATTGTGATTTCTAGTCTTTCATGTGAATAGGACAACTTAAAATGGCAAACATTGCTCTGTCTACTCATCCATAAATTAGGAGTGACAATAGCAGATTATTACTCATTCACTCAGAGCATTTGTTCGGCCCTGAGAGAACTGGCTTTTTTCCAAGAGCTGGCAAACATTGGTTAATATACATGTAAATGTTTTATTTCTCTTGGAATAGGCAATTTCACAAAGTGAAATACCGAATTAAAGATGACCCTAGTTCTTCTGCTGATGCCTGCCTCAGCTGCAGTGCTGCTGAAAGCCTTTGCAAGTTTTTTCACACGAAGTCAACAGGGAAAAAGCCACCTTTTCTTTTCAAAGTAAGACAATTTCGCAGTGGAAACAAGAAAGCTTTTATATAAATATTAATCACCGCAGTTGTTCTGGAGTTAAGTGGATGGAGACTGGCTTATATAAGGTTGCAGTACTGAGTTGGTAATAGTGAGATGTACTGAAATGGTTTTGCAAACACTGCTCCAAACAGGCTGTTCCTCAGTACAAGAACTATGGTGCGAGAAGTAGATTAGCAACCCCAATATTTAATCTGAGGATACTATAAAATAGCACTTCACTCCTAAGAGTGAAGAAGTGGCATTTTGTCCTTTGAAGTTCTGGTGCGAGTGTAAAGGAAAAGGAAAATGTTCATTTCCTCAAAAACTGCCATTAATTTGAACTGGGAGGAAGAGGGGAGACTAAGAGGAGGGATAGAGGATCAACAAATAAACCAAATATCTGGACAGAAAACAAGACAGTGGTTTCACAGAGTCTCTTACTAACCAGTCCAAAGCCTGAATATTCTAAATAATGCCAAGTGTAATGCACCCATACTCCACAGCATGGGCTCTCCAAAAGCTATGGGAATCAACAAGCACATTCTGCACATTTCGAGGAGAGGACAATACACACCACCTCCAGAAGGATTGTCAGAACCATCTTTTTCCTACAAAGGGCTAGAGGTATCAGATCTGCTTATTCACCCTATGATATAGGCCATCAGCCATTGCTTACCCCTCTGTCCAACAGTGAGATTTCTTTTCACAAATTATCCAAGACTTGAAACCAGAATTACAACCACAAAGCAGATTTTTGAAAAAGGGAAGAGAGAAGCATAACCTTTTATCTACTGTGCTGTACCATATGTATCATCTCACTTTCCTTGAGGGTACGTTGAAGTTTCCATCAACTGGGGATGCTAATAACAGGACAGAATTTTTCATAAACCTCTAGACAGAAATGACACAATATTAATATCTTTCACAATAGTAAGTTTAGAATGAAATACAAAATAAGGTACAAAGCATGGCTAATGCTAACTAACTTGCTGGAACCCACAAGCAAAAAGCATATAACAATTAAAAAAAACCCCAACCATCATAACAGCTGCAGTCAAAATTCCCCCTCTTTGAGTGAAAGGAAAGAAGGAAGATGAACAAACACTGATGGGAAGCAACTACCAACAGATGACACCTTCAAAAGACAGAGGAGTATTTTCACATGGCAAGAGTTGATTAAAAGTTCAGTTCCCATTTGGCAACTTGTCTCGATTGCTATTGCAGTGCTCCACGGGTTTCAGCCAGATCTCTCCGTGGGCATGAACTTCTATGGATATGGAAAGAACACCAGGTCTGTATTTTATGGAGATAAATACATCAGGGACTACTGACATTAGAATTGCTCTTCCTCACATTCTCCATTTTAACAGGAAAGTGATTTAGACTTTACAGGCTATTACATTACCTAAAGCTACTTCTGAAGTATTTTTGATATTTACTTCCCAAAACTAGATGTTTCTATTTTTTTACCTGCAGAAAATTACCACTGGAGCAAGCCCACTGACTAGTACTTGACACTATATTGAAACTTGAACCTAATGCTGCACTTTTCCGTGCTGCTTTCACACAAAGCCCACTCTCCCTCCTCCTGCCTGCTACTGCATACATAGCACTTAGAGAGATCTCACAAGGAAACCTGCTGAAATGAAGGGCGACACAACAGAACAAGACGGTGCCGGCTTCAGCTCTGAAGTGGATTTTAAAATTTATTACAGGGTCTCACTTCGACACTCCGTGTTGTACGTGGCTGAAATGAATACCAATGCCTGGCGGAACTGCAAGGGAAGGCGCCTCTATAAAAGGCGACAGCACCATTACCAGATAAGCCACCAGTTAGACATCACTGATTACCACACTGGACAGAGATTTTAACTCACCTAGAGAGCAGACAGCTTATCGGATTTCTTAATGGGCTTCTCTCAGTTTCACTGGGGCTGATGCATTCTGCATATAGGATTTGGAAAGAGATTTTCCCCTGAATAGCACACACCATTCTACTAAAGCATTCTATTATCACCTTGGCTTATGCTTATATAAAATACCAGATGGAAGTTACATGAACAGTCATTAAGAGGTTAATCATTAAATTCAAGATATGCCAGAGCAGCCAACAAAGCTGACCTCTTGAATAAATTGAGCTCGGATAAAGGTAACATTGATTTTCCTAAAGAGGTTTCATTACTTAACTCTAGATTTGTGATTTCTTTTGAGAGTAAGAAGTTAAGAGCTAATCCAAATTTACTATTTCTTTTCTGCCCAAAGAGAAATCAACTCATTTAAAATGCAGACAATATGATAGACCTCCCTCCCTTTCATTGTTCTCTCCCCTCTGAGAGAAATGAACTTCCACAGGACTTCAAACCTCAGGTAAGAGGAAGGAACACACAAAAAAACCCTAAAAACTTTAAAATAAAGCAGTTCATCTTTATTCTACAAGCTTTTCCTCCAGCACTTAAAATCCAACGTGTATTTTCTTCCAACTACTCTTATCTCTGTACTGTTCTTAAAGCTTTCCTAGAAAGGAGGTTTTTTAGCACACAAGTGAGAAACTTCAATCTGATGAAGGGATGGGGACTGATTGTAGGCCAGAGTCAATAAAAAGGTACAAGGTAAACATTTGGATATGTTACATGATCCCAAGTCTGTCTTTCTAACTTGGATGCTCCTGTTTTCATTTTTTAAAAGGTATTAGAATCAACCAGCTAACTATTACAAGCTATACCATTAATCAAAGAGTTATCTCTTCCCCTCCTTCAAGTATAATAAGGATCATCTATAAGACCAAAGTGATCCCAGTTCCCCATTTCCCCCAGGTACTCTAAAATATTTACTCAGCTACTCTAAAATATTTACTCAGCTATGTAAATACTGTTTTGACTCAAATCTTTAGGAATGTGAAACTTACTTAGACCTATGAACAAATTTAAGAAAAAGCAAGGAAGATGAGAGAGACTAAATTATTAATTAAAAAATGTAAACTATATATCTTTTGCAAGGAAAGGGACAATTTCTTATGCTCCTATTTTGAAAGCCTTGCCTCTTTCATAGTTAAGCAAAGTTTCCCCAAAGCAGGCATCACCTGCATTAATTTGGAATTTTTATGCAAACTATGTTGAAATAAGAAATGGAAATCCAAAAAAGGATATTAAATTGTGGGATATATACATCCTAGAACCTTCCATGTATTTCTTCAGAGAGCAGGAACAACAACAAAAAAATTAGCCACGAAAAAGAAATAACAGCAGGCAAGAATGTGCAACATGAAAGGCTTTTTGCTTAAGGTCCCTAATGTCTTACAAATATATTAAAATATCGTGTTAGAGCACCTGAATTTCACAGAATTACTTCAGAGATGGCTCCTGTTGCAGCAGTTTCTGCTGGAATATTTCACTCTGGCTGTCAGCCAAATCTTTGCTATGCTGATGCCAAATAAATGATACCCAATTTCAACGACAGATGCTGTTGTGTTGACACATAATTGATACGTTTATATTCAGGGCTCCCTGGAATTCTAAAACAGCAACACTTTATTCACAGGAAATAAAACTGACAGCAGCATTCAAAGGGACTTGTACAGAGCTGGTGCCGCTACACTGCTGGTATTGTGAGACTGGAGGGACTGCTAACTATGCAGGGTGGTCAGGAACAGTGAAGACCACAAATTTTCCAGGGCAAGGGAAAATATGGAGAGATGGCCCAGCAGTAAAAGTTAACTTGCTCAGCCAGAAACCTACTTGCTCAGAGAAACAGGAAATCTGAAAGTTTTCAACACAAGTTGCATATCCCTTTCCTGCAGAGCTTACAACTGTGCAGGAGATGGAAGTCAGAGAAACAACACAGCACTGAATAACAGATATGTCCATAATCTCCTTTTCTCTTTGACTTCCTTGGTTTCCTAGGCAGGAAACAGATTACCAACCTTTAAAAATACATTTACCAAAGGTATGTTACAAAGAAAACATTATATACCCTATTGCTTGCATGTTCACTCTCTTGTAGACAACTTGAAATAAACTTTCATAAATAGCATTTATTTTGGAACGCAACTATATCCCTCCTCAAGCTTAACAAGCCTTTGGCATCTAATGTAATTCTTACAGGGAAAAAAATGCCGATGACATTACAATACATGCCTAGAACCTGATTTTTTTTCTGTTTTGGTAACACAGCATCATATTTTCACACAATGAGTAAAAACATTCATGGGATAGAAATATTCAGCAAAAGGTTCATACCCATTCATTTCAAAAGAAAAAAACCCAGCAACAAATAAAATTTGGCATGAAATACAGCAACAAATAAACACCATGTGGCAAAGTTTTCAGTCATTTGTCCAGATAGTATATATTGTTCAACAAACATGCAATGTGGAATATTCTGCCATGATGCTCTTTTTAACTAAAATAAGGTTAAGCTTAAGAATACTTTTGAATTGCATTATATGGGGATTATCAAATACATGCAGATGAACAGGACTCACTAACTGGAAGTCTTTTCAACCCCTGGGAAACATATTTTGTTGACTGTTTCTTAGACTGTATTTCAGAACACTGATCACAACCCAGAAAGCTTCTGCGGTGTAATACACTTCTGCTGCTTCTGAGGTCTTATCTGGCTCTCAAATATTGTCTGTGCTTCTCTACCAGCACCACAGGAAAGATTTCTTCCTCCAGTCAACTCTTTCCTTCCTTTATATGAAAAAGGGACTGATGTTAATTCTTCAGACTTTGCACACTGCAGCGCCTTCCTTTAATTCTTCCTCTCCTGTGCTTCTAAGGGTTGCTAAGGGCAAAACTGTCAGAAGACCTCTCTTCACACTGAATCTCTCCTTCAGGAGTGCCCAGCACAGAGAATACAGATAAAGTTATACGGGGGAAAAAATGCATTTATCATCAAAGCTCCTATCTCTCAAACCCCCAAATTTGTCATTTAGTTCAGTAACATGGGATATGTAAAATATCCAGGTTTATATCCTTGCAAAAGCACAAAGTAGTTGAAAAGGTCAAGGAAGTGCATTAAGTAGGAAAGCTTTAGGGACCAGTGGGTTCTTTTCACTATTCTGAGAGGCACTTGGGGAAAAAAACCCAAAAATAATCTTTGCCAAAACACATCCAGAAGTTAAAAGTTTAGCACCAACTGCACTGGTATCTTCTTCTAAAAACCCCCAAAACATCCCAAACCAACCAAAAAAACCAACCCAAACAAACAAAAAAACCAACTCTCAAAAAAGCCCATCCAAAGAAACCGCAGCCCTCCCCAAACCCCACTGAAGTTTTTCAGTCACAAAGGACAGCTAGGATTGACCTTGGGCATTTGGGCATCTCAGGAACATGTACAGAGAATCACAGATTGGTTTGGGTTGGAGGGACCTGAAAGATCATCTAGTTCCAAAGGGAAAATTTGAAAAAATAGCTAAGCCAGCTGTCAACAGCTATGATTTACCAGAACCAGTCATGGCATATGACAGGGTGGAACACCACAGGCAGACCCAAACTTCCTCACTCCTGTTCAGAGGGGATGAGATGCAAACCAGCTCCAGATGCTGTGCCTGTGCTAAAGAAGGCCAGTCTCTCAATACTGCATTTTACACTGAGTACAGCACCGAAATAAAGCTCAAAGGCTTACAGACAAGATCCTACTCCTCTCTAATTATTTGAAAGAGTGGGCAGAGAAGTGTCAGTCAGTCTGCAAGGCACAGTATAGCTATACACTGTTTGTGTTAGGAGGGGCACAATTAGTCCAAGAGGAAATCAATGTTAAGATATACAGACGAATTTGAATATTTCTATTTGTTACTGAATTTGCTCCAAAGATTTATTCCTACAGTTTTCTTTGGGTGTTTGGAACTCCCCTTACTCCTCCATTAAGCACATGCTAAATTTAATAACTTTCTATTTTAAAAAACTCCATCATATTCAATAGTAATAACCCATCCTGTTATTAACAAAGGTAAGGATTTGAAAAGTCAATTAGATTCTCACTCCTACTTCTATTGGCTTCTACATTTTATTCTGTTTGGAAACAAAACAGAAAGGTCTCACTTTCTCCCATGCAGGAAGGCAGTGCTATCGCTGGTAGACATGGGAAAAAAAAACAATAAAATTATTTTATACAAATATTTCTGTTTCTCTTCCTCACTTTATAAAGCAATTTAAAAGAAAAACAAAAGTGTGTTTGTTGGAGATTACTGTACAATGAGTTCAACATCCTAAATAAATTATGAACAGAAAGAACTAAGTCACCTTCAATTTTTAGAAATGTAAAAGACTTAGCAATAGTTCAGGCAATCAGATTTCAGATCAAATCTTACTTCTACAGACAGTTTCCTGTACTGTTAAATATTTCTCTTACAACTGTAGGACTTAAACAATGGAGGGAAACTGCTAGCTCTGCAGACTGAAATAATAATTCAGCAGCAAGAAGCAGCAGCAGGACTTCTGAATAATGGTATCAAACTCTAACATTAAGGCAAAAAGTTGACATACAGACTTTTTCTCTATGCTAAAGTACTTCATCACAAGTAACTCCAAGTCTCCAAGCCTTCAAACATACTTCATAGATTATAATAGTATAACTACAAGCCTCTCCTTTAACAATTATCAATTCAGTAAACTTGAGTTTTTCTTATGCTGTGCAGCATCAACACTGAAACCTCTCAAGCCTCTTCAGACACATGTTGATCCTTAGTTTCTGTCCTAAACTACTCTAGAGTTTAACTATATGTTCCTCTATTCAAAGTAGGCTGCATTGTGAAGGTTGAGTTGATGGCCAGACCCAGCACAGCAAGTGTACTGGTTTGTCCAAGCAGACCTAAATTTGCAAAAACAAGCAAGCAGAGGTGAATATCCCGAACCTTTCTGTGGCATGACTGCAAGCTCAGAGCCATATTTTATACTGGCACCAGTAACGTCCAATAAAAGGCTCTGGGATCTTCCATCTTATTTGTATCATGACAGCCATGTAGCTAAGCTGTGTTTGAGAGTGCATTTTTATAACTAAAAGCTGTATCCTGCTCTTTGTTATCCTTCTAGCTGGGTGTCAAAGTACAAGATCTTTCATGATGCAACAATGCTATTGACACATAATTACCAGTAAGCAGCCATGCTAAGAACAAACATTTGAGAGGCAAAACACTTCAATGAGTTTTAATAACAAATTTATGTAACACACCTCCCCTCCAGATCTGATACTAAGCACTGTACCATGGTGAGAGAACTCCTTTCTAAATATACAAACAAAGCCAAGGTGTCGGACAAAACCAAACAGACACTGGGTGAAAAAGCAGTGAGACCAATTTATAAAGCCAAAGCAGTCTGAGAAGGAGATGGGATATACATCCTGAGGTTTGGTACATCCAAGTCATGATTATCCATAGCTCTACCATGATACAAAGCCCAAAATCAACATGACCCAAACACAAGGGTTTTATACTTAGCAATTAGTAAGGCTCGAGGAGCCTTATTAGAGACTCATCGAAAGAGCCTATCTGAAGGCAGATGGTACTTCCAGTCTTAAAGTCTCCCCAGTCATCTCCTCTAATTTAACTCTTTCCCCCACCCTACGTTTACCGTCACACAACCACAGCTCTTCAACTCTTTAACTGTAGTACATCTTTACTATTCATAGTTTTTTTTACCTGTCTATAGAAAAAAAAAAATCACAGCTACATAAGTGTTCATAAACAAAAGAACCAAGGCAGTACACAGTCACAATCAAAATGGATTGGATTTGTTACTGCCAGAGTCTAAGGGTTGCCCAGGTAAGTAAATATAAGGTCACATCATTCTGCACTCCCCTCACCGCACCAGCTCATTTCAGCCTGGAGAAGTCATTTGTGCCTGCAGCAGGGCAGGCCACATTTTTACTCTTTCTGTGACACAGACACAAACACATTGGTTTAGGCAGAAGCAGCTTTTGCACTGATGCTACTCTTTATTTTCCACTCTTTTTGTGAAATACAGAGACAATTTCTGAGCAAAGCCTTTCGGGAAAGAGCTTTACTCAAAATCACTAGTTCTCTGTCTAGCACAATAAGAGCAGAGAATGCAAATTAGTTTCAATAAAAGCAGCTGGCAATCAATACGAAAGGGCTGGTCTCCAAGAGTAAAACTGGTTCCTCTAAGGATAAGAGTTAAAAGGCATAAGAAGATGAATAAAGGAAGAACAAATGTAAACAACATGGGGGGTGCACAGGAGAAAAATCTAACAATGCAATTAAAAATAAAATAAGACAAACTGACAAAGAACAGCTGGGCGTAAATAGGAAAGAAAAATACAGATAGCTACAGTGCAAAGAAAAGTATCATGAGAAAAGTCTAATGGAAAACGTGCAATCCAAACAAGATAAAATAAAAATCATGAAAGGGATCGGATAAGAGACAAGCTGGCACCAAGGCTTAGGGCACGAGTTTACGTTCTATCCTGGTTCACAGGCTTTAGTAAGTCCAAAGTCAGTTTCAGCATTCCTGCTACCACACATTTGGCCATTTCGCAAAACCTGTACACTTGTCTCCTCTGACCTTCTGCCATAAAGCAGAAAGTCAATACCCACCTGAGTGGCTCAGAACCTACCCACTCTGTATGCAGTCAGACTCCTTTTCTAAATCCGTTTACCTCCAGGTCCACAGGCACCTGCAGAAGACTGAAAGAAGTCCACCCTTATTTTTACTACCTATTTAAAGAAAAAAAAATTCCTCAAGGTTGACACTTTCACTGAATTTCTGTATTACTGTCTCATTTTTATAAGCCCAGTAGAGAATGCATTATGGTCTTGGAAGCAGCCTTCCCTTGCAGCTGTTATAGACAGGGGCAAATAGAAGTGTTGTAGCACTGTTAGCAACCTCCACTCAAGAGAAACCCAAAAATCAAGTGTCTTGCATACTGCAAGTCAGTGTCACAAATCACTTACCCTCCATGTTCCATCTACAAGCCCAGCTCCAGTTTCTGGTGTTATCAACATCTCCCACTGAATGCTTGGTTAACATGGAACTATGGTGTCCCTGTCTTGCATGTGCCTTTAATACTGCATACGACCAAACAGGAAGGCAAGCAGATACTTTGCTCAGAAGCTTTTTATCCACAAAGCATCTCACCACAAAACTACACAGTGTAACTCCTTTGACCCCCAAGAATGTAGCCCCCATCAATGACGTAGCTACTTAAATAGCATGCATTAATTACACAGGGTGGAAAGCGGTGTTTTGTACAAACACATGATACTGCAGTGGAAAGTCCTGTCACCACACACTATTTTATTTAGATTAAGTTTTGACCAGCATATTGATGGGCTAGAAAGATAAGTCTCTGTCAAGTTGCTAATATACTTAAAATTATACTTGCATTTTCAAAACTTTAATACTTTGATTGGGGCATGCCCTATATTTTGAGAAATTCTACAACATTTCTAATGACAACAGGCAACAGAAACTTCTAGGTACATTGACACCCAAAAGCACAGAGCTTGGACTTTTAAGAGAGAAAGAAGTGACTAACTTCTTTGCACCTAAAACCGGTGTACAAGACAAAAAACAAAGAAGGATGAAAACAAACAAAAAAACCTCACCAAACCTAAACAACCCTGAAATTAAACTAGTGATAGGGCAAAAGACAACAAAGAGAATATCAACACACATTCTCATCCCCTCAAGATACAGGTGTGCCTAAAGGACTCAAATACCTGACCTCTGGCTGTTTGCCCCACTCAATATACAAAGCCTGGTTCCTCTGTTGCCTACAGCAATTATTTTAGGGTTTGTCTTAACAAATAAAAATATCTCTCTCCATCAAAAAAAAAAAAAAAGGCAGGGTTTTACATCTATGAATTCATGGTCTGTCACTACTGCTAAGACAATTAGAGCATTTTAACACCACATTTCCGTTAGGTAGGGAGCAGTTAAGACCTTTATATACTGAAAGAGATGCCCTTCCACATTAGCATGGCCTATTAGCCACAATCAGGATTAAGAGCTCAGCAAATCCTCACAGAGCCCACATCTGTTAACATAACTCTTTCCCATAATGAGCAAAAATGAAGGTAACTTCTCAGTTTTATGGAGCACTTACTCTAAAGCTGTTACTGCTATAATTAAAAAAAACCCCAAACAAACAAAACAAAACAACCAAAAACCAAAAAGGCAGCAACATAAAACAACACAGTCATGGAGACGTCTCAGGATCTCTCACCCTGTGAAAAACAACCTCATCTGGTTACAGAACTTGTGGTCTTACAGCCCTGCCACTGCTCTGGTGGCCCTGTACAGCAATCAGCCCCAGGGGAATCTCCAGAGAAGACAACAGTCAAGATCTCTTTGTTGGACATTTCTCCAAGCATGACAGGATTTCCATAATCAGTTAAAAACTAGAAAAATTCATACTGGCATGCAACACAAATTGCATGTCATGGACAACAATCCACCCATAAGACATCAATCCACTCATAGATGTTTCTTTCAATCCATGATGGAGAGACTAGTATAGAAATAAAGATCATTTTATTATGGAGCACCTGCACCAAAGTAGCTGAATCAAGAGATGCCAGATCCATTCTTGAAGGACTCACATGGCTTTGGGAGTAGCTGGAGCACAGCTGTAGCTGTACAAGCAAAACTCAGCCCACTTCAGCAGAGAGAATTAGTGGTCAGTTTCCTCAAACCCTGATACTACTGTAAAAGATCAGTGTATCTCTCTCTGAGTGCAGTCCCTATGACAGCAGTGCTGCCTGCTGAATCTGGACTTCTGTGACTCCTCATGGAGAAATTCCTTCATCATCTCTTCACCACTGCTTCTTGGTGGGACCCCACCACCAAGACAAGCCTTGTTGAGCTTCAAGGTGACAGGCAAAGGAGAAAGACAATGAAGGAGGAAAATTTGTAACAAAAACGAACAAGGAAACTGCACTACATTGCCATGATCAAAGATTTTAGTGTATAGTTTAGCTACCATCCAATAAGAACATAGGTCATATGACCTAATCAGCATGTATATCTTATATATATGCAAAAGCATTTCCCTGTTCATTTAATGCATGAAAAAACATGATTTGATTTTTAAAAACATATTGAAGTTATTTTGCTAGCATATGGATATAGCAGCAACCAGTGAGCATATAGTCCTCTCTCGCACTATTACTGCACGCACACATCCAAACAAGCAGCGAGGAGCCCGTGATCAGCTAGGGAGCATGACGAAGGGTTGTCACCTCACACAGGCCAACTTCCACCTGTGTCTGATGCTCTGGGGTAGCTACAAAGCTCTGATAGTGTTCCACAAACAGGAGGTGTGGACATGCGGCCACTGCTAAACATCTTACTTCTCACACAAACTAGACCCATCAGTCATATCGCAAAAGGGTGTTATGTGTGCTAAGGACTCCCTAGGAGAGCTTTCCAATGTCCACCCCGGCAGCATCTGAAAATGCCCAGCTCTGCTAATGGCTTGTCTTTTTTTCTGTATGTCTGCCAGCGCTGTCCAAGCTGTTCTGAGCCACTATGCCTTTCTTTAGAGCCAAGAGCTCCACCAAAAACCCTCTCAAAGAGCAGAACAGAGACCTGTGCAAGTCCACGCTGGAAAAAGCAATAAAGAAACAGGTAGTTCCTACTTCCCCCAAAATATTGGGGGGTATTTGACAGCTGCACCCAAAATTCCTGTTGGTGGATGTCCTTTCTATGTTTCCCACAAAGCATGAGGGAAACTAGGGGCTAAAATTGCTATGACAAGGAGCAGTTCTTTTTTCTGACACAGATCAGTAAAATCAACAACAGTTAAGAACAATCTAAAATCAGCTTTCTTCTTAGCTTCAATTTAGGAGTCCTGTATGTTATAAATAGGCCACTAAAAGGCAATTAAGAGAGTGAAGGAGAGCAAAAAGTTATTAAAAATGTACCAATGAGAAACTCATTTCACTTTTTTTTAACAGGGCATCAGGGAATTCCTATAAGACTTCTAGTTCATTTGAAGGAGGAAGTTCTGAACAAAGCTAAAAATAATTGACAATCAGATTTTCAAAACTGAGAGAAATACGGAAACCCCAAGAGGTCCAGCCCAGGGTGGTACTACACAGATTGATAAAAATATCATACAAATTTCAGGCAGGACAGGGACCACGGAATGTAAATCTCTGTGACACAAGAAAATTTAAAGCAGTAGAGAAAATAAAGCTATGAACCATTATTGACTTATAAACAGCAGAAAATAAATTTTTTTAAGGTAACCAACAATAAAGAGAACCAAAAAACTATGCACCGAACTCACGTCAGCTCATCGCAAGGACAAAACACGCACAAAGAAGGTACAAACCCCACGTTTTTACAATCAGAACAGATTGTTTTGATTCTATCCTGGGTCACCTTTTAATGCTTTCCTGAGATTTTTTTTTTTCCAACACGCTGCTTAAACACAGGTCTCGGTCGTTTCCCGGCACAACTGTACTCGCGACTGGGAACCGAAATTAGGAATATTTAAAAAAAAAAAAGGGGGGGGCAAAACCATACAAATCCCGAAAGTCTTCTGTGAGTCATCTGAACAGCTACTTTCCTCATTAACCTCTCAGCGGTGCTTCTCGGGGGCTCGGCAGCGTGGCCCGGCGGCGGCTCCCGCCCGCCCGCGCCGAGCCAGGCTGGCTCCCGGCTCTCCGCCGCTGCACTCAGCCCGCCCACCGCCTTCCAAAACTTTCCGGGCTTAACCGCGACGCCCTGGCCGCCGGGACGGAGCGCTCGGAGCCAAAGTCCGCGGGAAGTTGTCCCGCCCTGGAGCAGAGCCCGCTGCCCCGCGGCTCCCCCGGGACACCGCGGGCTCGACCCGCGCCCCGTCACAGCGCTCCCCGCCGCCCCCTTCCCAGCGCCTCCCGCACCCCCCGGCCTCTCCCGGGACAGCGGGCGGGAGCGGGGCCGTCGCGCGCCCTTACTTGGAGTTGCGCTCGCCCGAGGGACGGGGAGGGACGGGCAGCGGCGGGAGAGGGGCAGAGTCTGCAGCGCCGGCCACCGGCAACTTCCCCGCTCCGCCGCCACACGTGGGGCTGAGGCGCGGGCTGGCGCTCCCCGCCCGCCGCTCGGCGCCGAGGACGTGGCAGCTCCAGCCCTCCCTCCTTCCCTCCGTCCCTCCCCGGCCGCGCCGGAGGCTCCTCCCGACCCTGCTCTGCGGAACGCGGGGCGCCCTCTGCCGCACACCGAGGGACCCGCCGGCCCCGAGCCGCGCCCCGGCCCCGTCGCACGCCGGGGGAGCGCGGCGACAGGTTCTCCTGGAGGGTAGCGCTGCGAGTCACACCCGGTCCCCTCAGGTGTCGGCCCGCTGGCTGTGTGGGGCAGGCGCGCAGGAGGGGTTAGAGAGGTTAAAAAGGAGGATGCCAAAATAAGGTGACATCACAAAGGTTGCCTTCTTGCAATATCAGCAGGATGGAAGCGCCTGTTGAGTTGATCAATCTGCGATAATGGGCCTAAAATAAAAATGGAGAGCAGGCCTCCAGGAACAGGGACTTGCTGAGGAGCCCCATCGAATGCAGCCTGAGTTGCTGTTACCTTTGTACCAGCAAGACCTCAAAACACCTGCAGCTGCTTTCCAGTTCAGGCTCACTCCATCACAGAGACAGTCTGCTTTCTTACTTGGGAGAAAAATCTCACTGTGTTCCTAAAACAGACAGTAGCTATAACTGGTAGAAAAATAGAAGACCTCAGACATCTATTTGCGTTTTCCTCTTGTCAGGATTACACATTTTGAAAATAAAAGACATTACTTGGGCTTCATAGTTGCAGAGTGCCTGACACATAGGTTTTCACTGAAAAGGTCAGCTGATAGGAATCTCACCCTTCTTCCAGGTTAATAATAGCTACAAAACTGTTTCCAAGCCTAGTGGTTTTTGTCCTTTAAGTGTTTCCTGCGAGAGTGTTCATGACAGGCACCTTAGTGTAGCCTTAATATACCTTGTAATTGAGTGATATTAGACTGTTGTGTTGTTAACTTCTATTCTTTCTGCTGAAAACATCCATTTCTTACAGTGCTGGGCAGATTTTTAATCTTGAGGTGCATTGCCAATTTGAGGTTAGAATCTGACTTTGAAGTCGTAAAGAACTGCTGTTGCTGATGTTCAAATAATGCTGAACTGCTTAGGGCTAAAGCAGAGAAGAAATAAAACTGTGTTTTTCTAAAACATCTCTCACACTCTGGTTATCTCAAAGGGCTTTATGAAGTAATGTCAAGTAAAGGTGCACCTTTAAGCATACCAGCCATTCCATGCACAAATGTACCTTTGAATGCAGAAAATGTTGGCATTAGAGCTATCTACTCATTTAGTAGGGCTATTATGTATGTTTAATGATCACTTGCAGCACCATGAGAAATGTCCAGTAATGGTCCCCGATTAAAACCATTAAGGAAAGATAAATTATGTGTATATATTAAATTCCTCCTTGGGCTGACTCTAGGTAAGAAAATGCAGCCAAGTAGATTTAAAGTGAATCTTTGCTACATATTCCAGTAAAGCTGCTAAACTTACAAAGTATGTAATTTGTTGGCTATTAAGTATGCTAAAATACTCCAATAACAAACTATACCTGAATTTAAGTTTGAGCAACAGATCTGCCTAATGCTAGCTGGCACACAGTTGATTGCTACTGATCACTCCAGCTTCAGTGACGCTCAGCAACAGGATGTTGCCATTTAGGAAACACAAATTCATTTCTAAGCTTTAAGCAGAAGGCAGTACGTGGGCCGTATAGGATTTTCCAATCTACATCTGTCCAGAATAGATATGATTAAGTGCATTTTTGTTTAGCTATTGATTTATTCACCTGACTTCCTCAAATGTCAGATATATGTATGTTTCTTGTCCAAGAAAAATAGGGCTCTTTGGAGTATTGATTGCAGCAGTGGAGTCTGCAGAACACCTCAGTAAAAGGTTTGGTTCACATTTAAGACATTGAACTGTTCTTTAATAAACTGTGGTGGGTTGACCTTGGCTAGACGCCAGGTGCCCACCCAGCGACTCTATCACTACCCTTCTCAGCAGGACAGGGGAGAGAGTAAGATGGAAAACAACTCGTGGTTTGGGATAAGACAGTTTAGTTGAAGCAAAAGCAAAGCGGAAGCTTGCACATGCAAAAGCAAAGCGAAAGATAACACGGTTTATTCTCTACTTCCCAAGAGCAGTGATGGTTGCCCCCCCCCCCCCCCCCCCCGAGAAGCAGAGCTTCAGCACGCGTGACGGTTTCTCAGCAGGCAGCCATTGGAGACAATGAATGCCTACTTTCCTGCTCCTTGCCTTAGCTTTTTTATCTGAGCTGATGTCATATGGTATGGAATATCCCTTTGGTCAGTTTGGATCAGCTGGCCTGCTTGTATCCCCTCCCAGGATCTTGCCCTTGATTGAGGAAGTGAGTGCTGATGCTGTGCTCAGCAATAGCTAAAACACTGGTGTGTTATCAACACCCTACAAGAGCCCTATGAGGCCCTTTCCCTTGAGAAATTTTTCCTTCTCTGAGAACTTGGAAGGCAAAACCTTCCAGGTTATATCTTTCCCAATTTGCAAAACATTTCCTGATAATACAAAACAAATGTTATTTGCCAAGACTCTTTGGATTTGTGATTTTCATAAACTCCAGCAGTTCTGGACTTCTTTTTCTCAAATGTGTGCTGGAGCCACAGCACTCTTACCACAGATACTTTCCACATCTGTGCAGTTGTACCTCTGAGTTTTGCTAGTGTCTTTGCCTATTAAGAACTCCTTTACCTTTCTTTGATTTCTTTTTGGATCTACGCTTTCTTCATATTTACTCTGGACTCTTGTTTTCATTATTTTCTGTTCACACCATACTTCAGTGGGACGTCTCCTAAATCTCATCATCAGTCTTCTTTTTCTCATGTCAAATAGAGAGATTTAACTTGGAAATCTCATATACAGTTACTTCAAACACTCAGACTAGATGATCTGTCAAGTTTTGGGTGGGATGGATATGCCACGAAAGTGCCTATTTATCTTTTACTGACCAAAAAAAATACATAAAAAGTAGATCAGATTTAGATATTTAAAGCAGGGTGAGATGAATTCCATCTTACAAGACTTCTCGGTTGCCAATGAAGTCAAAGACAAATTCTGAGTAATTTCAGTACTGAAAGATAGGGCTCAGAAAATTTTATGTCCTGTTAGCAATGGTACCTGAGATGATGGACAATTAATGCCTTCTTTTCTAGCTCAGCAGCTACTTCAGAAGACAAGTGACAATTAGTTATTACTGTCTGAAAGTAGTTTGGTAGTCTTGGAAAAATGAGAAATCCACTTGGCTCTTAACCTATGTTCTCAGAGATGGCTTCATGATAGATGTCACTCACTGAACGGTCCCAGAGACTATAATACTCTTTCTCTTCTGGAGAGAATATCTTTGGAGCTTAATCTAACTATGATAGAACAAGTGTATCAAAGAAATGCTTTAAGGAGCTCAGCAGCTATGAACTGGAAGTAACTATGTAGAGAACAAGGTCTTAGGAACAGACTATTTAACTAAAGTTAAAGCTCAACATTTTCACACTAAGAATGAGATTAAAAGCATGCAAGCAAATAAACAAGGAGAGTAATATACATCTGATATGACTTAAAATTTGTCAATACTAATAATGGCTAAATTGAGACAGGATGCTTTCCTGATTTGGGCCCAGAAATTATGATGACCTCTATATATACAGAAAACAAGAGTAAATGATCACAGCACTTTCTTCTGACTTTACAAACTATGCCATATTGACAAGGTTATAAAGTTGGTTTGTACCATCACCATCCTGCAGAACTTTTTTTTTTCTGAACTCTGGATAACAGTTTCACAGTCACAACAGTTTGCTCAGTGTAGAGCCTCAAATAAGTGTTAGAAGAAAATGTGAGTTTTTATAGAAAACAAAAAACTGGATTCATCTGCTGCTGTTAACTAGGCATTTGAAACTAAGACTAAAATGCACTAAGACACCGTCCTTTTTCCCTAGTATTCCAGATCACAGCAGAACTCTTGGACTTCAGAATTCCTTTTTCAGCAGGACATGATGTATAACATTCTGAAAGACATTACAGAAATGCAAACTTTGCCTGATCTTACCTGGAAAAATATAAAAATAATATTCAGAAACTCCTGACAGGAAATTTACATTTTGTATGTTGGATACACTACAGTAACTATTATATTTTGCAGGCTAATTCTGTAGTGCAAGTTTAATCTTTTTACATTTCATCCGCTGTCACAAGTGATTAAATGACAGATAAAAAATTTACTTGATAATAATTGAGTGTGTCATCTGCTTTCAAAGGCTCACAGTTCCAAAACTGAGAAAGACTGAAAAAGGAGAAATGTATAGTGTCTCATTATACTTTATCTTTCAGGTAGCTAAATATTGTGACTAAAAGTCAGATTAGACAGCTTCATCTAGTGTCATGTTTTACAGAAGTGGAAAGATAAGTCACAGACATTGACAAAGCTTTCTTCAGTACAGACTATTGAAAAAAATGCTTTAGTAGATCTGCTTGTAATTTTTCACGCTGTGTCCTGCTCTGGCACTGAACCATATGAAATTTACAAAAGCAACACCTGCAGCTCTCTAAATCACAGCCATTTGGAAAGCTGATGTCTACATATAACATTCTCACATTCAATCAACCTAAATATGTTAACAGTTAGGTGATTTATGGTGAATCCCTGAAGACATACGCTTGGGAAGAGATTTTCTTTGTCTCAAGATGTCTTTCTCTCTGAAGAACCTGTCATACCAGTCAGACTTTCAAACTCTGCACTATAAACACTGTGGTGTAGTGCTGAGCAACTTCCTGGAAGTTACTAAATGCTTTCAACTCTTATTATCTTGTAGGAATTGAAGGAAGTTGACTATTTACAGGAAGAGCTGAGACCTTTAAAGAATAAAGTGAAAATTAATTCTATTAGCTTACATGTTTGTAGTTACTTTTAGGTATATTTTGACATTTTCTCTTTTTATTTCTTGACATAAAAATATACTTAGCTAGCAAACACTTGCTGTCACTTCCTTTAAGATTCTCACACCAGCCATCAACTTCTTCTGTTGCTGTTGATGTTAGAAGACAAAATGTTTTGGAGGAACTTATGTGTAAAAAGCTTTAGTTCTAAAAGTTAATGTGAAGCTCCATGTATTTCAGCAGATAATTTGCCTTCCTTATGCATATAAATGTACTAATGGTGTAAGCTCTTTTATATTTTTCAAAATCATAGCAGCCAGATATCCAAAGGACCAATTCGGTAGTGGACTTTTCTCTAAACAATCAACCTGTTTCCAGACCAGAGTTGTTGACTCCTCAATGATCTGTTGAAAGATTCAGTAGCTTTTGGCACGTAGATGCTTACAGCATGTCCTTTATTCTTTCTGGCGTATAATAGAGTCTTCTGCTTGCTCCTGTTTCCCTGATTATCACCTTACAGTGACTGGGGAAGTAAAATAATATAATTAAAGGGAGTGTGGGTATCTCCAGGTATCATTAGAAAATCACATGGCAGTATATTATTCACCTTTGTGCTTAGCATGTTTAGCAGAAACATGGGTCCTGTGCTTTTTTGACATAGGTGTCACTATAATTCTTTGTGATGGGTCTTCACATTTGATGACATTGCAAAAGCTGAGTGGAATAGATTCAACCTTGAAATAAAATGCAATCTGAGAAGCGTTTCCATTCTTTGTGGATCATGGCATAGTGAGCAAAATTGTGTCCACAGTCCTTGCTTTGCTCATATTACTTGCAGTTCTGTAATAGACCAATGTCTGTCATTAAATGTCATATCTCAGTGCTTCAGAAGATTTTCTGAAGTGATTAGGAAGTCTTCTCTTCCTTGCCTCTCACTTGCCTGGGCAAAACTGGACAGATGTACTTTTATATATCTTTTCCTCCACCAAAACCATCAAAAGTGAGATGCTGGATAGCGTGGGCTGGTGGCTAGAGACAGTGAAGATTTTGGACTGGCTGGTGGAATGTCTTATTCACGAGCCAGCTTTCAGCCTAGGAAGAGAGATCAGTCAGGCTTGGACCGTAAGGTGGATGTATGTGTTTATGTCAGAAGGGAAGGGTTGGAGATTTATGCTTACAGTTGGGCAGAGGAGTGGAGTAGATTCTGGCTGTGGATCAGCTGGTTCCAGTAATATCATTAATGATGGCACTATAAAACATTTCCATACATAACATGATAAAAAGAGAATGTTTTTTTCCTGTTTACCTGTCACTGAAAAGAAGTTTGTAACTTGGCTATAAAGACCTTCCCAACTACTACATTTCTTGAAAGCTTAAGCAGTGTGAGGGTTAAGAGTGTGAGGGTTATATTGCCATGCAAACTGAACTAGGCAGTAAAGACCTGTCCCTTATAAAACTATGTAAATTTAATTCCACCCCCAAACCTTTTTATTTATTAATATCAGACTTGGAGATTTTAGGAGAAGCACAAGAAACCGTCTTGTATAAGCAGTTCTTTCTGGGCTCAATTCCAAAGTCTTTCTCCACATTCTATCCGTGCATATAGTATCTAATATTGTATCTGTGGCCATTCTTAATAATTCAGTCCTGTGGACCCCAGAGGCCATGTTCATAACTTTTTTTTTTCCCCTCAAAGTTCTATACTTATAATGCAGAGATACATATTGCACTTCTTTTATTTCAGTGTTGTGATGTAGGGGGCGTGTCCAGGGTACAGGGGGACGTACCGGGGCAGGGATGCCCAGGGGAGCATGCGCAGAAATAGACAACCCTATTGGTTAAGGAGGTCACATGGTTCTGGGGGATAAAAGGGAGCGCGAAATTGAAATAAAGTCTCTTTGATTACCATCTCACAAGGAGCAGACTGCATTTCTTTATTATATAAAGACCAGCTACGACACGTGACCCTACATTGTGAGAAGTGAAGGGAGGAGATACTCTTACCCCCTTCTCCTTCAGTCTGATAACTTCCATGAGCAGGTGCTACTCAGCATGAGGGACAACAGGAGCAATCTCACCAAGCTGAGGTGGGCATGAAATTCTGTTTTGAGACTGGACCCACATGGAAGCCCAGACTCAGGAGTGGGGATATTTGAAATAGTACATTCCTAATGGCTTGAGATTTGGAATTCTAGCTTTGGATCTTTTCCCAGTGGAGATAAACCTGATTATGCACCCTAGCAGTTCAAATAATCTCTAGTTACATATGGATTCACTGCTATGTATGTTTCATACTTCCTCTCATATAAAATATTAGGGATTAGTTCTCTTCACCTCCATCTATGTAGCTGGCTATTTTTCCTATAAAATTCAATAAGAAGAAAAAATCCAATGCATTTATACTCACAGAAAACCAGTCATGCAAAGCATTCATTTATGAAAGAGAGATGGTTACACTGAGTCAATACTAGTACAATTACCTACTTGAACATGCTCAGCTACACAATGCATTACCTAATGCGGCCTTTTGAGATTCTTGCTGTTTTGGTTTTTTTTCCTGTAAGGTTCTCTTTCTGTATTCTCTTATTCTTGTGTTTTCAAGAACCACCAGTAGCTGGAAATGTAGAAGTACACACTGTTGTCATGGAAAACCTGACTTACCTAGACAGATACCTTACCATCACTGTAAACAAAAAAACAGATGCAAGATTTGCAAGCTGTATTTACAGCTCTGAGACACAGTAGTCTATTTGGTAGAGCTGGCTGGAAAATATTTTTTTCAGTCTGTGAAAATCCTGAAATAACCTTTTCTTATTCCAAATGGGACAGAAGTTTTCCTTATTCCAAGTGGGACAAAAGTTTCTTCTTTTTCTGATGGGCAGGGAGATGAGTGGGATAAGAATTGTCTCTGTTAAATTTTTAAATTAAAAAAACCATTCTAGATGACTTCCCATGTTTTACTGTACTGTATTCCAAATATTTTGTTTCAATTTAATTTTTTTATATGACCTTCATCACTAAATGGCATACAGTATTGAAGTCAAACATTTCTAATTTGGAGAATACCGAAAGAGGAAAGTTTTCACTATTTCCTAATAGAAATTGTTTTGAAATTGATAATTCCACACAAACCCCCCACCTCTGTAGAAATGGTGCTTTCCAAGCAAAATTTGGAAATTGTTTATATTAAAAAGTGTGACTAGTCTAGTTTATCAATGATTCTTTAAGGTGAAGACTTTTGGTTTGAAGTCATTTCTGTGACCCTCTGAAATTAATGAGAATATTCTTCTAATGTCCACTGATTGTATTAATCATTTTTTCATAAATGTTATGTGTTAAGATCATTTAAAAAATACCATAACAACTGGAAATAGGTTTCACTTCATCTTAGAGACCTACTGAAGCTTGCCATATCTTGACATTGTTTCCCAGCAGTGGAACAGGAGCTGATTTAAATGACTGCACAACCCTCTCTGCATCCAAGGAGCATGGAGTTGCCTGGTTCTTCCCCTTTAGTTGTAGTTTGAGGAAAATGCTCCACTGTGCTACACCTGTATGGTTGCACTTGATCCTCCAAACATTTGCATTACCTCAGAGTATTGCAGTGATCACAGTTTGAACTCACTTCAGAAGGCACCAGAATCCAATGGTGATCCACATCAGAGAAGTGAGTGGTAAAGATGCTCCTTTACCATAGCAATTCACCTTTGAGTAGTGTTATGAACAAATTTAAGAGTGTGTCATTGTACATTGCCTGCCTAGCATTCATCTTAAACTTTCAATAACATACTTACTAAATTAAAGCTCATATACTCCCTGGAGAACAGATAAGAAACCCCATCCTGTCTCTAGTGCTCGCCTTAATCACTAAGTTACAAGCCATACTCTCTCAGGTCCCTGTTAATATCAATTATTCTACATACAATGGAATAGCTTCAGCAAAGGTGGTGAGACATTCAGATGGCTCTCTTAATTTTGACATTGTGGCACTTCCAAGGGAAAACAAGCTCAAACCTCTAAGGCAAAAGAAGCAACTGGCGCACTTCTGTCCTGGGCTGGATTCAAACTTGAATCCTTATCAGTGAGCTGTTAGGTAAAACACTTATCAGGAGCATCCAGCAGGCACAGCAGAGCTTAGCCTTGAACTTAATCTAAAGCAGTTTGTAGCAGTACAGTCATCACATCATATTAGTATGCCTTCCTCTGGTGTTAATCGTTATTTAGAAGAAATCACTGCGGTGGTTTGTGTTTTATTCATGCAGAAGGAATAAGGGTAGATCAGCCCTAACACTCTCTGTGTCACGAGGGGAATGTGAAGCAGTAGCTCTTTAGGAAAGCATACTTCCAGAATTCTGCATCGGCTCAATCACTCTGCAGTTTACCATGGTGAAATGGCTGGTTTTGTCAAGCTTATCAGCAATGTGCATCATTCAATTGGCAACACAGAAAGCTGGGGTTGGCTCATGCACAGCAATTTCCAGATGATGAGTAGGATCAATTGATACATTCATTTTAGGAGATACCGTAGGAATATTCCCAGTTTGAGCAAGGCTACACTGCATGAGTATCTCCCTCATTGAAAACAGAGACGATGCCTGCATACAAGACAGGGCATGATTAGCAGGAGGGAAAAGAAAGAGAAGTAATATGTCTTTTGGAGGGAATTGTTTCATTTATTTTTTCTTGATCTTTTTGAAGGAGATTTTTTTTCTTTTATTGTCATGTATCCCATTTGAAGCCAATGGGAGTCTATGCTTCCACCCTTTCCCCTTTTTCCACATAAACTGCATAGATTGCACAGCTATGGGTGTAACTTAACAGTTGTGCACAGACTGTGATTCTTCTCTAAAGAAGAGGTCCCATTACTTTGCAAATATAGAATTAAAGACTTAGGAATTAATTACTCTTTTTGAGTGCAAAAGAAGTGCAGCTGGACATAGGAGGGGATCAATCCCTATAAGGTTACAGGATACCAAGAGCAAAATAACAGGAATAATGGATCAGATGCCTAGCAGTAAGCTTCACTCCATTGCTTAGATTCTGAGCCTTCTGGAGCACAGCAGGTTGTTTAGGGTTTTTGTGATATTGCATGATATAGTATAAGTAAGAGCAATTCATGGTTCAGTACTGCTCTTCTAGATAGTACCTAATCTTTTTTGGTGCAGGGAAACAATGAGCTCTTGGCTTTTTTTTAATTTTTTTTTTATATGATGTGCATAGAAGGAATTCTTCATGTTTTATATATTCAGTTGCTGCTAGTTTTTTTCTGCCACTGGCATTCAGTCTTCTTTGTTGTTGCTACATTTGCCACAGGTCTAAATGCATCATAACAATGCAATAGATATTAGCAAAAATATAGTGACCTGTCACTGTATAACTTGCTGCTATAGCTGCTGCAAGAACAGTTTTCTCTTCCTGTTTCTGCTCTGGGAAGAAACCGTTCACCAGGCCCAAGGGATTGTCCCAGATATTGTAGCTGATGTCATCTTCCAGTTGGTACAGCTCTTCCACTCTTGTATCTTTCCACTGGGTCAACTCTTTGACTCTCACATCTTCTACTTTGTACAGAGTTATGTGCCACTGGTAGCCTTGCAATCCTGCAGTATTAATCAAACCATCCAAACAAAGGGCTTATTTTGTACAGATACAGATCCTTAATTACTCCAGTATTGTTTTAACTACCTCAGCAAATTCTTAGCTGTTTTGTTGCACTTCATTGCATATTACACATTTCCAGTTGGAGACTTGACAGGAGGCAGAAGCAATCAAACCACATTGTCTTGCATAACAGTGGGGAGATTGCCATGTCTCTCGTGCAAAAGATTAATCATACACTGTGTGCTGTCTTTGTAAAACAAAAACGTCTCGCTTAAACAGCTTAAAAGTTACATCCTGTGTGATGCTGTCAGTGTAGGGACCAAAAGTCAGAGATCTAAAGGAGTCTAATCTTTGAAGGAGCAGCTTTTTATTTTCCTTGTAAATCATACTGTAAGCTCCTGCAGTTGATCTCAGAGCACGATGTTTACACGAGACTGTTGCTGCAGATAAGAGGGGAAGGGACAAACTGTTGCTGGGCAGATTAGTGGGGAAAGCCACAAGTACTACAGGAGAAGGAATAGCCTGCTATTGCCAGGCGAGGGAGCTGTTTAGGTGCAAGCTTGAATTTTAGATCCAGACATTATCTCTGGAATATAAGGAACCTAACTGCATTACTGCTGCCCTAAAATACCTGTGAGGGCCAGGCACTTAATTGCTATGTCTGACAACAGCTTGGAAAAACCTACATGGATGCTGTCTCCCTCTTCACTATGTTTAATTTGAGGAGGTAGGAATATGTCCAGAATTATTAACTGGGAAAAACAGGAGGAGTAGCAAGACTTTAAGAACAGGCAACAAAAGTTTGTTTGGGAGTCCTATTCACAGATCCACTAAGAAATACTTTGGAAATACATGAAGTCATTCTAGGGACTGATTTTCAATCCATGAGTATAACTACTCCATATTGCATTTACTGTGATCCATCTTGTCATAAAGATCTGAACTGAAAGTAATGCAGCACAGAAGCACTGGATTTTATTAATCTCACCAAAGTACAGGGAAATGGCTAAACACAAAAAAATTTGCAGGTGGTGGGGAGAAGGCAAATAGAAAGTCCCTGGTGCAAGGATTTACCCTATGCTTGCAGGGAATGTATAAACTTCATTAAAAAATTCAAAGCCTGCTTGGCGTGGATCCTAGCTGTGTAGTGGTTTGTTTAGTGATGATGGAAAGCTCACTCTACAATAATTCCTAATGGTTTATTGCAAAATGTTCTGTAATGATGACGTGCTTGAGCTGTTAATTGCTTATGAAATGCCTTGAGAGCTTTATGAAAAGCATAAGATAGAATTATTGTTGGATCATGCTGCTCATTAACTTTAAAGAAAATAAATGTGCTGTAATTCCAACTGGCCTGTAAATCTGTTTTGTTTGTCTTTTTTCTTTTTGCTGGTAATATCAATGTTTATTGCTTGTTTGAATGGAAGTACATGCAGGGAGATTAAGGGGCCTGAACCAATCTGACTGAAGTCAACCTGAATTGTTCCCATTGACTACAGAAGGAGTTGGAAGAGTCCTTGTTTGGTCCGTCCAAGTCCAAAATGAAAGTCTATGGAAGAGCAGCCATGAGACTCTCTGAAGAGAGGGGATGTGAAAATTCTTGTTTCTCAACTGGGAGATTTACTTCATCCTACAGCTGTTTCAAGCTCCTAGACATCTTTTGTTGTCAAAATAAATTCTGCATAAATGGGAGATATAGGAGATTGGGACCACGTTTGCATTGATAAAGCTGTGCCCATTCATTTGGAGACTACTGCAGTACTTCTGCAAACCACTGTCTTACAGCACTTTACATTTTGTTTTGTAAGGAACTGGTAAGGTAAATCCTGTGAGTAAGCTTAACTTGGCAGCAAGTTTTTTCCTCTGTTCCTGGTCCGTGCTTTTGAAAGCTGCAAGGTCAACTAAGAGAGTGCAATTCTGAAGGATTCCAAAGCCTATTCCATTGGTTAAGCATGGGCCTGATCCTGCCATGTCCCTGATTGACTTGCCAATTTATATTATGACAAGCATCTTTTAGAAAGCAAGCTTAACAGGAGGCTGAGTGGTTTAGGTGTGGGTGAATGTAACCCCAGGGAAGGTTATTCATGCTGCGGATCTGGTGATACACTGACAATGAAAAAGAACAGTCTCTCACCCTGTGTCTCTGTGACCAGTGTGGGGAAGAAGGCAGAGAATGGACAGAAAGTGGGATGGGGACATATCCCCCCTGATCCCCGTAAGATTACAAATCCAAGTGTAAATCATAGATTTCCCCTAGAAAGACTATATCTCATTATCTGTATCTCTGCTTTTAGCATCTAACCTTCATTGTGTTTTACTAGTGCAATAATTAAAAAATAAAAGGGGATATGCCTTACTCTAAATAAGCAAACATCAGCCAATGAAATAGAATTCACTTCCATGGTTATTTGATAATACATTCTGTGAACCAGAAAATTCATACGTTTCTAATGTATTGTACAGGAAGAATGTTATTACTGTTTAAAAAGGAAAAGTTTTCCCTACAAAATCTGTTAAAACTTGCCAGCATTTCTCATGCTTTCAAGTGCTGCCATGGGAGACAGATAAAAAAGCACCCCGATGATAAACTGTACAACGAAAAAGGCATCTCTGAGGCATCTCCATACCTTTTTAAATGTTGCCTTTGATTTTTTGAGATTAGTAGAGTTTTCTTAACCTCTGAGTCCTTGTAAATTTTTGGAAATGGACTACAGCCTCTAGAGTTCGGCTAAAATCTGAATGGATTTAATTTTCTACCTCAAAGCTGGTCTTGCAAAGACTTTTACATAATTGATATTCTTATACTCTTACATTTGCAAGGAGTTCCATGTGAAAAAAACAGTTTGGAAGAAATAAATGTTTTATTTGCTATTTAGAATTTCAGATTTAAAATATTTAATTATTTTAAATTTTCAGAAGATTATCAAATCCTATTAGAATATTAGTTTTAATTTCAGCAGACCAAATTCTATAAGAATTTGCATTTGTGTACTGTCAGTGATATCACTGAACTGGATCATGAAATTTAGCCTCCATGTTGGTTTCTGACCCAGAAAGCTTTTCAGAAAGTTTTTCAGTCTGCAGATCTGATATTGTTTCATCTGGAATACTCAAAATTTAGTTACTGTTATCTTCTGACTTGATATCAAGGAGAATTTTAATTCTTAGGGTATCATTCAGACGTGATAAGAGGACACTGGCCAGTGCATAAGGGCAAATCCGAGCAAGGAGATTAATGAGTGGGACTTTAACATTGTTCTGAGTGGAGCTTATGCATGAAGCTTGGTAGTGATCGTCTGTGTAAGGCTGAATTTCAACTTCAGTTCCCAGACTTTCAGCAAATCTATTTTAAATGGGAGCTAACAATTTTTATAATGGATATATTAGAATTAACTAGGAGACATGAAAGTTGTATTTGTAAGTGTCTTCAAGTTATACTGCTTCAGAATTAATGCTGTTGCCACCACTTACTTGGGAGTGAACACATGTGTTGCAAAAATATTTTCTATTTTATCAGAAATAGTGTAGACCCCTAAATTCTGCAGAGCATTCTGTCTAGAGAAGTCAGCAGACTCCCATGTTACTCCAGACCTCAAATGCTGACAGGTACCACTAGATCTGGAATAACTGTAAGTTGAAAGTGAATTCTTGGTATTCATACTGATGCCTAAAAGATTGAGGGAAAAAAACTCCAGGCCCAATTAGGTAGGAGATAAGATAAGACAGCAGTAAGTTTTAATGAGCCTCCATGCTCTGGGAATACAAACCGTCACGCGTGCACTTTGGCTCAGGTGTTACAATTTTATAATGATGTCCGTCCAATCCCCGCTTGTCCATCCCTCGGTTCTGCCCTGTTCCGCTCCTTGGCACACCCCTTCGGGAGTTGAGTCTGGGGGAGTTTGGGACCTCTCTTTCATCACTTCCCTCTTCATCAAAGCACGTGCAGCCCTTGGAGGCCATTGTCCATGTTTACATTCCTGGGGTAGGCGTTAGGGTGCTTTCTGCAGATCTACATTGAAAGAAGACTAAACAGCTAACGGACCTAACGGAATTGATATGGGAAGGGGGTTTGATATGTACAACCGTTAGGCTACTGCCGTTACTTCTACTGGAAAATACTGATAGAGGATATAACATCATGAGAAACACCCTACAGCTACATTTAAAATCTACATTCACTACATAACTACTTCTAAAGTTTATAGAAATTTAAAAAATCAAAAACTCTAAGGCAACAATATGTAAATCGAAGTAACTGATATCCCATTGTTCTTTTGCTTTCAATTAAAAAACAAAAGAAAAAGAAGAGAGAAAGAGAAAATAAGAACGCCCCCGAAATATAATTAAGTATTTGCATATAAAAGACTTTTAACTTACCTTCTTTGCTCATTGGCAGCCTTTGGAAGCCCATTATTGTTTTCTGCCGTTAAATTTACCAGAAAAAAACCACACTTTTGGACAAGTAGGCATTAATAAAAAAAAATTTATTGTTGTTAATTTATTTCCATATGATGCAGACCTTTCTAGACACAACAATTTTTCTAGACAAAAGTAGGAGAAAAATGTAAGATTCTGTGGTTGTGTGAGGGTTTTTTAAACATCCTAGATAAAGGTTTATAGATGCTGTTTCAGTAGAGAGTCTTATTATAATAGCAAAGGAAACATGGGTGTCTTCAGTTTCTCATCCTGAGTGTGCAGCTTTGTGACTAGATAACTGTGAGCAAATGACTTATTCTTTTGACAACTTAGTCTTATTTCTACCAGTGTAATTCTGGAAAAACTCCACAGAAGTCAATGGAGTTAAAATACTAATCCAGTGTTGCTTCCTCATCTGTAAAAGAGGTTAATGACATTATCCTCTCTTGGGGAATATGTCAAGGATATTTAGTTATTGTTGACTCTGTAAAATGCTAATTAATTTTTACTGTAAAATTTGTACTGTAGAGGTGAAAGAAACAGCACACAAGGTACTCATGCTTAACCCACTCTGCTAAAGACACATCATGATATATTGGCTTTCATTATAACATCTCAAACAACTTTCCCATTATCACTTTCATTAGTGAGGGAAGACTGCTCTATTCTATTAGGAAAGCAACTAGATGCATGTAAGTAAATTAACACCAAAAGATTACCAACCGTAGCATGTGCATATGTCCTACACTGTGCAGCTTTGCTTATGTACTGGTCAAAAGAGAGCATTATAAGTTTATAAGCAGTTTTGATTCTGCTAAGTAATTTGTTGTTACATATAGACTGAGAGAGAATAAAATATACTAAGACAAAATGGTGGACAGATAAATAATTATTGCCTGAAGTGATCTGCAGCTTTCGGGCAATTCTTTTAACATGTTTCTATCTCATTATTTATGTATATAAATGAGAAATGTCTTTGTAAGAAGTAGCAAGGATACCAGGCATGAAAGCTTTGGTATGTGTCTATCCAATGCCAGCAGGAACATAACTATAATTCTTAGTAACTCAGAATTAGCAATTTATGAAGTGATCATGGGATACTGTCACAAAGCAAGTAGAAGCATGTAAAACTGCAATAACAATAATTTCCACTCCTGTTCTGAAGTTCATGCTGGTAATTCTTGATGCATTTTTCAAAAGTGGGTGCATTATTCCCATTTTGCAGATGTGGAAAGTGATCACACTAGGACAGGTGCCATGACCAAACAAAACAGCTGGTGAACGAGGTGTGAGGAAGCCATGCAGCTGAGTGCAGAGAAGAAAAGGGCAGGATGGGGGTCCCATTTCCAGCAGCAGCCATCCCATGGATCTGCTCCCAATACTGCTCTCACATTTGGAAAGAGAAACTTGGCCTACCAGCTCCCATCATCTATCCACTGTCATTAGATTAAAGGTAGAAGACAAAGATACCACATAAAATAGTATCAGCTTGTTAGAGAACTCTTCCTTGTGAATGACTGTCTCAAATGTTTGGATCTCCTGTTTTGTTCCAGATGCCACTCTTCTCAACAGTGTGTTAACGCTGACTTTTTGCATTCCACCTTCAACTATCAACTTACCAGTCTGCTTTGTTGTCCCCTCTACTAGTGCTGCAATGATGAGGAGGCTAATTGAAGTCCTTTCGTGTTCTAATCTTTCCAGGGGCTCAACTGTGGTCTTTTGAATTATAGTACACAGCCTTCCACTGTGAACCAGCTCAGGTTTCTGTTCAGCTTGCAAGGACTGGTGAAATCAGACAGTAATGGTTAAAGCTTCCTTCTGTCCTAGCCAGCGTGACTGTGTCCAGTGAGATAATTTTTCAAGAGAAAAACATTGCTAAACCAGTTCTATATAAACCAAGAATGTTTTTACACTGAACTCTTGAGCTGGCAGTGTAGCTAGAGTAGCTTGGGCACCAGCTGTCAAGTATTTACACAGGATTTCAAGCTGGCTTGTTCAATTCATGCTATGATAACTATGTTGCTACTGGTTCCTCAGTCATCATGCTACGTAGCTTTGTTTTAACAACATGACCTGAGAATATGCTAGACTTGCCAAAACATTTGCAAGAAAAAAACAAAGACATTACCACATTGGAAATCACACACTGAGAAAACATTTTATTTCCAAAATTAGGCTTTTGTATATTCACATGCTAAAAGGAAGAGACAGTATTTCCTATAAAATTTTAATTAAGGACAAAAAATAATCAAGTAACTTTTTCCATAGCCTCTATAAATTAGCAATAGCATTGGTTTGGCCAACTTGTCCTGAAAATGAGTTCATTAAATCTAATTGCACACACTGTATAGCAAAGAATCATATGAAAAAGGAACCTATGAGTTTTATGTTCTATTAGGAAAATACTCTGTGGTGTTCAGCACTGATTCCAGTGGTGGATGTCTGCCAAAATACATTTAACTAAAATTGATACATTTTAAGATAGAATCAGCCCTGACAACAGGGAAATCATCTATTAGGGGCAATAACTCAAAGATCACAGCAAAATTGCTTGTTAAAAGAAATCATAAACTTCGGGAAAATATCAATGTTTATTAAAATTTATTATCTCTGATGGCTCAGTGGAAGAGATTAGGATATTCTTAAGTTCTTGTAACTTGACTGTAGTGAATCAAAATGAATGAACATATGCCTTGTAAGTAGAAAATAGGGCTCATACCCTTCCCCATAGTCAAAAGCCAAGGGGAGATGCACATTTAAATGATGTGAGGATGAGATCCAGAGTGCCTATTTATGCATCACAAAGTCTGGGCTCAGCAGAGTGACTCAAAGAACTGAAATTATGCATGTAAGGTCCATATTCTCAAAGAAAATAATTAGACACTTTCCAGAGTAGCCCAGAATGCCACACAATGGGCTTAGTGGCTGGCTGGTATGAAATACTGAGGATAACAGATGTCTGAGCAGTTCTCTTTCCCTGGACCTTGGAGCTTCTTCCTGCTCAGAATACTCAGTACAGAGCCTTTCCCCCACTGCAGTGGCCTAACTGTGCAGGCTCATTCTTTCTAGGTGAATGTAATGGCTGAAGGACAAACTTAACCTAGAGTCCCTACTCATTCATTAGCTTTGAATGTTCATCTCATGATTGCCTAATGTAAAATGCAATGATAGATTAGAGCACAGCAGAGAATTCAATCTTTGCCTGAGTTCCAGATCCCGTCACCTTTCTTTCTGGGATCACCCTGTCTGCTTTCTTTCCAGTCTCATTCCCAGATTCACAGCAGCCCAGTTGGCACAGGGTGTGACCCTAAGAGACCTTCCTAGCCTGACACAGGGCATTTGCAAGCTAAGGGTCACCCCAAACCTCCACTGCCCTTGGCAACTGCTTTGACCACTAAGCAACAGCACTGAAGAAGCAATAGAAGCATCACTTTTAAATGGGGGAATCGGCTGTCATGTTTTACACTGAAAAAAATACAGTCCTTGTGTGATATATATTTAAGTTTATAGCTCACCTAGTCATTTCTGTTTGCATCATGGTGGACTTCTGTTTTCACAGAGTAGGCACCTACTTTCACAGAGAAGAGCAATAAACAGAAGTCTCATTTGAAGCATCGAGAGAGCTTCCAAGTCAAGTAGGGGTATGCCTTCTCCAAGAGTAGGTTTTCCGAGGAACACGGATTTTGAAGATTAATTTCTTATGTTCTTCCCAACTTCTTGTGTCTAGGCACTGAAGGGATGTCCCTAGAATTCCTCTGAATTGCAAGGCATGAGATGTCCTAACAGTCCGGGATTTGTTTTGCACAGACATTCAGAGTGTTGGATAGAAAGAAATGGCTACTTGAGGTCTTGGCACAGGGTAACGCACAGTGAAGTAGATCTCTCAAATGGGATACTTGGTTGTTGTCAAGATGACAACATGCGTTGCCATTGCAAGGAGTCTTTACAAGAGCTTCATAACTGGATCATGTAATCCAGCTTATTAAAACACTGTTTTGTTCAGTTCTCAGATGATCTGACTGTCCTGTGATGCTATGTGACCACTCCAGCACGTATATGATCCATTTCTACATGTTGTTAAACTCCATACAAAAGATCTGCTAACTGTCATAAGTATATACAAAGGTCATACGTGACTGTTTTTATACATGTAGGTAGAGTTTCTACTGCCGATTTACAAATGTCTATGTAAAGGTTGGTCAGTTCTGCAGCAAGAATCATGTAAGGGTGTCTCTTGACCAGATTCTCCACTCAGACTGTTAACAAACACACATATATAAATTGATACAGGGACAGCAGGAGCTGTCTGGGAAAATCTCTAGAACTGTCCAAAATTCCTACCTGGACAGCTGCTGTGAAAGTCAAAATTTTAACTGTGAAGGTGGCTGAAAGTTCAATCAATTAATTACCTTATCTCAAGTTGGACCATTGTTTCAAATTAATCTAAATGCTCGATGTAGGTGACTGCCTGGAGAGCTCCTCGACCACCCAAGGAACTCATGACTTAAGGGCTCTGGATCTGCATAAAGGTATGATACCCAGATATAGCACAGTTGCAACTAAAAGACAAACTTGAGTTTCATACTACAACTTCAGCTCCATAACTCGTTATATTTCATTAGCTCAGTGCTCAGTCTGTATGGTCAGACATGGACAGTATTCTTCAATATACTTCCCAAATGCCTTCTTTGCTGGATCAGGATTTCTCAAAACAAAACCTCATATTAAATCTTTAGTGAGGGAACTGAGTATTTTAGAACAGAGATTAAAATACTATATCCCGTATGGAAGCTAGCAAACAAGAAGGAAACTTACCTTTTCAGTAAATCTAGATATTTGTGCATCTCCCATCACTAGAGTACCTGAAGAATTCATTGCCTTTATATATCCTTAGTATTAACCTCATTTTATACTTAAGTAACAGAGACTTAGATTTTTTGAGTCCCAGTCCAGTGTCTTCCAGTAGCTCAGGCATTCTGGTTTTACTTGATTATTGTTTTTTCTACTAGTGTTGCTTTTACAGATAAGAAAATCAAGAACATAAAAATTGTCTGATTCTATCTCCTTCACTCTTAAACCAGTGTTCATTTACATAGAATAAAATTTAACTTTCAGCAGACGGCTGAGTAGTATACCTACAAATACTGACAAGCGCTGATTGGCCTTGTGTGCATAGAATTTAACCTTGGTCAATCTTTTCCATCCAAAGAATATCACTGTCTGGCACTGATTTGTGCCTAGCTGTTCTTTGCCATCTGCAGTGGAATAGGATGCCTGACCAGCCAATCCACCCTGTTTGAGAGGAAGTTAACAGATAATCTGCAATAGAGCTTTATTGTTTCCCCAGTATGTGTTTACTCTGCATCACAGAGAATCCATTTGCCAAATATTAATTGAATTCTCCAACATTTGGCATATTTGCATAACTATTATGAAATGGAGTATTATCTCCCCTGGTTTTGTACCCATTTCCCTTAGATAGTGTCTCTTTGATCCATTAATCATGTTTCCTGTACCCTCCCACAAAAACTTAATTGCTCACATCCTGCAGAACCCACTCACAAAAAAAGAAATTAGCTCTATGTAAATCTAAGGTTATTACCTTGCCTCTATAAACGTAAAACATTTAAATTATCCTCTAAAAAGGACAGTGATAAAATTCCAGATGAACATTGATCACCCAAGGAAGCAGATTGAGACAATTTTATTGCACCAGTGGGAAAAAAGTGTTTTTGCTCTACCAAGGACATTGCTGGGGCAAATGATACTGCTGTCTATGTCTTCCTCCACTACTGCTGCTGTCGTCTTTACTGACTTCAGTATTACTGTAATATCTGAAGCAAAGGGTTAGATTCAAGAGATATCTCCAATTTTAAGGCTGATGTAGGCTTATACTAATGGGTACATCACTTAGGCTTTACTGGAACCTCAAGGTATGATCTAAAGATGTGAGCACACCATAAGGGAATCATGTAAAGTCAAAGTTGCAGCTACCTAGCACTAGCTTATAGGAAATACTGAGAAAAGGAATATATTTTAAATTCCACCTCTCAGATCTGTAGGGATATGATTTTCAGAAAATATTTCTTTAGCCTCAAATCTCTACTAAATATAGCAACTCACACTAAAAAGGCTGGGTGGAAAGCTGTAGACTTGATCTCCAACTGCCTCTTCTCTCCAACCACAGAAGAAAACAGTAACATGTTTTATACGGTGTTTTATACTGTATTGCATGTACTTTGAGTATGCTAAATGTTGACATGTATAAAAAAAAAAAGTAATTCCTAAATCTTGTTCAGGTTTAGATTCTGAACCATTTCAGTCCTGTCAACATTAGAACAGTTTGAGCATGTAAAGATCAGCAAATATAAAAGCTTGGGGATCTTTGGGATTAAAAAATTTTAACAATTTCTAGACTTCAGTAGGTTAGTGAGGCTGTTCAGGATCAGGATTCTGGGACTAAGCTTAATTTATGAGATCAATCCCAAAGAGACTAAGCCAATATCAAAGGGACTAAAATCTATGATCTTTTAGAAAACCAAAGGCAAGACTCCAGTTTACCAAGCTAGCATCTACGTCATCAATATCTTCCCTTCCACGTTTGTTTTGCTCAGACTTGACTCTAAGTTTACCTCTTTGCAATCACTAAAGACCATTTGTTCTTTCATTCCTCCTTGGTTTCTATAATAGTTAGCAAAATCATGACAGAAAATGCCTCCACGTCTTTAGAGAGATTGGTTTCTGTTAAAAGGATAAAATGGGAGCAATAAGAACCAGTATATCACTGCTCCATGTTCACTGATTTCTTCTAAACTCATTTGTTCACTCTAAAGCTTTTCCGAGTTCCTCCTCTTGATGCAAATTCATTCTCACTCCTTGTAAATCTTTCTTCACCCCCCATTCCTTTTGTAAGGTTCTCTTTGAAACATATTTCAGCCATAAAGCCTTTTAATGACTTCATCTGTATAATCAGTTTCTTTCTACTAAAGAAAACATCAAAGTTAATTTGCAGTATAATTGTAATCTGGTATATTATATCATCTGTCTGATCATATAGTCTCTTTGATTTAGACTGTGAAGGTCTTGATTAAACCAGGATCCACTCTTTTACACTGTGAACATTTTTGCTGGTATTCCATAAACTATATTAAGATATTATAACAGTTATCCAAGAATAATGGCATGTATTTTCCCAAGAGGAGACCCACATCCTGTATCTTATCCTGTATGTCACCCACTGTGGAGGTAAGTTGTCAGAGAGATAGCAGAAGCCAGCATTGAGGAAAGGGAGCATCTAACATACATTTTTAGTTGCTTTATATATGAACAATTATTAGGGCAGCAAAGAGGATAGTGAGATTCTATAATTGAATTGGTCATTAAGTTGGCAGGACCTGAACATTTACTTCTTTATGATTTCATCCAGAACCTTAAACCTCTTCTTTGGAGACTTATAGACTTAAAGCCTTAAGCTATTCTTCAAGATGTTTTTGCATTAATTTTATTGCTTATGGCATGGTATTTGGATGCACATCTGAGAAAACCTGAAACTTGTGAAAACTCCAGTGCCTCTTGTATTAAACGTAATAAACATAAGCCATCAAATGGAAGAGGCAAATAATATAAAACAAGCCAAATTATACTGGAGAAAAAGTAATAATTTTAAAATTAAAAAGAAATTAGTTTTCTCCTTTCATCTGTACTACATGCTGAAAATACAATGCTTACTACTAATACAGAACTTAACTAAAAAAGTTAATCACATAGAGAGGGCTTTTTCTACAAGGCAAAATCTGAAGCCATTTTAAGCCATTAAGAGATCTTGCTGGAGTAGAATCTGTTATTTAAAGGAAATGTCAGAAAACACAGCACTGATCTATTTTCTGCTTGAAACTACCTGCACTAAAGAAAGGAATGTTCAATATAGTTTTTGAAATTGAATAAAAGTAGTTATTACAAGAAGAAATACAGGAAGGTTAGCCAAACAAGATATGGCACAGTAGTTGAGAAAAGCTGGCAAAGGCCAGCTGTAAACTCACTGGACTGAGCATAGTTGGCCTATTAGTGCACATAGTTACTATGCATATTTTTTAACAATTGGAGAAAATTCTACGTGTGGTTCCCATATATTTTAGAAGGCTGAAAGAAGGTTACAAGAATTTTACCAATTTAATGTGCACACACCAAGTTTGTGTTGTAGAATTCTAGATACACTGGCATCACTGAGTAATTAGGCAGACCAGTTCTGAGGACATACAACAGCTACATAAGGCTCCTTTTTGTCTGTAAAAACCTGAATCCAGCTCAGTTCTGTTGGCTTCAAGCTTTGAGAGAGTTCATTTTTTTGAGAGTTTGGGAGCCCAATCAAAATGACCTTAGGCAGCACCGTGGTTCATGCATGAATAATAAGTTCTTAATCACTTGTTGCTGCTCTTACCACCTCAAGGCTGGTTGTTTTCCAGGACCCAAACCATTAAGCTGGGCTAAGGATGCTGGGAGAAGTCCCAGGAGCATTCGTGACAGAGAATGGGCATTGCTTAAGGTTGCTGTTTGTTCCCTAATAAGAGCTTCTGGATCAATGTCATAGGACAGCATGTTTTTTTTTTCTGTAAGACAACACCATTTATATCTAAAATCACATCTGAATTTACACCTATTTCTTTGTCTTTCCAGGACAATAATTTTAGGATGTTCATTGTATTTAATTTAATTACACATAATTATCCTTTTTCCAGCTACATTTTTATGCCTCATGTTTTACTTCCCTTTTTTTTTTTAGCTGTAACATCTTTTTTTATTAATAGAATTTGCACATTGAGAATTTATACAGGCATAGCTCTGAATACAGTTGCTTTGGTACTGGAAAGCGTAGCTTAGCAGCTTTTTATTACATGACACAGAGTATAATAACAAAAGCTAGCCTTACACATCTGTCAAGAAAATTTATCTCCAAATCAGTCTCAGGCAGAGGCTATTACAGGCTGTGTTTGCACAGGCTGACCATAGTAGATTAGTCAGTCTCAAAGAGAAAGATTAACCCTTTTTCCTTCTTAGGAAACTCCATCTATTTTTGCAAAGCTTACACATAAATGCACTTAATGCAAACTCTTTAACAGAAGTGCTTTGCAGTTTTGAAAATGTATAAGCTGGAGGATTACAAATATTTGTAAAACCACATCCTGTTAGTTCCTGGCAGTCATGATAACTAGACATCGGGTGTCAGGTACTAATAAAGAGAGAACAGCATGGGAGAAGTAATCACAGATCAAAACAAAATGAACCACAGGGAAACATTTAAAACTATATGACAGTGTGGTATGTGACACTGAGGAATACTGAATGCAGAGAAAAGCCAATTCAAACTGAGAGAAGTTCTCATTTCATTCTGATACTTCAGTTGTGAGCAAGAAGGAAACTGCAGTACTGTCTAATGAGGTGTTAGAGGACTCAGGGCGGGGGAGTTTAGTGTCTGAATATGACACTTTCTCTAAAGCTCTTCCTTCACAGGTTTTCAAGGAGAATACTTAATTCATGCAGGGTGCCAAGTCCTGCACAAGGGTGAGCTGTCAGGTGTTCCATTACTAGACCTCAGAAAACCAGTGCCTCCCTGCTGAAGATGCAGAAAAGCCTACAAGGTCATCCTTCCCTTGTACGAGTGAGATACATGAGTGGACAGTGAAGAATTTCTAATGAAGAAAGGAGCAAGTGCTTCTATGTGGCAGGAGGAGGTACAGGTTGCATATGCTAGACCTGCCCATGAGACAGGAAATCTTTTCTCTCAGGCCACACAAAAGCAACTCCAGCCTCACTAATCTCATATTCAGACTAAACAGTCCCACAGAGCACACCAAGGAAACGCTCCTGTGCCAAAATCTCTTGCAATGGTTCATCTGCTGATGGAATAAACATCCTGTGATAGGGAAGTACAGACAGGACTGCTCCAAAAAGCCGCTTTCTGGAATAGCACAAGGCCTGTACTGCAATTTGAGCTCCTGGCTGCACACTGCAGGCCAATTCAGCAGCAGGCTTCACAGCCATATGACCCCTCTTCCACTTCAAATACACGAAACTAAAATGATTTCTTCCAAATCTGTGTATTCACGTAGATTCACTCTGTGAGACACATTTTATGTATGGAAAACATTCAGTTCCTGAAAAGAAATTCAAATTTTCCACCAGCTGTCTTGGGACTGTGTAGATAACTGCTGCAAGTATAATTCTTTTTCCCCAGGAGAAATGTGACCAGTAATTGAAGCTCAGGGGAGCCAGTATCTCCAGTTTTATATATGCCTGACTAGATGCACCGATACTGCTGCATCACTATTCACCTTTTATAAAAGGAACACCGTCTACTTCACAAAGGGAAGGAATTAATGCAGGCCTGTAATACTGTAATTCAAGTGAGTGTAGTAAAAAGTAGAAAACATTACAGTATTAAAATAACTGTTTTTCAATATACGTATGTAAATTAAGTGGTAGCAGAAATAATTTTGCAAGACAATGACAGAAAACACCCTTGAAACAAAATTCTTACCCAGTACATGTAGGTTTCATGATATCCCTTTTATCCAATAGTATAATTAAGGAGCACATATTTGACCTCTTTCACATTTTATAAGTAGGGGATTCTAAAATCCATAATCTCAATTACTCTCTTAATAGACTATCTTCAATTTTTTTTATTATCCGCTGACCTGCAGGATAAAGCTATTTAGAATAGATGTTATTGTGGAAAGCGCTGCCATAATGAAAATGCTGAAGGACAAAAAAATCCAATAAGGAGACTAGAAAACAATTTGAAAGTGCACTTCTCAAGTTTAATTTATTCAATATGCATACTGTGAAACATCTGGGTGTCTAATGTACAATCAGGTATTAACTTGGTACCAGCTATTACAACCAGAAGGTTGCAGCAAGTTGCAAGCACTTGTCAGAAAGTAAAAGTCTGTGAACAAGAAGGCAGTTTAGCAGTGAAATGCAAAAGGTGGGGAAGAAAGCACATAAAGCTGCTCTGTTACCTCTTCTTCCTATGCTCATGTCTTGTCTTTTATAATTCTGTATTTTTTTAGCCTATTTCCTACGTGGCCATGCATCTGCACACACCAAACCACTAAGTTTTACCAAGTAATCTCAGCCTACTAGTTTCAATCCTGTAGGGTACAATTAAGTAGGTTACTAGGAGAGTTAGCTCCTAATACAAAATAGAAAGTAGCTACGTTTTGCACTCAAGTTTCAGCATGAGACAACCAATTATCTCCTTTGTGCCTGGTTGGTTATGATTAAAAAACATTTCTTCTATTTTTGCAGCAGCAGCTCAGAGCCTGGGAAGGTGCTCTATGTAAAGAAACAGTCTAGCACAGCCCCTCTTGCTTCATATATATGTGTGGCAGAACTATTTCTCTCAATGTGAATAACATTCACATTCTTCATAAATCAAGGATATCACTTTCAAATCCCAACTGCTGCAAGTCTCACACATATGATAAATGGTCTCTTCTAGCAAGAAAAGTAAAACGTGAGGAAGAATCATAGATTCATAGAATCATAGAATAGTTTGGGCTGGAAAGGGCCTTAAAGACTGCCTAGTTCCAACCGCCCTGCCACAGGCAGGGACACCTTCCACCTGACTAGGTTGCTCAAAGCCCCAACTTGGCCATGAACACTTCCAGGGATGGGGCATCCACAACTTCTCTGGGCAGTCTGTTCCAGTGGTTCACCACCCTCACAGCAAAGAACTTCCTCCTACTATTATCTGATCTAAACCTACTCTCTCTCAGTTTGAATCCATTCCCGCTTGTCCTGTCACTATATGCTCTTGTAAAAAGTCCCTCTCCAAAGCAAAGAAGTAAGCACAAAAGCAAGCAAGTATTGCGTCAGACTTCCAGGGAGCAGACTTAGTTAAAGTTAGCTTTATAATGGAAATATCAGCACTAGTTACGAGATTGACGCAGCAGCAAAGATCTGCTTGTTGTAGAAGTCATATGCAAGCCTAGAAGATGGGCAGAGCAGCACTGCAAGTCCAGGGGCACTGCCATGACCCAAACGGGGCTAGAATGAGGTGATCTTCAAGGTCTGCTTCCAACCCAAACCATTCTATGAATCCATGATACTCCTTCTACTGATGCAATGCATTGAAAAAGAGTGCTGAACAGGAAAGCTACACGGAGGTAACAGCAGTAAGGTAGAACTAGCAGGATTCAGTATTATTGTGCTCCCTCAGCACTTCAAGCTTAGCCAGTGCCCCTCTCACGCGAACACTTGGAAACTCCGACTGCGGGCTGCTGGTGCAGTGCTGTGAGACAGCCGGGGTGACAAAACCTTTCACGTACGTATTAAGATTGCACGATTAGGGGAGCGAGGCATTGCCCTGACTTAGATCTGTCCCGGGAAAGGGCTGACAGGAAACAAACTGCACCAGCGGGAGGTGACGAAGGTCAAGTGCCTCCCTCGCCCATAACGCCCATTTTATATTCGGCGCGCGCGGCCTCGCCACCGCCACGAGACCCCATTGGCCACCGGGGAGAGGGGGCGGGGCTCGGGTAGCTGGAGGCGGGAGGGGCGGGCAGGTGCGCATGCGCCCTTGACTCCTGGTGTCGGGCTCGGGGTCACGCGGCGGGAGCGGTGACCGTTGGCGCCACGGCGGCCGGGAGGGCCCAGGCGGCGGCGGCGGCGGCGGCGGGTACGTGCGCGCGGCTCCACTCCCTCCCTCCCTCCCTCTCCTCGCCCGCTCCCGCCTTCTCGCGGCCGCTCTCCTTTCTCCTCCTTTCGCGCTGTGCCCCCTCAGCTCTGGCGGACCCAGCTGCGGCCCCGGCGAGGGCTCCCAGTGACCGAGCGGGCTCCAGGCCTCTCGCATGCTCCGTTCCCCGCGTTGTACTGCGGCTGAGCCGGGGCGAGCGCGGCGTTTGCACTCTCCTTTGGCTCTTGTCCTTTCGGTGTTAGATCTCGGCTTTGTGTTGGTCATCCTCTACGTTTTTCCTCTCTTCGGGAGTGTGTGTGCGTGTGAGAATCTAGGTTGCTCCTTAGTTACATTGATAAACTTCTGCTTTGTGGCTCAGGCGCTGAGTAAGGGGGGCTGGCAGGAGCCATGGTAGTTCTGTCCCGGTTGATGCTGTAACAAGCTTGGGATTCATTGCTTTAATAACCTTGTACCAAGAGTATTTTATGGATAGTTACTTCGGCTTTACACCTCACCTGATTTCTTTAGAGTTTTGCTCTTTTTTCTGTGATATTGTATCTATGTCTAAATACACTAAGATAAATATATATACCTAGATAGATATATATACTAAGATAAGTATATATACTTAGTGTATTTAGACAAAGATACAATATGATACACGATACTGAAAATAAATCTTTCCAGGTGTTACATGTTGGTTAAATCGTTAGTGCGGTGTGAATTGTTCATTAGTAAAAACCTTCTGTTTTTTTAGAATTAAACAGTGGCTTTTGAAAGTCGTTGTCACAACCAAAGACTTTCAAAAGTCTTTGGTTTGTTTTGTGAGAGTATTTTCAAGGTTATAAATATTTAAAGATACAATAAAGATATTGGGGAGGGGGTGTGAAATTTTGGAGTAAGCTGCATATCAGATGAAGAAGTCCTTTTGTTTTTTTGTTGTGCAGATGAGAATTATAATAGCAGGGAAAATGGGAAGCAATCCATAGAACTAGCAGATTCTGGTTTCACAGGGAAACAGAATTTGAAATGGCTCCGTAAGACAGCTTGAATAAAAAAATTGTTGCTAAGCAATTTCAGCTTTCCAGTGAAATCCTTGGCATGCAGACTGTTAGAGTTTCACAGTCTTCAAAGCAGAAAACCTTGGACTGCAGCCAAAAACATTAACAAACTCTATACAAGGGCTATGAGAGTATTTCAGTACAAATCACCTAGGTGACCAGTCTGCTTTACTGTGTGGTGTGCTTTTCAGTAGTTTATGGGTTTATTTTTTAAATCTTCCCAGGAATGGATATGGTGTTCACTGTTCACTTGGCAAATGTGCATGGCTAGTCCACAGAGTAGAATGTGATACTATTGCAGAGTTTGGTACATAGCTCAAAATAGCTCAGGAACAGTACCTTTTGTGACTGTGACAAAGACAGTGCCAATGTTGTTGATTATAATTAGAATCATAGAATGTTAAAGTTGGAAAAGACCTCCAAGATCATCAAGTCCAACTGCGAGTTGGAACAGATGTGAACAGTTGTAGCTCACACACTTAGATACCACGATAGATTTGGCAACATTATGGCAATGCCTGTTTTTTATAGCTGGTTTACCTATGTAATTTATGCACAATTTCTGTTTTTCTTTGCGTTGTTCTCATAGAAGTTGATTATTCACAATATCCAAAGATGAAGAGGAAAGTTACAATATCTGGGAAATTGAGGCATAGTCCTAATGAAGAAGCCATGCTTCTGAAAGAAGAATATGAAAGAAGAAGAAAACTGAGGCTACAACAAGTATGTCTGTATTTTTCCATGTTTTGTATTTCATGTGATGCTGTAACAAATGATTTAGGAAAAAATCAACTGAAAAAATCATTTAATGTAAGCTAAATTTCAGGGTAATAGTATTGTAGAATCATGGAATTGCTTAGGTTGGGAAAGACCTTCCAGATCATCAAGCCAACCATTAACCCAGCACTGCCAAGTCCACCACTAAAACATGTCAGTAAGTGCCACATCTACACGTCTTTTAAATACCTCCGGGGATGGTGACTCCGCCACTTCCCTGCCCAGGCTGTCCCAGTGCTTGACAACCCTTCCTGTGAAAAAAATTTGCCTAAAATCCGGCCTTGACTTCTGCTGGCACAACTTGAAGCAATTTCCTTTCATCCTGTTTCTTGTTATTTGGGAAAAGAGGCCAATCCCCACCTGGCTACAGCCTGCTTTCAGGAGGTTGTAGAAATCAATAGGGTTCTCCTGAGCTTCTTTTCTCCAGACTAAACACCCGCAGCTCCGTCAGGCACTCCTCACCAGACTTGTGCTCCAGACCCTTCCTCAGCTCTGTTGCCCTGCTCTGGATGTGCTCCGGCACATCAGTGTCTTGGAGTGAGGGGCCCAAAACTGAAAACAGGACTCGAGGTGTGGCCTCACCAGTGCTGAGTACAGGGGGATGATCACTGCTCTGGTCCTGCTGGCCATACTATTGCTGATACAGGCCAGGATGCCACTGGCCTTCTGAGCCACCTGGGCACACTGCTGGCTCATGTTCAGCCACTGTGGACCAGTACTCCAGGTCTTTTTTTCACTTGGCAGCTTTCCAGACACTTTCCAAAGGCTCCCAACATCTAATAACTCAGTTTGTGAATGATTTTAATTTTCTCATGTTTATTTACCACTAAGTGCATATTTTGCTGGGGATACCTTCTCTCTTTGTTAGCTTCACTGGGGTACCTGTTTCAGAACCTTTTTCCCTACCATTTTTATTTGGCTGTGAACACACAGTTGTCTCTCTTCTGCTGATGTGTCATTTGTGTTAAGGATTCCTACCTCTTAGAGTGTTCCAGGTGTTTTCTCAGTGACTATGCAGAAGAAATAAGATAACTGCTATTAATATAGAACTTCACAGCTTTCTGCTAGACAAACTGAATTCCTACAATATGTAGGAAAGCTTTAAATGCTTTAGGTCCTGCTTCTTTTTGAAGAGTACCTGAGCAGAGTGAGTACTTTTGCATGGTTCAGAATATGTCTGTTGATCATTTTGTTTTTCTTCCATTTCTCTTCTATCCTGCAGTTAGGTCACAGGGCTATTTCTCCGGGTTTTTTTTTCTTATGTTTTTCTTAACCTTCCTTTGCTTAGTCCTACACAATCTGTTAAGGTCTTTCACATCTTTAAAACATACCTGTCTCTAAAACATTTATTATATACTAATCTTTCACCCCTCTTGGGGTGTTTTCCTATATGCTCTTGTCTTTAGCAAAGAGAAATTTTACTGTCAAAGTGGAAAATAAAAACTTAGTAGACAGACTTTCATTTATCAGTGTAGTTGTTGATTTTCTTTAAATCGTGTTGCATTGTAATAGGAGTCTTTCATAAATTACTATGTTGTATTTTTGGAGGGAAGGATTTTGCAATTTTTTTATCAGTTGTGTGTTGCTCTTTGGATTTTAACTGAAGCATTTAACTAAGATTACCTTTATTATATGATATATTAATTTTTGAAAAAGAGAACAGAACCTTTAAAGTATTTTCTGGCCAGATAGTTAATGGAATAGTAGATGAGATGAAAAACTGGAAGGAGAGTGAACTTACGTTGTGGAAAGTCTTGCTGCAAAAAGTATTGGGGTTTTTTGAGTTACTAACAAAACATAAATGCTATTTCTACAGGTTAGAGAGCAGCAGAAGTATATTGCCTTGCAGATAAGGCAGAAGGTAAAGCAGAGGAGAGAAGAACAATTGCATCAGTTAGAGGAGGCACTGAGAGCTCAATGGCAGAAAGCACAGGATCAAAAGATGAAAGCCCTGGAAGAACTGTATTTATCAAACTTAAGAGCGATTGGTGAGGGTCACCGACAGGCCAAAGAGAATGTAAGTAAATACATTATTAAATTATTGTGTTGTGGTTTAACCCCAGCCAGTAACCAAGCATCACATAGCTCACTCCCCCACCAGAGGGACACAGGAGAGAACTGGAAGGGGAAAAAGGTAGAAAACTTGCAAGTTGAGATCAAGACAGTTTAACTGGGAAAGCAAAAGCTGTGCACGTGAGCAAAGTAAAACAAAACAAGAAATTAATTCACTGCTTCCCATGGGCAGGCAGGTGTTCAGCCACCTCCAGGAGAGCAGGGCCCCATTCCATGTAACAGTGACTTGGGAAGACAAACACCATCACTCCAACCATCCTCATCTTCCTTCTCCTTCCCCGAACTTTATATACTGAGCGTGATGTCATGTGGTGTGGAATATCCCTTTTGTCAGTTTGTGTCAACCTGTCCCAGCTGTGTTTCTTCCCAAATTCCTTGCCAGTGTGGCAGTACAAAAAGCAGAAAAGATCTTGGCCCTGTGCAAGCACTGCTCAGCAATGACAAAAACATCACTGTTATCAACCCTATGTTCATAACAAATCCAAAACACAGCCCCATACCTCTGCCAAAACCACCACATGTTGTCAGAGGAATTTTTTATGTTCTTAAAATCGCAAGATTGCTGTTTGGTTTTGTTTTTTTAATAGTCTTAGTTTTGGAATCCTCATACCTAAACAGACAACTTTCTTAAGAATGGAAACTTTTTAGAAATGGTTATGTAGGTTTTTTGCAGATGCCTTTTCACAAGACTGCTCTACAGGCCTATCTGCTAAGGCTTTTGCTATGCAGACTTTAAAGGTTATTTTTTTGCATTAGGTTGTATACATATATTATAGTGTATGTTTGTGCTTGACTAAATTGCATATGGTAACTCCTTGTCTCAATTATGGCAGTAATATACTAGCTTTTTCTCTAACCTATGTCTTGTCTATGGTTAAGATAATACACTTACCATTTTTCCCTTCAATGCTCAAGTGACATGGAAAGCCTTGGTAAGAGCTTCAGAGGTCTTTTGACTAGACTGCAAACTGATGTCACTTTTTATTCTGCACCTATAAACTGGTATCACTTTCTTTAAAATCCTTTAACTTGTGTAGGCTCTGTTTGAGAGATCATTGTGGCTGTTGGGTAGAAATTTTGTATAGATTTGACTCTGAACTGGGTTTATAGAAATCAACCAGTGGTCCCACAGATTTTTTACATGAATTTTGCAAAGTAGCTTACTTCCTGAATTGGTTAGGATCTTTAACACAAGTAAAATAGCATTATACCTTTCCATATCTGTGTCTTTAAATCAACTTCTTTGTAAAGTCCTTTCCAATGCTAGGATGGGTGAGTTTGTGAAAGACTGGAAGCAATGTCATAAAAACAGAGAATTAATGATAAAGAAATGTTTCTATTGATACATGACTGTTGCAGTTAATGACTGAAAGGTAGTAACACACTTTTTCTACACAGTCCACATTTGCTAAGCTGTGTATATATGTAACTATATTTATATTATCCTCTTTATCAAACTGATGCAGAGAGAAGCTAAGGTTTCTACATCAATATTTGGTTAAATTGGCTGAGGAATGTGGCAGCTTCGCTGCTGTTGGTGGTAGAGAGGAAGAGAATAAAGATGGCATAAAAAGAAAAGTTATTATTTTTACCCTAGTACAGTTAGAAAGTCGTTTCTAGCTTGTGGTTCTTACCAGCAATACGTAATTTGAAATATCACACTGACAGTATGAGAAGTGAGTAAAATCCTGTATTAAGTGCTTACAATATTTTATTGTTAAGGAACCTGACTTAGAAGCTCTGGCAAAGCAAGCAGAAGAAAGGAAACAAAGAGCAGAGACGAGACATAGAAAAGCTCTGAAAGAGCAGAAGTACCAGAAAGAAAAATTACTTCATGAGCAAGCCCGGTATGCAATAGTTGTTTAGTTTTATTAAGAATGCGTTTTATGGTGTCACAAGGTGAAAGGCAAAAATTTTGATGCTTGGAGGTTTTTCATACTTGAAATTTTATGGGTTAGAGAATTAATGGTCATGGACAATGCTTGTGGATTTTGATGAGAACTGTAGCTATAAAACCAAGACAAAAATGTCTGGTATACAAGCTGGCCTTATAGACTCTCCATGAGTGGGGGAGCTTTCATCCCTGTGTTGCTATTTTCAGTCAAGCTTGTTGGCTGACAACTGTTCAGGGACATGAAGTGAAATGTTCTCAGGCCAGTTCCTGATGAAGAATTACCCACTTGAAGAAAAAGACCTATTGCATTAGTCATGGTCTTCCTTGTTAGGATTTTTGTATTAAGCAGATTGGACTAAAATTGAACTGGCATGAAAAATTATCTGTGTCCTCTTGGGGATAGTTGTGTTTGACTAGATCTGAGACCTGTCGATTAAATAGTTTAATTTTGTCTACATTTGAGCAATTAAAATCTGGTGAAGTGACATGGGTGATTCCTGCGAAAGTGGAAAACAGGGATTTTGCACTGTTCTTTAGAAGGTTGCGTGTATTAACATTTTTGCATTACTTGAAATTAATTTTTAGTGGTGCTTTCCAGCTTAAGTTCTCTTGACTTTTCAGTGTCTTTTTCCTTATGTCTCAAACATTCAGTGCAGGTACATAGAAATCTGTTTGGTTTTAGGTTTGCTTTTTATTTTGCACAGTGCTCTCACTGTTGCTTGAATAATTTTGCTTCTCTTTTTTTGGTTGTTTTGTTTTGTTTTGTTTTGGTGGGGTGTTTGTTTTTTTTTCCCCCCAAGACGAACAGATGCGCGTAAACATGCTCTGGAAGTGGAAAGACAAAGAGCAGCCAAAGTTGCAAGCCTGCCACCCCCTCCACCACGTCCTTTTGAGGTATGTATCCATGATGCAACAGTGATCACAATTTCAGGGTACCATGTAATGTAATGATTTGTTTACTGGTCTGACTCCTCACATCAGGATGTCTAAAATTGGTATTTGCATACTGTAAGGAGAATGGTTCAGCAAAAAACAAGAGAATTAATGAATTATCTATTAACAGACTTCATACTGCTAGACTTTGGTATTTTACTTCTGATCTCTTGTTAGGTGTGATTTTTATTTCTTGTCATCTGAGATCTTATTTTTGTGGTTAATGTGTCTTTTTAAACTTTTATCATTATCTCATTTTCGCTTAGTAGCCACAGTGGTATTAAACTCTCCAATGATCTTTCTCAGCATGTACACACCTCCTCAGCTTTCTGTCACAATGATGCAGTAATAGCTTTTTGTTTAGTTCTGTAATAAAGACATTACTACCTTTTTAGCTGTGGGGGTTTTGTTTTTTTTTTTCTTCTCCAATTTCTTTGGTTCTTTTAGGGAATACTAAATATAGGGTAAGCTGTTTAATTTTGGTAGGAAACCAGCACCCAAGGCTATTGAGGAGGCTGTAACCTTTTTAGGGGTAACTTTGTACCTCCATCATGCTGCTTTGATTTTACAGAGATTCTGCATAGGTGTAGAAGCTCCTGTAGGATTGCAGATCTATGCTGCAGAAGCAACATTATGTACATTTTTCTTTGGAGTTAACTTTTAGTAAGTTTAATATAACAGAACTTCATTAATGCAGAGTTTAAGTTGCCTTGTCTGCTACTGTGCCCTTTCAGACCGTTGGGTTCAGGGATTTTCAGACCACTGAAAAGGAAGGGAAAGAAAGGATTGAAGTATACTTGTGCCTTTCACAGCCAGTGAAGTTATCAAAACTTTTCCCAGCAACATTCAGCACTATGTACAGGTTAGGGTGCAGGATGATAGGGGGTTGGTATTGTATCTGGAAAAACTGATTAAGGTTTGATACTCACAGTTTGCAGAACGTTTAGGAGTACCTGTATACTTTCATTTGCATCCCTCAGTACTTGCTTTCCTGTAGGTCTCCTCACTGTCTATCCAAGGATTTTCATATTATGGAAGTTGGATATGAATGAGGGTTAAAGCAAGTGTTGGAGTGGTAAAGTTTGGGATTATTTCTGGTGAATTAAGTACATGCAATATTGAAGTTTAGAACATCTGAAATAAGAACCTGTATAATACAGTTCAGGTAAATTCACACATTCCTTCATGCTGCTGTTTTTCCTCTACATTGTTCCATGTGTAGAGGAACATTCTCCTCTACGCTGTTCCTGTTGTATCTGCTGTCGTGCGGATGAAGTCTGTATCAGTCCAAACTTTGCATCTTTATTTCCTGCGTTTCAGATGTTTCTGTTGCTCAGTTTGGCATTGTTGGAAAAGCATGAGGTGCTGCAGCATTGCTTTCTAGAAACTTTTGCAGTTTAGTATGTGTCTTATGTTGCATTCTATTTTAAAAAACCCCGCAAGTAGTCACTGCAGTTAACCTCCATATTTGTAGATGATGTAACAGCTAAAATGACATGGTAGTTACTATTTAATACTTTTTATCTAGCAACATCAGTAATGCATCTCTGCTTCTGTTTTATAAACACAGAATTTTCTCCTCATTCTTTAGTCTTTTTTCACAAGGGTAGCATTAGACTTTGTTTTAGGGTTTCCCCAGGTTCTGGTACAATTGAATTTGTGATTGTGTTGGATGACAGGTCTGGGTCAGTACTCTGTTTAAGTATTGCAAAATCATAACTACCTTTCCTAAAATCAATGTGAAAAAATTAATGCATTTCCACCCATGAGCAAATGTCATTTACTTGCCTTTTCAACAAATGTGATTTTTAACTGGTTTTAGCAGAGTTTGCAAACATCTGGATTTTCTACAATGTGTGGATTTTGTTTCTTTTATGAAGTTCATGCTCTGATAAGGGCAAATTGAATCAGTAATTCTGCAGACATCTTGAGTTTTTGTTGAGGAAAGAGGTTGCTCTGTTTCAATATATCACAGTGTGTCAATTTGTTTCATTTAAAGACTGGCTGACTGTGAGCCTTTTTCCTAGTTATTGTATCCGTATGGATTTTAATGGTTTTGTGGTAGGCCTGTGTTGCTGGGAGGGCACAGGGTGAAGAATAAAGTTATTTTCTTTGAGAGTTGTTGGGTGCCATGTACTTCATGGGGTAAAATGCTAAGTAATTGAAAGATGAGAAATTTTATTCCTGTTTCTCTTTTGAGAGAGAGAAAACAAAAGATATTGACTGTTAGTTTGGAGGGAGGTAAATCTGGGACTTTATCTTGTAGATGCATTACTGAAAAGGCAGTGAATTTGAATTGCTTAACTTTACTCTAAAATTTTGTGAATTGCAGCAAATTACAGGGTCATCTGCATAACCACACTTGTTTTCTTGAATCAATTTGCATAAGGAGCTTATTGAATATAACTATAATCATGATCTGATGCTTTGTTGCAAGAAAATTGACTAAAATTTTGTAAAATGGAGCTAAGACAGTGCTGTTCATGGGATGATTACTTGGAATATAAGAAACACTTTCTGAAGATACTCCTATTATTGTTACTTTGCCTAGTTACAAAAGAAGTATTTTTACTCTATTGTCATAAACAATTTTGGTTCTCAGAAAGATGGATTTCAGGAATTGAGGCCATATTATTTAGACCAAATGAGAAGTTACTTAATTGAAGTTAAACTGTAAACACACAAGTGTCACAGAGTTCTTGTAAACTTATTTTTTTTAATATGATCTATTAGATTTTTATGTAGTGAAAATAAACCTTGAAAAGTGTCACTATACTCTTCTGGAGTATTCATAGCATTTGTAGAGTTGGGGTTGTGGCTTTTTTTTTGGTTTTTTTTCCCCCCATTTCATGATACATTGCTGCTCCAGTTTTGCTAGATTTAAGTATGGGATTCCTTGCTTTTTGGGGGCAGTGGGGGGAGAGGGGAAAGGAGGGAGGAGTTACAAAACCTTGATGCAGAGTATGGTATTTTATTCAGCCTCAGTTGCTTTTGACATTAACTGGAAGACTGTAACCTCCAACATAATTCTCATGTCGTCTTAGCTTTTGATTAAAATTCTGGAGATTTGATTGATTACATGTAATTATTAATTATTGATTTGTTAATTTTACATTTTTAAAATAATTCAGAAGATGGGTTTAATTGTACATTCTGAAAGTAACACAGTGCAGGGTGAGCAGGTGGTGATCTGGCTAACGAGGTTTAGGCATGGGACTTCTCAGTTTTCAGAGCTATAATCAGTATCTACAAGTATAGAACTGGTAAAATTCTATGTCTTTTATTGATTAAGAAAGTTAGCAACTATTTTTTTTCCTGCTGGAATAACATGGATTTGCTTAAGGACCATAAAATAAGTTACTGAAGTTCTGTTGTGAAGGCTAAAACTAGTTTCACCAGTTGAGGGCTCCTCGCTCCAAGAAAGACATTGAGGTGGTGGAGCATGTCCAGAGAAGGGCAACGGAGCTGGTGAATGGTCTGGAGCACAAGTCTGATGAGGAGCAGCTGAGGGAGCTGGGATTGTTTAGCCTGGAGAAAAGGAGTCACGGGGGGACCTTCTTGCTCTCTACAACTACTTGAAGGGAGGTTGTAGCCAGATGGGAGTTGGGCTTTTCCCCCAGGTAGCAAGTGACAGGACAAGAGAAAATAGCCTCAAGTTGCACCAGGGGAAGTTTAGACTGAGTATTAGGAAAAATTCCTTTACAGAAAGAGTTGTCAACCACTGTAACAGGCTGCTCAGGGAAGTGGTGGAGTCACTGTTCCTGGAGATATTTAAAGATGTAGTGCTCAGGGACATGGTTTGGTGGACTTGGCAGTGCTAGTTGGACTTTATGATCTTCAAGGTTTGTTCCAATCTCAGTGATTCTGTGATTCTTTGATTTTAATTTAAAGACTTTACTTTCTATAGTCTTTTTAAAATAGTAAGTGATAAACAATACTAAAATTTGTATGCCTAATCTTATGCAGAGATAAATTTAAGATATTCCTGAGACTTAATGCTGCTCTTTGTGTATATGCATTTGTTTACGGTCATGTTAGTTTTAAAACACTCAGGCTATGAAACTTGCTGTGTTAGTTAATGTGGACCAGAATCTCTTTTAGGGAAAAATCTAAGGAAGAGGAAGCTGAGAGAAAATTAATGGAGGGGATGTTAAAGAAGTACAATGGCAGGTCTGTATCAGGGCTTAATTAGATGTTGATACTTTTGGTCTGTGTTTGGCCCAGCCACCTGTGAGAGTTTATCTTTTTCCTGCCACGTTATGAGAAAACAAGCACTGATAAACGGGAACTTTGTCCTTGAAGGAAGTTTGGTACAAACTACAGTTAATTGGTGTCTTATTGTTGGCTGACCGCCTTCCAAGGGCATTTCAAGGAGAAAGTGAAGAAGAGGAGGATGAAGTAAGCTCCCAGACTCATTTAGAAAAGACTCCCTGAGGTATAGCGTGCAAGCGTGGGGGGAATTCCAAAGTACACACACATGCGCAGTAGGGACACCACCTACATAACGTTGGGAGGGACTGAAGGCCTCTACCTGGGCGGTGCTGGCCACACCTGTCCAGGTAGATGTCACCAATAAATTGTATAAAAAGCAGATAGCTCATGCTGGGAGGGAGAAGTAAGCTTCACATGAAAGGACAATGTTGCCTTTGGCGGGGACACCCGCCATCTCGTGAACCTGCCGACACTCCAAGGATGCAACTTCTGCTATGGGTAATTTTAGGCATTCTGGGGTTGGTAAGATAACTTCATAAGCAACTTCTGGGTGACTGGGGGAGTCGTACTGAGGGCTTATTTTTCTCCTTCTTCCCCTCTCTTGGTTTTTTTCGTTTTGTTGGCCACCTCTTGGTAATAAATATTGGTTTTTGTTGACCTTTCAACGGTGTTTAGTTTCAATCTTGGCATCCTTCTGAAGTCTCCCTGGAACACAAGTCCTACAGAATACTGAGAATACCTAACCTAGCTACCTAAGTACTGAGAACATCAGGCTGAGCCAAAGAAGAGGGAAGATCTCATGCATCGTTCAGACTGTCAGAAAAGAGTTGAAATGTGTACCCAAAATATTAAAAAAAACCCAGCAACTTAGCATTGTATCAATTGACACTTTGCAGTGAAGTTACAGAAAATGCTCTTTGGTCAACTAATAGTTGGACATAATGGCTCTGTGTTTCCTAAAGCAAGTCTGTACTTGGGAACTGTTACTTTGCTGTTAGGTGTAATTACGTTGTGGGTCAGTGGTTGCCCTGCTCTTAGATGAGCGTGACAGGTGTTGTAAGTGGGATTTCTATTAGTGCATTAAACTCAAATGCTTTTAAGTTAGTGCTGTTGAAACATGACACTGATGAATGTCTGTTTGTGTGGAGGCGTTTGCCTAAGACTTTTAAATGCTCTCAGTTGTTAAAGCCCTCTATATCTACCTTGTGCTGATGTGGTTTATTAATTATTACATGTATAAGTTTTAAACAAAAATATTTTCAGGAGACAATTTGGGGTGTGGATTTCTTTTAATAATAATCTAACTTTACAGATCATGTATTTTCTATTTAATTGCTTTGCTAGAGATACTGTTCTGTGGTACAGCTGTAGTTGTACTTTTCTTTCTAGACAGTGAAAAAGATTCCTCTGGTGAAGCCCTGTGGTTCTGGCAACTTTTCTGTTACACGTTACCATATTTCTGGACCTTATGTGGACAGAGAAGTGGATGAAGAGCAGGTGATTAACTCCAAGTGTTTGTACTACAGGCTTCCTTATAAGTTTCTCTACATTGCATAGTGTCTGGATATCAGCTATTTGGTTTTCTAGAACTTGTTTAAAGGTATGAAGTTATATAAAGCACCCGCTACGCAATTCACTAAGCAGAATCTTAGGGCAAACTTGTAAAGCCTGTTATGTGCTCAGTCACTTGGGGGATCACACCTGACACTCTCTCATAAACAGAGCTCTGTAAGAAGGTGAGTTCACAAGACTGGCATGACATTTGAACATCCAAATTGGAAGATTTTTGGCTTATGCTGAATTAATAGTTGCGATTACCCTGCTCTTCTCTCTTCCTCTCTTTTTAGCAATATCCTCCCAGATTTTACCTTGTATTTGTGTTCATCTGTTCATGCAGTCAACAGTTTCAGCTTGCCTAAAAGGTAGAAGTCTAATCTGGAGAAAAGGAGCAATGAATAGATTTTTGCCAAATAGGAAAGACAAAGGCCAAAGTCTGATCAGATGAAGGGGAGGACCTGGAAGAATGAGAGATGGAGCAAGAGCTTAGCTTTTAGAGGTGATTTCTGAAAAGTAAACCAAATAACAGTTTGTTTTATTAGCAGTGTTCTGGATCAGACTGTTTTAGACTAGAAAAGGGTCTCAATTTTTTTTTTTTTTAGTTCAGTGCATTCATGAATTTTTCCTTCATAAACTTTTAGGTTTTCTTGATATTTGAAGGACTAGATCTAAACAATAGCAGGGGATACTGTAGTTTGCTCAGCTTTGTCATGGAAAATTCCAAAATGGTAATCTTTTTAGCCTTGCTTACATGGTATGATTTTTTTTCCTTAAGTATTTTTTAATTTTCATGTTGGTAAGATTTTCCTCCTTTAAAAATTGCGGATTGTTTCTGGTTTCCTAAAAGAATTTGAAAATGCTTCTGGATTTTTTTTCCCCTTGTTTAAAACAAAACCATGAGGATAGAAGTACTCAATCTGTGTTATCGACTGTATTATTCATTTTACCATGTATTATTTGTATTTACCACGTAGGAAAAATAACCACTCTCCTATAACAAATAAATCCTACAAATGGTCGTCCCCAGTATAGCTTGAAACTGGAACACTTGGACACCTAAACTTATGGAATATAGAAACACACATTTCTTTTCCAAAGGTAAAAAATTAGTTTGGTCCTGCTTTCAACCGAGAGTTATAAACATTCAAGGGTGTTTATATGGCATTGTATGTCTTTTTTAAAGTGCTTTTGCTGCAGAATTATTCATTTATTTATTGTTACATATGCTTTAAACTATCAAAGAACTTCGCGGACTAAACTATTGATTGACTGCCAGCCAGATGCTCATTTAGCTGCTGAAGAAGAAGGGAAACGTTTGGAGGAACTACATAGGGAAGCAGAGAGGGAGAGAAGAGAGCAGCTTGAAAAGGCACATCTCAGAGGAAGTCATGCCTTGAAGAAGGTCCACTTGGCCAAGGTAGGCAAAGTAGTTATGCCTGTTTTTAATATCAAAATGACCACTGTGAAGTTGTATGTAGGTGTAATAAAGGAATACATTTACAGGAGGAAAATTAAAGGACTAAATGAAATTTGAAGAATGTCTTAGAAAGAAATCAAATGCTGTTTGCTTCTTTTGGCATCTGGAAGGAGTGAGAATGAAAGAACTCTAATTTTTGTTATCTGAATGTTTGACCAGCTATTAACCAATAGGTAATAATCAAGCTAAACTTTCTTAATAGGTAATGAGTTCTACTTTTCTACATCATCTTTAGTTGGAGTTAGTTATTCTGTACTTCAGGGGGAAAATAGTTTATTATTAAGGAGGTAACAGGCTTTTTTATTTTTTCAAAACTTTTCAAAGTTTTTAGTTAAAGACTGAAGTTCTGTTAATATGCAAGTCTGGAAATATTGAAATTGTTTCCTTTAAGAAGGAAAACCTGAACTATTGGGAAAGGTCTTTGTACTGAAAACTACACTCAAAAGTTGTCTGTTACCTTCACACATGTTTTTAGTGGCTTGAAATAGCAAAAGCTTCCTGTTTTATCAGTTGAAATATGATTGGCCCTGAATGAGTAACCAAACTAAAATGGGGAACTGTGGAAATATTAATGATGCTGCTGAAGTTAAAAGAAAAAAAACCAAACCAAAACCCACCAAACTTCAACTTTTTTTTTTTATAGGTCTCATATATAATCATAGCGTGCCAAAGAATACTTAGTTCACATCTTGAAAAGTAGCAATTGCTGAAGTATGTACTAACAAAAGTAACTTGGCAAAAGAAGTATTTGTTTACTTTGTAAAGTAGAAGATTTAATTTTGTTGAGGAAAGTTGGCCTACAAGTGTACAGTCTGATCCTTTATTTAACATTAGATATTCTAGGTGTTGATGACTCCTGTGTCTAAAGGTCAGATACAACCTTTTCCTGAGGAAGCACTTTCTCCCTAGAATAAGATTAACTTTGAACATTGAGGATTAAACGGACATCATGGTAACCAAAGGGATGCATTTTGTCATTCCTGATATATGACTGTCTGAATGTGAACTCTAAAGGTTTATGTTATCTCCTCTTTATACTTGAAGGACAGGGAAAGGCTACTGGAAGAACTGGAGCAAATGCAAAGTATGGATCGGATGCGCAGAAGGCAGGTTGTCGCACAGATGCCACCTCAGCTTTTAGTGCCAGCATACAAACGCTTGGAAGTAAAAGAAGAATGGCAGAGAGAACTGGAGTTTGCATTTGAAGAAATGTACAGTGAAGACAGGAGTAAGTAATTTGTTGAAGATTGCTGAATCTGGTAACCCAGGAGAGAAGAGGCTGCTGCACCTGCCTGTTCCCAGGTCCAGCTGGTAGCAAGGCAGTGTGTGCATTACAGTAGGTACACACACAAACAGGCTTTCATTACACGCAGGCCAGCACAGATAACACAGCATTCACATTAAACACAAACAGCACAAATGACCTCTTTCTGTTTACTGCTCTGGTTGATCAGGATGACAGACTGTTAGTGAGATGTATGTCTTTATGTGCAATATGGATCCCTCCAGCACTTAGTCTTAAACATTCAGTATATCTAATAATTGTCCTCTGCATCCCAGATCTCTGTCTGCCACACTACGGATGCTCCAGTAACAGGTCTTAGACACCCAGTCTATCCAGGAGTTCATCCTGGACCCTGTAGCCTTCCAGTTACCTCTCATCCACATATGCACTCAAATGCACACGTGCTCAAATATGTGCTGTGGATCACTCAGTGAGTAGCTTTGGACACTCGCTCTACCTAGCAGCTGGCCCTTGATCCTTAGTCTCCCAAGTTGCCAGCTCCTGGGGACGTGAATCCACAGGGTCTGCTGCTCCACTCCAGCTGTTGCTGCACAGGCCCAGTTGGGCATGTGAACATATGCACAGACATGCACATGCTATGAATCCCTGTGGGAACTGACAGTAAAAACTTGGTCTACCCAGGAGCTGACCCTGGATCATCTTGTCTCGGAGATGCACACACACCTGCTGACAGGTTTCTTAGGATCCCACAGTCTCCCTGGTTACTGGCTTGAATGCTTGGATCTCCTGATCCCTCCACTTGCCAACTCATAGATCCCCTGGCCTCTCCAATATCCAGCCTAGTCTTACGGGTGCTCCATACGTAGCTCATAAGCCTCTTACCATTCTTGCTGGATAGTCTGGCTAGTGATTTGCTAGTCACTACATGCTGATACTCATACCTACATAACATGCCCTCATTATGGCCTCTGCATTTAGCAGTGTTCTGGATGCAGGTGTGCCTGTGACTTTTGGTCCCCACTCCAGTTACTGGCCCTTAAACATCTGTGCACACACATGCATACAAAATACAGGGTTTCTCACCCAGGATAACAGCTAGAAGTGGAATTTATGGAGAAGACAGGACAGACTGTCAGGCATGGCGCATGGCCAGACAGGTGCACTGACTGTCTCATTTTGTCTCCTTATTCTTGTATTTTTCCACACATTTCTTCTTCCCCAGACTAACTTGATCCTTTCTTTTCCCTGCCTTTAGTTCCTCCCCTAAGTATGTATAAGCATACAATCCTAAGGTGATCTTCCCATGTATCCCACGTCCCTTTTAGGCAGTAGCACCTTTAGTTGGTAAGGTGATCATGGCAGAATTTCTGTTGTGTATTCTTGTGGGATTTCACACCTGGGCCATCTGATAACTCTCCAGTGGCAGCCTTGTGAGCAGATAGGTCAGGATGTGTCTTTTCCTTGATAAAGATACTGGGATCCTGTGAGCTGTTTTTTATGTAAAGGTGAGCCTTTTATCACATCAACTTTTATTTTGAAAGACCACATATTCCAGTAAAAACCCCTGTGGAGTTTCTGAATGAATAGATGGCTAATGATCTAAACAGTTTTGAATCTTCTACTTTGGGGAACAAAAAAAAGGTGGATTAAATCTGTTGTGAAACAAGATAATGATATTTGAACTTCTTGGGCATTTGTTTGTGAGGGTAGTGTTGCAGTCTTGTTTGCTTTGTATTCCAATTGGTCGTTCTGTGTTGTTGTGTTCTTTTAATTAGACGTGAAAGGAGACCTGATTTTGCGTTTTGAGCCACAACCTTTGCCAACCCCTTCTGAGAGAGCTCAAGATAATGATCTTGATATCTCTTTGGAGCAAGAATCTGCTTGTCACAGTCAACAAGAGCCTGCTTGTGATATTCAACTAGAATCAGAACATGTAATAGAAGAGGAGGTCCCTAGTGAATCAGAAAGTAAAACTTCTAAACTTCATATTTAAATTAAACTTTTTATATCAGAAGAGATTTAGTTCAGTATATCAAATAAATTATGGTATTAACTAAAATGTCTTAAGTAGTAAAATTTCTTACTGTGTCTGAAACACTTCAGTATCAAGTGGTTTATGATGTTTATCATGGATGATAATACCCTAATGATTATGAATTTAAAAATGAAAATGTGACTTCTTTTTCTAACGTGTCAATTCATTAGTACACTAAGAATAATTTTTAATTGTTCTAAGAACTACACTGTTAGTAGCTATAATTATTCCAATATAATTAGTATAAATTATGGAATGATCCTGGTGTATGAATTTAAATAACTATTTTCCATTTTGCGTTTTGAAATATTTCAGAGTTTAAGCTTGACTTTGTATGAAAGTCTACTTATTGTATGTCCTTTATGTTCAGGTTTGTGATTGAGTTGCTCCATATTGTGAGTAGGCTGCAACAGATGCATGTGTGTGTACTGTTTGCTTGTGGCATGTGCAGAGTAATGTGATGTGAACAAGAAGTGTGTTACTGAACTTTGATGCTTGGCCAAGCGTTTCTGCCATATCCCTTTGTTGGCACAGTCTGGTTTATGGTTTATGGTCTGTGGTGCATTGTGTTGCCAGTGCTGTTACAAAGGAGAAGGCAGGAACATGAAGGCAGATGGGGAGATACTGCTGCTTGTTTCTGCAATAGTCTGACTGTGAAACACTGCAACTGGCTTAGCCTTTCTTTTTATAGCTTGCAAAGACAAATTACTGCTTCTCTCGTGCAGGTAAGAGAAAACATTGTTAAGCTTTTAAAAATATACCTGAAGTATTTGTCCTACTGTGTAAGCAATAAAAAAAAGTTTGTTTTTTTATGAAAATGTTCATGACCTAAAACTCTTAATAGTATATATTCTTTATAGATCAAGAAGAGGCAAAAACTTGCCAACCTCGGTCAAAACGTGCTTTAAAGAAATTGCTGAACAAGATTAGAAGCCAAAAAGAGGAGTGGACATCAAAATGTGAGAAAGAGAGTCAAAGTGAATTTGAGACTATTGAATCAGGCACAATTGCTAGCGAAGAGAGACCATTATGTGATTTAGAACTTGACAGCGAGCAACAGAAAAATACAGTATGTAAAGCCAAAGGTACGTAGTACATACTTAAGGGGGGGAACTATGACAAAACTGTTTAATGAACTTTCAGTGTTAGTGTTTTGGCATGTTGACTGAAAGTACAGTTTTCCTATCTGTGCCCACAAAGCATTGTGGATTTGTTGAAACCACAAATAGGAGAGGTTTTGGTTTTTGGTCTTATGTCCAACTTGCCCTTTAAGACCTTGTGGAGAACAAATGTCCAAAATACCTTTCTGTCTTTTAAGTCTCACCCAAATTGTTGTCACACTTGGTGTTGGCCTGCTTTAATAGGTGCTTGCCTCCAGGAATAGGATTCTCAGGGCAAAACTGGGCATTGAAGTTCTGTACCTGTTGTACTAAAAAAGCCAGATTGTTTGGAGAGATTCACAGCTAGAAATGCACAAGATAAGCGTGAGCTGATGTGTGTGGGTTTTTTTGCTTCTAGGCACCATTCTGAAACGGCTTTTTGTAAAATTGGAGTTTATAGCAATTAGATGTTCCAATTTGTTTGGCAGCCAAATCATCTTGGAGTTACTTCCCATTTTTATCCTTTGTGCTCTTCGGTTAGGCTAGTGCCGAGGTTGGTGATCTTGTATGCCAAGTGGGATTTCTGAAGTGATCAAGTTGTGGCAAGTCTTTCTTTGTCTTTTTGCTTTCGTAGGGTGCTTGTTTTGTAAAACAGTCTAGAAAAATTTAGTTCAGTCACGTACATGGATATGCCAGCATAACGCCTGGGGATTGGGGAGTGCAGCATGAGTGAAAACATGCCTTGGGGGAAAGTGTGCTGCTATTTGAAGCTAATAATACAGGATTAAGACTTGCTTTTTGTGTGATAGCCAAATGTTAGATAATTTGCCCTGAGAGTACCAGTTTTAGACCCTCTCTGTTCTAAGAGGTTAATGTGTGGCTTTTGGTTCTTCAGGATGATCTTGCTACCTGGGCTCCCAAGTAATCTGTTAGAAGTCATCTTCAGTCCCACTGTAGCTGGGCCATTACTGTATATTCAAGAAAGACACATGATAAAGTGCCATTAAAGACTTAAATAATATAAAACCCTGATTTTCTAGCTTATGGAGACAGGCAGAGTAGTGGGATGGAGATATTTTAAAGAGCAGCTTAAGCATTTTGTTTAGAGATATTGGGTAACTGTGAAGCAAGATGTAAAGAAGATCCAAGGCTCTTTCTGACTGCCATTACAGTTAAATAACGTGTATTTTAGGCTCTGTGTTGGAAAATGTAGTTGCAGATGAAAATTCGGTTCTAACCCATCCTCAAGAACAAGCAGCTAAAATCAGAATGGAAGAGGCAGCTAAAATTAGAATGGAAGAGGAGAGACAGAAGTGGGTAAGTGTGTCTATACCTATTACTATCTCAGCTATGGTGTAAAAAACATGATTTACAGAAGACTTTAAAATGCTTCAGGTTATACAGCAGTGATAAGTGCTTTTAACAGTTAAAATTTTACTGTAACTTTTGCTATACTTTTAAAAAATTACGAAGCTGTAGCTGGAATTTAGAATAGAGTGGAAAACCCCAGTTTCTTAAAATCTAGCAGGTGCTATAGGCAAGGTATGTAACCTTGTTCAATGAGAATCCCAATTGTGCATTAATACCTTTACTTTATAAAGGGAGGATATAGTCAACAATACACAACTGAAAACTTTACGAACCCTGTGTAATACTGCAGAAAAGTCTAAGGAATTGTGTTTATACTAGCAGGAAAAACATACAAACCTTAAGTAATTTTTTAAAGAAACAAAGGCAGAAAGCTTTTTGTGTCTCTGGAAATGATACATTTATTATATTTAGAAAATAATAACTTTGTGTACTGTTTCATTATATGTATCGTATTTTCTTTTTTGTTGTATCCCTAGAGACCTACCAGCCACTATATGGTGGTTTATCAATTAAAAGTTGAAATTGAGGTCTTAGTTCTGAGTTAAATTGTAGAGTTTAAAGTTCAGAAGTAAAGGAAATGAAAATTTGACAAAACAGTAATATTTTGGAAAAAAACCGCAACAGCAAATCCTCTATGAAAATGTGGCTACTTTCTTTAACATTCATTTGGTCCCCTTTGCACCGGATCAGGTGTCTTACTGTGTCCACATTAACTGTTCCCAAGTCAACTTTTTCCCGCATTCCTCTTCCTGATGTCCCCGTTCAGACTGGCTCATTAAAGGCTGTTGTCTGCTTCATCTTTGCCAGTGCTTTGAAATTTTTCTTTGCTTCCACTCTAAAAGCATATATGCTGTTGCTCTGTGTGGATCTAAGTGAATTGTAGCTGATAGGTACATGGAAAGAGAATAAACAATATTCAAAATAAACAAACTACTTCAGAGGTTTATGGAGTGCTCTCAAAGCTATTTCAGAAGTTTTGTAGGGCTTGAATTAACACACTTAAATGTGATGAAAAGCTCTGTACAATGCAAAATAGATTTCTGAAGTCAGTTTAAGAAAAGGACTTCTTTTGTAGTCTCTGGAAAATCATAATGTATCTTGAATGGTTAGATTCTGATTTTATCCATTCTGTTTGAGGATTCAGGGGCTGTTAAAAATATTGAGCCAGTAAAATAAAATCATTCTTGTAAACTTTGGAACTACTTTTAAAGGCCTCTTGCAATTTGGAAATGCCTGTCACAAGCAATAGGATTTCTGTTGTAATTTGAAACAAAATTGTGTGTGATGATGTGTATGAGGGGTCTTATTTCTTTGTCATTCTATTCTAGAGATTCACCCTCATTTTTCTTTTCAATAGCATGAGAAAATAGAGCAACAGAAACAGGAGCAGCTGGCCTTGCTTAAACAAATCGAAGAAGAGAAAGCACGCCTGGAGGCTGATTTTCTGAAGATCCAAATGCAATCCTGCTTGGAGGAGGCCAAGAAAAAAAAAGAAGAGGAAGAGCAAGGTCAGCTGGTACAAAGCCACAGTCTTCCTTCTACCGTTCAGCAAAACCAAGTGGAACATGAGGTGAAGAGTTGTAGAAAATTGTTTGTAGGTTTTTAATTATTATTATAATAAAAATCAAGAACGCTATTTGCCAATTTTAAATTATATCAACTAAGACAGTTTTTATTTCTTAGGCTGTAACAGAAATTTGTACATATTAAAGCTTCTTTTTCTAACCTAGAGGCTTGTATTTCACATGGTATCACTGGACCTGAGGGAATGGCATGAATCTGTCAGGGGAGGTTTAGGTTATATAGTATGAAGAATGTTCTTCACCCAGAGTGTGGTTGGGCACTGGAACAGGCTCCCCAAACAAGCAGTCAGAGCACCAAGCCTGACAGAGTTAAGAAGCGTTTGGACAATGCTCTCAGGCACATGGTGTGACTCTTGGGGCTATCTATCCTGTGCAGGGCCAGAAGTTGGACTTTGCTGACCTTGTGGGTCCCTTCCACTCAGGATATTCTATGATTCTGTGACTTTGACTATTGTATTACCTATGCATAGTCCCAGGGGCAGCCCATGTGTTTAAAATACCTATTAGTACAATCTAAATAGAGTCACATAATAATTATGCATGTAGTCATAATCTTTTTCAAGAAGAAAAACAGAAATCATAATGAAAGAAAAGGACTAAAAAAATCTATCTGTATGTTTTTGTCTGTCTAAATCTCAAGCAGATACTTATAGGAGAGGAATTTATGGAGGATGTTGAAGGAAGGTAATTTTTTTAATAGAAAAGCTTGAATCATTTGCACAACCTGTACTCCTCTGAGAACCTGATTGCCTTGGAAGTGCATCTCTATTGGATTGTTGCTCCCTGAGTTTGCTGGATACATTTACCTCTGAGCTAAGTTGCTGCAAGCACCATTGGCTTTGATGGTGTATGCTCTACTTGCCAAGAGAGACTGTAGCTGTAGGCCATCTGTTCCAGGAACTCCTTTAGTTTCATTGCCTCAGGCTGAAATCTCACTGATTTCAAGTGGTGATACCAAGTGGCTTCTGTAAACTTAGGAGAAAGAACATACAGCTTAAGGTTATTCCTGTAATAGACTTCTGTGAGTTAGTTGTGTATGTGAAAAATTAAATTAAAATTATAATTACTTTATTTTGATTAGACTGGAAATATTACTGTATCAGAAATTAGGAGTCCTAGAGAAGACAGCCATTTACAGATGATTCGTAACTTTCAACAACGCCTTCTACAGCAAAATAGGTAAATAAATGCGTTATGAAATGTGAACCTGTTTCAAAGTAATTTGAATTTCTTTGATTATTGAAATTGATGTTTCTTTTTACATCACTCTGAAAAGATTCATGTTGTCTTTCTATTGAGGCTGCACAAACAGACTATTGAAGAAGCGAGAAAGCAGCTACAGGAGTATCAGAATACACTGAAGCACAGATACTTGTCTACTTCTGCAACACCTTCAAGCTCAATGGAAACAAAATCAATTAATTTAAAGCCTGTCTCAGAACCTCTCCTACAGAGGCAAAGAGTGCTACCAACACAATACCAGGCATTGGAACAAGTTAATGTCCAAAAATATGTGCGGTCATTACCAGCACTTTCAGGAACATTACACGTGTTGGAAAAACCATCTTCAGGGAAACAGGAAGAGCAAATGCATAATATTTGTCCTGGCAAACCTGTGCAGTTTCCAGAAGCATTGAAATTGAAGCACAGAGAGTTTCACTTGCCATATTACTGCCCTTCACAGGAACAAGTGGGAATGTTCGAAACCTCAAGTAATCACATCACAGAACCATCTCAGTTCCAGTTGCCTCCAGAGTCAGTCACAAAAGATGTCAGTGCAATCAGAACACAACTAGAAGCACACCAACAACACCACGTTAGATTTTTGTTGCCCGCAGAAGGTTCCTTGGAGTCTCCAGAAACAGTACACTTAAAAGAGTCTTCTCAGAAGATACCTTATCATCAAACAGAGATAGAAGCTGGAGAAGAGCCTCCACTTAAGATACCCCTCATACCAGCAACAAAGGGATCTTGTATAGTTCAGACAGCCTCAGTTGATTCTTTGGTCTATCAGCAGGGATCTGTAGAGAGCACCAGCAAAACAAGCCCTGGACAACCCTTCAGTCTTTCTCAACCCATGACTTTAGCGCATGAAGAATCTAAAGCCCAGGGTGTTGAGGAATTCTTGATACCAAAATCAGGAGATGCATCTTTGTTAAATTATTCTGATATACTGAATTTAAGGGACAGAATGTTGGCCTCATCAGAAAGCATCCAAGCTCAGCAAAAGTATTTGAAAGACTTGCAAGAGAAGCTAGATGCACAGAGAGAAGCTCTTCTTTCTAGACAGAAAATGCAAGAACAAGTACTCTTACAGAAGCAAGATAAATTGAAGGAACTGATGCAGAGACAGCAAGAGGCTTTGAAAGAATTTTTGAACAAGCAGGTAAACTTTATAAATGCTTTGCATAGGGAATCATCCAGTAGGTGATCAAGCTTAGGAGTGAATGCTAGCAATTAGCAAAGTATCCCATAGAGTGTTGATAGTTTTAGGTGATTTACCATAATGAAAATTTTAATTAGGATTTGTGATTTGTAATCAGTAGTTCTTCTCTGTAAGCCCCAAGAGCACAGTTTTGTTCAGTCTGACAAATACTATGAATGCCTGTGCTTGGTCTCTGAACATAATGCCTGTTGAAATTGTTAGATTGTCTGAAATATCTGCAGGTACAGTCTTCATCTCTATAAATGCAGCTCTATGTGAAAAGCAGCTCTTGTATTAAAAATACTTAAGCAATACCTGAAAGGATATCATAGCATCTTGAATAAATTATTTTTAAATCTTGTCTTTGTGTGTACTCACTAGGAAATTGGTTTGGCAGCTGCAGTCTTGTCTTGTAATTTGCTTTTTTCTCAGTAACTGAAGAAAAATCAAAGTTTATTTTTAAGCTTCTAGAAAGCCTCCTTTTGCCTCCCCCCATGTTTTTTTTTTTAAACAGAAAGCATCTTAGGAAAATAATTGTTCCCTGTACTTCCTGTCTTTTGATTTTTCAGTCTCCAAGCAGCTAAAATTCATGAATTCAGGAGCTGAAAAACTAAAAGCAGACTTTTCAGAAATTGTTCCTGTTAAAAATCCTGAGTATTCTGATCTAACCTAACAAAGGCCTTGAAAATGTAAATAATTGTGTTTTAGCACATTAGGTTTGTAGAGCTAAGTAAAATACCTATACATCCAAATGCTTCTGTGAACTAAGCAAATCTGTCTGATACCTTGCGTACTTGAACTACTTTCTCAACATGTTCAATATTATTCTGCATGGAATACACACACAAGAAAATTCTTGTTTAATAAATGAATATAAATATAATCTTACATACATTTGCCTCCTGCCCTTCTAAGGTGAGACATATATGCTCAAATGAAGAAATCACAGAGGCACAAAAACCTGACAGGTTTAATAGAACTGACTTTTTTGAAGTCTCAGAAAACTACCAGCAAGAAAATTGCAGCAGGAGTAAATCTCATGGAAGTGAAATGATTTCTCAGTGCATTGGTCCAGTTGAGCAAACTGGTAAGGCTGTATGTTATATTCTGTAATAATTTTTATTGCTTTACAGCTCAGATGGAGTTTTCTTCCATTTCCCCAAGTTAATTTTATATAGATATATATTATTGCAATGTACAAAACTTTGTTTTACAGAACAGTCTGAGAAAATTCTCTGTAGAGAACAGAAATGGAGATCTTCCAAACCACCTGTGACAAGAGTCAAGTTAGGGCTTGGTTTGGAACAACATGAACTTAGTATTATACCAGAGATAGACACACCGAAGAGTTGCAACCTTTCTTTTGCAGGTAATATATAAAATATGTAATAAATGCTACTGTTGCAAGAAGTAGATTGGAGGAATTTAATCTTTCCTGAAGAATCTGTGAGATGATTGATTATGAAATAATAGCTGAAGTTGGTGGATAATGTTTAAAGGTTTAGCTTTTGAGCATACCAAGAAAGTGACTGTGAAGTTTTTCAAATAAGGAGTTTAGTATCAAGTTTCTACAGAAATTTTTAGACCATCTTTTTTGGGTGTTTTTTTGTTGTTATTGTTGTTTTGGGGTTTTTTTTGGTTGGTTGGTTGGGGTTTTTTGGGGGTTTTTTTGTGTGTGCATGTGTTTGGGGTTTTTTTTACTACAAAACACTATAAAAAATTTATAAAGCAACTACACAAGCAATTATCATTTTATAAATATATTTGTTATAGTCTATATGCAGTCTTTGTAATTCTTCATAAGGAACATTAATTAACAGGTACTACAAACTGATGTTTTCTAAATGTAAACATTTATTTCTTGTTGGACCAACTTGGTATCTTGATTAGACAGCAAGTTTTGTTGGTGAAGGTTTTGATTGAAGAATATATTTATTTTCTTAAAAGCACTTGGTTTAGTAATTTACACTTAGAAGTATAATCCCATTATCACAATCCACAGGTGATGAATTCCTATATTATCAAACCATTAGTCATGATAGGTAGTAAAAATTTGAGATTTTTATTGGATTGGGTGGCCAGAAAAGGGCTGTTGTGTGGTCCGGGCTGGGGAGAAATGAAATCTTTAAACCAGAGCAGGTAAGTTCTAATACCTCTGGATTTGGAGAAATTACTGAAAGTTTTGGTGCATTTGCTGTGTGGAAAAATTTGTTTGAATTTTTTGGGAAGAAATAACTTGGAAGAGCTAGAAATTATTTTTTGAGAAGTCTGTGACCTGTATAATCTTTCAGCCTATATAATTCTTAGACTGTGATGCAATAGTGTTTACTGACCTGATGGAACTAATTTAGTTAAAATGGAGACTGCACAAATTCAGCCGGTTGTTTCTGTAGCATAGAATGTGCATCTTAATGTTGCACATTAAGTGCAAAACACTTCCTTTCTATACCTAAACTGATTACAAATGTTTTAAATCCAGATAAAGCAGATTCTGTTGGTGGAGAACCTTCCCCCGTTTCAGCCATTGGGGAATTTGCTTATGTGAAGTGCTGCAGTCCCAGTCTTTGTGAGGGCAGGTTACCCTTGAGCATAACAAACTATGAGGAACAAAGCTCTAATGGAAGTCCAAGGCAAACTAAACCATCAGGGAGATTATTACAAGAGTTGCTGATGATGGCAGCTGAAACTTCATATGATTCAGGTGAGGAAATCCTCTTCCTTCAAGGGATTACATGAATTCCTTTCAGCAGTGCTGATTTTACTGCTGTTTATTTGTAAAATATGACCTGACTTAAAGGACATGCAGTGCTATTGAAATTCTGTTGAATTTTAAGTTTAAAAAAGGATGTTTCAATAAGCATGTCTCAGAACGAATGAGTTTTTATCTTTTTTTTACTATTTACTTTTTACCATTCTAGTAACAAGTCTGCACTGCAGTACTGTTCATTGCTAGTCAACAGTTTCTTATCCAAGGCATGTGCTTTTTATCTTTGACTTGTAGAATTGTCTGTAAAGGTTAGCAGGTGGGAGCAGACCACACAGACCACTGGTGTGCCTGATTCAGTACCCAGTGATTCCCTGTATTGACAAAAAGGAAATTAAAGCTTAAAAAGAACTGTGGAGTGTTAACATGATGATGTAGATGTCCACTGAAAGACTAGTGCATACAAGAAATTACTTAAAAATACGGTTGAGACAAAAAATAGAAGGCTGAGGTCATCATCAAGCTCGAAAAACAACTTTGAAAGAATAATCTATTAGGTGTGACAGACATGAAAATTGAGAATTGTAGAATATCTCAAGTTGAGAGGGACCCATAAGGATCATTGAGTCCAATTCCCTGCTCCTCACAGGATTACCTAAATCTAAACCATGTGATTAAGAGTATTGTCCTGCTGCTCCTTGAACTCCGTTGGGCTTAGTGCTGGGATCACTTCCCTGGGGAACCTGTGCTAGTGACTGACCACCCTCTGAACAAAAAACCTTTTCCTGATGTCCAGTCTGAATGCCCTGATGCAGCTTCATTCCATTTCCTTGTGTCCTATCGCCCTGCTTAGTGAGAGGTAATTATTTTATATATGCAATTCTTGTTTTATTAGGAAGTTCTGTCTACCAACTTACAATGCATTAGTGTTGACTGTCAGCTTGTGAAAGTAGCACAGTGCTGGAGTTGAGCCAGACACCTGGAATTTTCAAGGGTCTGGTCTGCCTGAATTCCAGACAGGTCAATTCTGCTTTGGCTTTTCTCGTAGCCACTATACACTTTTTACATGTTCCACTGAGTATGTCAAAAGGAAAAATACTGCAATAATGTAAGAATTACTTCAACTCTGTTCTTGTCCATTTGTTCATTAAGAGCTCTTATTGGACATCACACCTTTGAGGATAGGCTGTGTCCAGCTGTGACAAAGTCTGATTCCATGAAATACTACAATTTGTTCAGTTATCAAGAAAGCTTTTGTTAAAGTGGTTTGGGAATGTTCAAAATGATTTTGTTACAGAGATGTTTAAACCTACTAAACATGTTATGGGTAACTTGACTGGCTTTATAAAGGGACAAAGATGCTAGTCTTAGGTAAACAAAGAAAACAGGTTACTAAGTTTGTCAAGAGATTGGACTAACAAGTGGATGTCAAGGTTTTTATTTCCTACTGTTTTTTCCCTGTCTATACAAATCTAGCTTGTCTCTCTGGTCTTTTAACTCAAAGGCTCCAGTACTTTCAATTGCAATGCTTCTTCAAATGCAACTTGCAACTTCAAGTTTACTGCATATTGAAATGCAGTTTATTTTCACTATAATTGAAAAATACTATGCCTGACTTGCTGGGAACTGTTAGACAAAATTTGTAAAACACTGACTGAAGGAATTTGAAGCTGAGTACAAGGTGACAATGTTGCATGGTCCAGGACAGTTTTCAGTATCCATTTAAATGAATGAATACATTACTAGAGCTGCAGAGGAGTTTTCAGAAACTTGGCAGCATTTATATGCACAAGCAGTACAGCTATGTAGTACATATCTGGTTTTGCTAGAAATTTCACCACTGCCCCTAATCTTTAACTGTTCATTTAGTTTGTGTTGAGACATCATTTCCAATTCCATCCGAGTTTGCTTGGAACTGAAATTGTTTTAATAAGTACATATAAGCTCATTTTCTTTCAGCTGCTTTTTTTGTTTCTCAGAATAGTCCTTTTGAACTATATCTATATTTAAACTTAAATTATCACTGAAGAATTTTGTCCTTTAACAATATTTGAAGAAAAGGCCTGTATTTTTCTGAGTAAGTTGTAGAAGCATTGCTAGAGCCACTGTTATTGAATTAATATAAAATATCTTAGTGTCTTTTTATGTTAGAGAGTATTATATATGACCAGTGCAATAGTTTATGTAAGAGGATTAGGAAAGTTTATTTGAACATCTATATTAAAAGAGAAAAACCCCAAAGATTTCTGTGATTTTGTGTAAGAGGATGGTTCTCTTGAGCAGTTCAACAACCAAACTGCCAGTAATATCTTTATAATTTGTAGGCTGTGAGGCTCCCTGTGATACTTTCAGTAACTGCTGTGATATTTCAGCAAAAAAATCTACAGTCCCTTGTGCTTTAAATATAAAGTTTCTGAAGGAAGAATTTAAGGCGCATTTTAGGTTGCTGTTTATGATAGTAACTTTGATTATTTTTATTTGTTTTTTTGAACATTTTTTTGCTACTTGATTCTAACCAGGACGTGTTTGCAGTTTTCCCATGTTTTCAAGGTGTATTTGTGTCTCTAAAGGTGAGAGCAAATGAGTGCTTCGTGTTTGTGATCTTTGACCTTATTCTTTGAAGTTGTATTCTTGGTGGTTTCTACCTTTGACCATATAATGTAAGGCTGTACAACTTAGGAGTTGCACTGCTTTCATGATTACAGAACCAATAGATGTGCACAAATCCTATTAATCACTGCTGACATGTTTTTTCAAAGTAAACATTGAAGATAAAAAGGTAAACTTGGTAAATCTTCTTGGATGCTTTATCAGCACAGGTGACTTTTCTTTGATATGAGACTTGTCCTTGAGTAACAGGCATTTTTTAAAGAAACTTTATAATTAGCTGTATTTCTGTCTTCCAGGAAGAAAGTTAACTTCAACCCTCTAAAATTTATATGCAGTTATGTTTGAATGTAAAATGTCTTAAGGACTTTACTGTGAGGATGGTGAGACATTAGAACAGGTTTTCCAGAAGAGTTGTGGATGCCCCATCCCTGGAAGTGTTCAAGGCCAGGTTGGATGGGGCTTTGAGCAGCCTGGTCTAGTGGGAGGTGTCCCTGCTCATGGCAGGGGGATTTGAAACTAGATGCTCTTCAAGGTCCCTTCCAGCCCCTTAGCATTCTGTGATTCTGAGGTTAGGGAAGGATGAATGCCTGTGCTAAGTACTGAGTGGTTACAAGTGCTCCACAAAGTTATCAGCTGATTCCAACCAGAGACGGCAGGTAACTGCTAAAGTAATGTTGTCATAAGTGACACCAGTGAGACTAAGGTCCAAACTGCTCTCTTCTGCTATGCCCCTAATGCACGATAAAATGAGGTGGGAACTTTGGACATTTGATAATCTTTCCAATCCAGTTTGGTTAGAACTGGCTAATAGAGTCCAAATTGTAATTGGGAATTACAGGGTAACCCAGCAGATGAAATGGACAGTTTGATGGCATAAGCCTAATTTCCTTAGGAAGTGAGCCTGAAACTAGTGACTAGATTTGATACATACATCTCTTTCACAGTTCTCTTTCATTAGGTATCAGTATGCTGGTCTCTAGTTATTCATCCTTAGCAGTTGCCGGGAGCGGTGTTCCAGATGTGATGATCTTCATGTCTCTGTAGTTTGCAGCTCTCTCAGTGTTGGGAGAAAACACTTCAGTTTCATTTCAGTTTCACACTTAGCACTTCTTGAAAATTATTCTTGGAAATAAAAATATATATTTTAGAGTTGTTTGTGGCAATTAATCTACAATCATAGAATTATCAGACTTTGAAGGTGCTTGTCAGCACTGAATGCAGAAATTGCATTTTTTGGGTGCTGCTGTGGTGCTTTTTTTTGCACAGATACTGATATTACTTATTTTTATGTGTAAGAGTATTATGGCAAAGGTGATTCAGTTCCGTGGTAATAGTCATGCTGTACTTCAGTAATTCAGTGTTTCTGATTTCGCTGATCTACTTGGAATGTCTGCTTTTCTTTGTAATCACTTTAATGGTAGATAGTAAAAGATTCCCCCCACCCTAATGAAATGATTGCAGTAACAGTAGCAAAGCCATCTTTCATTCTGCAAAGCCAGAGCATAAATTTTGAGCTCTTCTTGCCTGCTCTTCAGAGAGCAGTCTGAGTAGTTAGAAATTTTAGGAAGGCTGGTCAAGGAGAACCACAGATTGCTGCTGAAATTGGTGGTACACTGGAGCAAAAAGTGTATTGTAGGTGAGAAGAAAGTGGTTAATGATGGGCAAAATTGGTGCCCAAAGGGTGAGGCAAGCAGCAGTGGTGTGTTACTGCCCTCTGGTGGGCCACAAAACATTGCTCACTATGAACTCAAAAGCTCTTTTTGTTCCTTATTGCTTCTGTTACATTTGTGTTCAGCCCAGTCCCAGGATTCTCAAGTGTCTCAAGATTCACCAGTGCTTGCTGCTGAAGTTGGAGAAGGAGTTACAACATGTTCTGGACCATCATTCACACTTGATAATACGGTTGGTCATATCAGTGTAATCAAATAACATAACCCACTCTTTATTTTGTGATGTAATCTTTCTTTCTCATATTGGGGGGGTAGAATAGGTGCACTGTTCTAGGTGCAGCAGCATAACAAACACCAAGTAAAGAAGGGTAACTACTGGGATGGATCTGCTGGCTCTGTTCCTGCTCATACAGCACAAGATGCTGTCTGTTGCCCCTTTGCTGTCAGGGCACACCGTGGGCTTACGCTCAGCTTGCTGTCTGATGAGGCTCCTGGGCCCTTTCTCACAGGGCTGCTCTTTAGATAGACCCCAGCTGGGACTGGTGCATGGGCTTCTTCCTTCCAGTTGCTGGACTTTGCATTTGCCCTTGCTGAGTTTCACACTATTCCTGTAGGTCTAGCCTTACGAGGTGCTTCTAGATGCCAGCCCTGCTGTTCAGTGTATGGCTTGGTCCTCCCATCTTAGCATATCTGGAAACCTGATTAAAGTATGGTGTCATCTCCTCTGGGTCACTGCCAAGGGTGTTAAAGGGGACAGGTCCTAGGGGACAGAGGGGGACAGAGCCCTGTGTACTCCACTTGTTCCCCACCTCCACGTAGAGTGTAACCCTTTAATTGCTGACCTCTGAGCCTGATTATCCAGCCAGTTGTTATTGTCTATCCATTCAGGTTGCGACATCCAAACTGGGACCAAAGAGTATTGTGAGTGTTAAAAGCCTTGCCAAAATCAACACCTATCTCCTTCTGTTTTCTCACCCAAAGAGCCTGTCATTTTGTCAGGAAATAAAAACAGTATTTAAAAAATGCTATGTGTTACATGTGTATGTAGAAGTACGTTAAAATGTAGATGTTTTAAATGTAATATATTTTGTATGAGGTAGTATATAATGAAAAATGTAGGAAAAGGGTTTCTTAGATTTTTTTTTTAATTTTCTTAGTGCACATTTGAAGTCAGAATTTGAGAAGAACTGTTCATATCTAATTCTTCAAAATTTTGAAATACAAGAACTCTCATTCTCTGCTTTGTGACTTTGTAGAGCTTGCCTTAAAATTAAGGAAGATGATTTTTTTAGGGTATTTTGTATATTTTTGTCGTAATTTCATAGAATTAAATTTTAAGTCAGTAACTTGTATGCAAAAGGCTCAGTGTTGCAAGTACTTGTAAAATTCCTGAGTTTTTGATGTTTTGCTTATATGTTCCTCTGAGATCTACAATTCTACTGAAGTGGGTCTGTGATGAGAAATAGCCAAATCTGATCACCAGAAGATAAAACAATCTTCCAGGTGTCATGATTTGTATGCCGTCCTGAGAGGCTTTATAATTGTGTGGGTGGGTGGGTGGGTGGGTGTGTGTGGAGGGGAGGGGGCTGTTGGGAGTGATGTGTCTGGGACACGGGGTGTGAATGTGTTGTACTGAGCAAGGATGAATCTTTATTTTCCTGACTGTTCAAAACATGAAGGCTTCTACACTTGAACTGAGCTCAGAATAAAATGTATGGGTTTAAAGCTTTAATTCTGGACATCTGAGTATTTCATAATAGGTGTGTTATGTCATCCTAGGAAGTACTAGTTTCAGAGGCTTTCATGCAAGGAATACCCTGTGATTTAACTTCAACAATTTCCACTGGGAGCTTTTCAACTAGTGAAACGTTGGATGCAAGCCCTGTTGGCCCTGGTAAGTGTTTGGGGGTTGTTGTTGTTCTTGTAAAAGGGAAATTGTGTTTTCTATTTATTTTATGGCAGAATGGGTCTAACTCACTGCAAGTTCTTCTGAAGTAGGCTAGTGTCAAACTTCATTTAAGGTTTATTAATGCATCCTACAGAGTTGAGCATAACCAGAATGTTTTGTTAAGTGCTTATGATTTTTTACTTTTATCATAATTTAATATGATAATACATCTGCTTTAGCAAAGGATGTTTTGAGTTTTATTAAGCAACTGTAACATTAACAGTTTTCTAGTGGCAGTTTTTATTTTAAAATGATCTTCAAATGATACACTGATAGAAGTTTACTAATCAATACATATCATGGATTCTTACAGAGCTATGACTTCTGTCTTGCTGTTAAGAGAATTGTTCCAGTATCTGTTTGTCACTATAGTAATTCTTAATCACTTATTTGTGAAAATGTCATTTGAATGCCATATTGACCTTTAATAGTTTTCTGAAAAATACATGATCTTATCCTTTTTTTTTTGCAGTCTGCCTCTTGCTCTTGTTAGCTTGTTGTAAGATCAAAAATAATTCCTTTATAATAAATATATAGTTGCTCCTGACATTATTACATGTGGACATGGAAGTGAGCTTGAAAGTGATTAGATAGTGACCTGTAGATTTATTTACTTTAAGGCTTAATATTGTGTTAGTCTGACATCTGATTTCTTAAGCAACCTGTGTGTATATGAGTTATTCTATGTTTATAATCAGATTTGAAGACTACAGTTTTTACAGCCTGAGATTTCAATGTCTTATTTTAACCCTAATGATACTACATAAACTTCATAAGTCACTTGACAAATCTGTGTTTTATTGATGTAAGAAAGCTAAAGCAAATTCTAAGATCATTTTCTTGTAGCTTTTCTTGTCTATTGTTCCTTAGTTGTGGAAGAAAAATACCAGAAGTTTTGGTTATTCGGCTGCATGAATAAATTTTTCAAGTCTAGCTGTGTCTTCACCGTACACTCAGTGCTTAGTAATGACCTTTTCTGATAGCTTTGTGCAATTCTTCTGTAAGCACATAGACAAAGAAGGGTTGGTGCAGTAACTAGGAACTTGATTTTGGTTGTCTTGATCCCTTGGATTTCTTGTGTTGGTATTAAGCAGTTTCTCTTTAATCATGAATAAAAGTCTTGCACGATGTCATAAAGATATTCAAGAGCACATTAAAGGATTGACATGTTTATATGCAGTAGGAGGTTATTTTATGCTAGGTAGCATAAAATAACAGTATTAATTCTTTTCTGATTTTATGATTTCAGTATTTCCTAAGTCTACATTCTGTAAAAGCGCTAAGCTGTACTGGCTCCTTCGTAATTAGATCAACTTGTATTTGTGAAAGTGCGTGGTAAGATTTATAGGAGCATTAACAAGAGACAATTAAAAAAACCAAAACCCCAGAACTCTTTATGAATATTTCAGGATATTAAGCAGTGTCTTTTCAGATGATGTCATGTAAGTGATTTATATGCAAAACCGTGAACATCTAACTTATTATTTCAGGATTGTCTTCTGATGGTACAGAAGGTGGAATTTTGAGAGAAACAACAAGCCGTCCTTGGAACTCCTCGCTGTCTTTTACCTTGCAACAGAGGCAAGAAAATTTGTCTGGAGCATCTGAAACTCGGCTGTCTGAAGAAGACATGCACCTTTATAAAGAAAGTCAGACACAGCAGATCTTGGGGAAACATACTGGAAACTTGAACTCAGAGAACAATACATGTTTCCAAGGTATTTGCTATTTTATAGCATTTATGTGCTGTGCTCTCATCATACAGAATGAGGAGTTAACTCGATGTCACATGTTAGTCTCTGTTATTTATGTTCGGCTTACATTTTAAAGTTAATAATGATTCTATGTGCAAGAATTTAATACTGTGATATTCTTCATCCTTTGTGTTAGATATATGTTAATGAAGCATTACCTAGTGCAGAAAAGCAGGATAGTCTGATCAGGTGTCTCTCAGTTCTGTGCAGCCTCCTGCCACCATGGCTTGGCTGTTTGTTACCTGTGCCATTTTTATTACTTGTTTATGCACAACTTCTACTTCACGAAGATAGAGAAATAGTATATAATACTTCATTATTCACATGGGGTCACACAGTTGATGAAACACTCACTGATTAACAGATTGGTGGGGGTTCTGTGCTCTCTAGAAAAATGTAACGCTTCATCAAAATTAAGAACATCATTATTAGCTATCATGACGATAATGTTAGTGTTTTAATTCAAATTGCTTCCTCCTGGAATGTTTGAAAAACTGAAATCATAGAATTATAGATTAATCTAGACCAGAAGGACTTGTGTTTATGTGGCCCAAATTCTCCTTCTTGCTCATAGCAGAGCCAGCTTAGGTTGCTTAAGGCCTTGTTCAGGCAAGTTCTGAATATTGCCAAGGACAGAGATTCTACACACTCCTGGGCAGCATTTTAATAACTGTTCTTTTCCTCTTTTTTTATTTTTTTTTATTATATCCAACCAAAATTTCCTGTGTCTATCTCTTTTTCTTTTCACTGAGCATGTTCAAGCACACTGACTGCATTTTCCTTAAACTGAAGGAGAGTAAGTTTAGTTAGATATTAGGACGAAATTCATCACTCTGAGGGTGATGAGGCACTGGAACTGGTTGCCCAGAGAAGTGGATGCCCCATCCCTGCAAGTGTTCAGGGCCAGGTTGGATGGGACCCTGAGTAACCTGTGTAGTGGAAGGTGTCCTTGCCCATGGCAGAGGAATTGGAACTAGGTGATCCAGCTCAAACGATTCTAGGATTCTCTGTACTGTCTCTTAGGAGGTAGTAGGCAGCAGATATTTTTGTGCCATTTCCCCCAATTCTTCTCTTAAGATTGAACAAACTCAGTTATTCAGCTTTCCTTTGAACATCATGTGGTACATCCACCCTTTGATCATCCTTGTGGCTCTTCATTGGTCTTGCTCTGCTGTGTCACTGATTTTTGTACTGAAAAGCCCACACTACTTCTGATGCAGTCTCACAAGTGCTGAACAGAGAACGTAAGGACTTAATCTTTTCATTAAAAAAAAAAAAAATTTAGTCAGTGTATCACTTTCTTAATGCTTTTTATACTTACACTGTGTCAGAGTGGAAGAATTGAATGCTGTAAAGATTTTGGTTTTACAAGCTACTATTTGTATACCTGCAGAATATGCTTTATTTACTGCGTAAAGATATGACTGTTGTTTGGGGTTTTTTTCTTTTTTTTTGAGGGGGGTTGTTTTGTGGGTGTGGGTGATGTGTATTTGTTTTTAAAATATCCTTTTTTTCTTACAGCTCTAGCAGCTGAGCTTTGTTTTCCAGAAAGGGAGAAACCTTTTCCAAACTTCCATCACCATCTCTTTCAGCCTTTGGAACCAAGTGTTGACTTTGATACGTCATCATCGTGTTCTCAATATGGAATTTCACAAGACAGTGGAGAATTTAGCAAGGTACTACACAAAAACTCTGGTGGAGGAAATACTTTAGCATAAGGTTTTTGTAAGATTTAAATATATAATCCCCACGCTGTGTTTTATCTAGAAGACACACAGGAGTATTTTTTGATATACATAGAGCTGAAAGTGTTTTTGCTGGTTGTAGCAGAAATGTGATCCAAAAATCAAATACTACCTTCAGCTTTTTATTCTTCACATTTCTGAGAAAATTAATTTTTTTTTTAATGCCACTAGACTTCAAAATTTTCAACAAAAAGTCCAGACATGCTTAGATTTCTAGAAGTGGGAAACGCTGGTCTGAACATGCAAAGAAGCAGTCTGCCTTCTTATCTTGAAACAAACAGGCAAAACAACATTCCATCAGAAGAGTGCATTACAGAAAATCTTACTCCAGGTATGTACAGTGTAGTCAGATCAGTGCTTTCCAATTCAGCCTGTGGTAGTATGTAAATACCAACCCTTAGGATGGGTTTGCCATGTTGAAACGGGGTCAGATCTCTTTGCTGCTCTCAGTCCTGCTTTGAAATGTCTTAACTCTGCTGCTGCTGTCTCACACAGTCTCTTCCACCACCTTTAATGGGTAGAACTCCTAAATTCTGAGAAGTTTATTTCCTCAGCAGTTACGACTTTGGTACAAAAGCACACCTGCTTATTCAAGTCCCTGTAATGGATATTATGTTACTTATTCCTTCTGCAGTAATTATGTTAGTGAAGAAATATCAACTCTGGCTGAAACTGTCAGCTTAAGTCCTTTTCCGGATATTTGTTCATAAATATGCATTACTTTTTAAGTTTGAGGAAGTTAAAGAAGTTCCAAAAATTGATAAAAATTTTATGAGGTGCATGTGCTAGAGTCTCTGAACTTAATCATTTGTCTTTTATATACATTACGTTCTTCAAGGAACAATTTAATTTTCTTTTCCCACTGTTAAGTCACAGCAATGTTCTATACACTGATATTTGGTCTGATTATAGAATTGCTTTATCTCTCTACAAAGTAAGGGGGAGGGACAAGAGAAGAAGAAAGGAACTTTTAAGTTATAATGTTGTAATTAACTTAGTAGATTACATGTTTATGATTGTACAGCAGCATTACATTAACTGTAGCTCATAGCAGGAAAAATATTTTTTAATGTTTTGCAGTTGAATTTAACTTGGTATTTCATGTATTCTAAAGAAAAGGACCAATCTGAAATTCCAAATGCAACTAGTAGCAAACTAAATATTTCATAAAACATTATTTACCAAGAATCAGGTATTTTCAGTGTTTTTCAGCTTTCTGTTGGAGCACCTTAAAGTAACAGGAAATGCAGCACAATATCTTGAGTAATAAATAGATGTATTTACAGTGTAAACATTCCTGGTCAATTATGTTTGTAATTTGCATATATATATACCCTTAAAATTTTTGGACACACATTATTCATGCTGCAAGCAAGTACTCAATGGCTATTATGCTTTTCTTTCTCTCTAGCTGGCAGTTGCTGGTACAAGAAAAAAAGGAAAGTAATAAAAGATGCTAAAAGAGGTTTACACTTAAAGACTTTGTGACTATGGTCACAGCAACTAGGATTTAGGAAGCTCCCTTCTAACTTCAAAACACTTTATTTCTAAATTGCTTATAGAAACAATATTTGTGCTTTGAGTCTTAACTGCAGTATCTCCCCATCTCTTACGTGTTTTTATAATCCCAAACTAATTACTGTTGTGATTTAGAAGGACAAAAATAACATAAGCAACAGGCTAAGCAAGTAAAAAGCATTTTGGGTTTTAAGTTCAAGGAAGGTAATTTAGGGTGCAGTGCTGTAACTTGTAGGAACAGCAGTCGGTATTCCAATTTGAATGTTGTCTTCTACTTTGAAAGTTTCTGTAATGGTGTTTTGGATTGTTTTCTTTGTGCTTTAGAGACTTTGTTGGAGGTGCAAAAGGGACTCAGAGGACTTCCATTTACAGAGTATAAGTTGTAAAATGTATGGCTGTCATTATGTCACCACCATCACAAAGTCCATCCCTAAACATATTCTAAGAAGCAACAAAAAGTATTGTTTCTCAAAATTTTATGTACAGTGATAGAATAATTTTCTCTAATGTTTAATGGTACTATGTTTGAGGAAACTTAAGCAGACTTTTTAAAACAAAATGTTTCTTCCTATTTACTAGACTTTTTGTTATACATTACTGAAAAGTCTTATTATGGGGAGACTTTTAAAGTGAAAATTCTGTTTTGTTAGCAAGCAGTTTGACTTCTGACAATTTTTGAAACAGGATCTGAAGAATCTTTTCACCCCCTTCAATTAGAATCTGCACTGAGTGATATCTCTCAGAATGCTGATCAGCCAGTAGATTGTAGTGCTGCATTACAGAGATCTTTTGAGCAAGCCCCTGGAACTAAAGATGGGGGCCATGAGAACTGTGTTTCACCTGCAAGAGAATATGAAGAACTGTCAAGAAGCATGGAAGGTATTAGCCTCCAGCGTTCAGTGGAAGGTCAGCGAAATAAAAGTCCGATTCCACTGGAAGAGCAAAATTCATTTTATCAAGTAGATACCACACTAGTTACAATGGATGAAACCTATTCTCCACACTTATTAAAAGAGACTGTGTCTTCAGAAAAATTACCTTTGGAGGAATTTGATAAGAAGCATGTGAAGCTTACTGAAAAATCAGTTCCTGTACATGAAGTGAATAATGCTGTGGAGCTGGATTCTCAGTGCAATATGAATATAAAGGAGCCAGAGCAAAGCTTTCCAGAAGGACAGGAATGTTTGAGGGTTCTCAGAGACACCAGCTTGGAAGACTCAGACATCCATTTGCATGCTGTTGTACAACCAAACAGTTTATTCCTGGAAAGACATGAGAAACATTCTCGTTCTGTGCCCAGAAGCTCATGTTGTATTCCAGTCTGGGTGAGTAAAACAGATTTCCAAAAGCAGGGGTTTTTGTTGTTGCACCAAGTTATTTTAGACCTTTAATATCTGAAAGCTTGGCAAATGTTGATTTTACAGTCCTGGTTCCTGTTTTCTGGACTTCTGCCCTACTACTTTCAGATCATAGCCCTGAAATAATTAGCAGTAGCTAAAATGAGCTGAGTTCCCACAATGGTTTGAGGAGCTGTTTCATCTCCCTCTCTTACTATCAGTTGGTAGAGCACATGCAGCTGGGTTTCATGTCACTGTTACCTCACTGTCCCCATTTAGAAGCCTGAAGGAGGTAAATAAATTAACCAAAGCATAAGCAAACTTCAGGAAATAGCTTTGATGTAGCATTAAAAAAAAATTTGCCCTAGAACTAAGTAACTTAAACTTGAGGAGAATGAAGGAGAGCTGGAGTTTTTGTTGTTTGGCTGTTTTGCGTTATTTGTTTCAGTTTTTTGAACTCTGATATACATGTTCTCTTTCTGTATTTCATGTTGCTTGGGGCAGGTTTTCTTCTTCCTCTTGAATGAGCCTCTTCTTTCTAACAACAGCTGTTGCTATTGCTGGAAATATTTATTTTTTTTTTTTTTTAGTTTTTAGTTTTTCTATTTTTACATTGATGACTTGTATATTTTCTTTTCTAGGAGACTGAGTCAGGGTGTGGTATTATGGAAGAACCAGAACTCACTCTGATAAGCTCAAATGACATCAGTACTGCAGAATCAGATATTGAACATATTAACCAACAGAAAATTGAGGATAAAATCGATAACCCAACCTGTGTGGGTCAGTCTGAATGTAATGTTTTTACTGAGGTGAGCATTATCTAATGTAATTCTAACTTAGTATGAATCATAATAAAGAGAGGCCCCACCGTAGCAGTTAGTCCACTGTTGCAAAACAACAGAATGTTGGGTTATCCGATCTTAGTAATTGCTTGGATCATCCTAGTTTGATGTTAGGTTTTCTGGACAGATCTAATAGGTCTTAAATTTGGGCTATTCTTTAAAATTACTACCTTGTCATATTGGTGTAGACAGAGTTTGGAAGACTTGCTGCAAGAAACAAACAATCTTGCTGGTGTTTCCAAGATTAAATTGTATCCCACTAGTTGAAAACTTGAACGAGATGAGAACATAGGACAAAAGAAAAAGGAAAAATCCCCTACCTAGCAGATGGAGCCATAACAGGCTCACACAGCAGTTTGAGGTTTATGGGGGAAAAATAACCAGCTTGTCATTCTGCCACACTTAATTAGCCCATGGTGTGCTTTTTGCTGTTTGCTTATATAGAGCAAAGGCTGTAAATTGCACAGGGGCTGGGTTTTAATGAGACAATAATTTGGGTGCTGAAGCAATAATGTAGAACCAAGTAATCTGTGTCAGTTAGATGAACAGATTAGATGAAATCATGCTTTAATTACAGTAGGCATCTACAGAAGATCCTAAAAGTGTCTAAGGATGCATCTTTATAAAGTAATTGATATGAGGGAGAGGTGAAGGTTGACAGCTGGAGGCTGTACTGCTGCAGTGGGTGTCACCTGTCACTGAGAAAGAGAGGAAGAGTCAAGTGGGATGAGAGTAATGGGGGAGAACTAGAGAGAACAGTAGGAAATGAAAGCAGATGGAATTATGCTGCCCTGTATTAAGAACAAGCAATTGAATCTGGTGGGCAAAAAAGTCTTCAATGGATTTTTTTTTTTAAAGTTTTAAAATGTTTTTAGAAAATAGATTTTTCGTAATTATTACAAAGATCCATTTCTGATTTTTCTTTGCGTCTGCTATAAAGGCAAAAGAATGTATTTTATTTGCATTGGGTCTAAGCTAGTGGTGGTACAGTAGTACCACTCCACTCAAATTGACCGTGTATTTTAAGCATTTCCAGCCACTGATTCCTTTTGAAACAGGAGAGAGAACTTTTACCACTAGCTCCAGATGCAGATTATTCGGCGCTCACAAGGCCTGACAGCTCTCCCAAAGCCCAGAGTCCCAACAACAGTCACTGTCCGTCACATCGGACTGCAGGTAATTATGTGTAACTTAAATATACTGAAGCTGAGATAGTAAATTTTTTTAGTATTAAAATAATCAGCAAAATACACCTCTCATCTGGAAAATTTTTTAGAGCTGCTTTTACTTAGGCAAATGCATCTTGCTGTTCAGGCTTGGTTTGTTGTACGTTTGACCCAGGTTTAGTGTGTGTCGTATTACTTGTCTCATCCTGTCCCAAGTTATGAAAGTTCTACACTACACTTGGTTTTGTATTGTAACAACTTAACTTTGAAAAATTCTGTGTTGTCACAGTTGCACATTCACTTATTTCTCATTTCCTGTTAGTCTCCCAAGCCCTGTAGCCAAAGAATGTTTTTTTTGTTTTTTCCTTATTCTGATAATAGTGTGGAACAGCAGTAAAATACTGAATTATTTTTTGTCTAAGATGAACCACAGTAACATGAAAGACGGGAATTGACAGAACTTAACTGTGTTAGGGACTTATTAGGTCTTTGATATGTTTTGAGGCATCAAGATGCCTCAAGTATTTGTCTCAGCAGACCTGCTGACCATGACTGGATTTCATAGGTCTGAATTGCTGCCTGTTTTAAAAGATGCCTCATCACTCGCAATGCCATTCTCCTAGTGCCATTTACAAAAGTGGTCAACTTCAGCATTTTAGGAGAAGTACATTGAAATGCATGACTTACTGCTCATTGTTAACAGTGAGAAATGTTGAGACTTTCCTTCACAGGGATGCTGCTGGAGTTTGCAGCTACATCTGGAAGTTTGCAAAAATCCTTTTTAAAAAGAAAGCAGAACTTCATCCGGGAATCTCTGAAAAGAGTAGAAGAAATAAAGAATAGAGAGAGAGAAAATGAAAAGCCGGAAGCCAGAAAGCTTCGAGGAGGAAAGTCTGAGGAGTTAAGAAGCAGACAAAAGGAGTTTTGTCTTCTCTCTGGTAGGTTTATCTGGCGACAAGACACACCATTAGGTACCCTTTTAATTGCTGTTTTATATCAAAGAACAGAGTTTATATTTGTTACGTGTTTGCTATTGCAAACTGGGATATTCTTTGTTTTCTTGGGGATGCAGGGAGCTTCCCCCCCTCCACTGCCCTGCTGCCTCTTCAGTTCAGTGTTGTAAAGGCTTTTATGGGTGCTCTTTCACAATCAGCCCACGTTTGTTGTTATAGGTATCTTTGCAAACAATGGCTGTTTATCAAAGAACAACCACATTACTTGAACTGGTGCATCTCTAATGCCTGTTACTGGAGACTTGGAGGTCGGCTGTTAAGAGCCATGGCTGGCTCAAAGCACAGGCAGCAGCCTAACGAGTGAGACTGTGAGGATTTATTTTAACACAAGACATCATCTCCATTGTGTCCATTCTGCTAGCTTGTTTCTTTTTTTGTCACGTCATTTAAAAATCTTTGAAAACCTGTCATGCTTTTGAGTTAGCTAAACTAGAGAATTAAATTTAAGATATGTTTGGCTTTTTTCTTTTTTTCTCCCTAGGAAAAAATGGTGCAGTTGCCAGTCAGTTGAAAAAAGTAGGAGAAGTGAGAGTATCTTCTCCAGAGGACAGGAAGGCTGGAGAAATTGAAATGCACCAGCGTACATCCAGGTAATGCATGAATACAAGTGGGAGAAGTTTGAATTAAAACCAACAGAAGTAGTTAATCTGTGTCTTATGAAAGCTGCTGGTCAGACAAAACAGTTTGTGATCTTCCAGTTGAACGCAGTGCTGCTTAACACAGAACAGTTGGGAGAGAGGAGCCAAGAGTGTTTGATCCAGGTACCTGCTGGGAAAGGCCCTTGCATGGGTGGCAGTGAGGAACACAAGGTCAGCCTGCTGGTTTCACCAGGCTGAGGCTGCTGTGCCACTTAATGCCTGACACTAGATAAAATTTGAAGCAAAGTTCACCGTTTCACTCGGGCACTTATGAGCAGTAACATGAACAAAGTGCAGCTCCTGAACGTGGAGGGGGTTTGTTTGATACAGCTGAAGAATTTTAAGTGATTCTAGATTACTGGAGAGATGTGTCAAATTTTCCTAATTGCTAGCAAGTGAGCCAGTGTAAACGCTTAAGCTTGATAAACTTACTCCAGCTTTGCCACTTCCTTTCTGCCAGGGCTCAATTTTCTTCCTACTGTTCCCACAGACTTTATAATCAACTTGAAGAAGTAAAAATCAGAAAGGAAGAAAAAACAAGGCAAGAAACTTATGCTAAAAACAGAGAAAAAGCTAAAGAGTTTCAAAAGGTAATAGTTTGTTACACTGTCCTCTTGGCTGGTGAGTCTCATGACTTCATTGAGCTTCTAATCAGTCACTGAAGCATAGTTTGAGTGCAGTTGAAATGGAGACCATCCAACCAGTCTAGATTTTAAGTGATGGCATTGGTACATCCCACATAAGAATTTCCTTGTCAACACTATGACTGAGCTGAAACTTCATCTAAAATGCATGGCTGCCTCAGGCTGAATTTTTCTGGTGACTTGAGCTTGAGCAAAAAGGCTCCAGCTGTTATAAAGTCTACATGGCAAAAGAATGGCAGGGTTTTCAGTAGTTCAAACTAGACTGAATTTCCATTTTAAGGCAACTTCTAGGTTTGGTGGGTTTTGGGCTGCTTTGGCTGCTTGAGGTTAGGGTAACATTCTGAGCATGCCTGAACTTCAGGTTGCAAGAATCTTGTCTGGGTTTTCCTCCAGTTGCTGTAGAAGAGGAGTTGAACTAGAGGACTGGAGTCATTGATTCCCTATTCTCTTGCCGGGCCTTGCACAACTGGAAGGAAGGAAATACTTGATGATCCTGAGAGGCTGTGACTACTCCAGGGGGCTCCAGGCCCAAATCCTGCCTTTAGCACTGACCACCCCAACTTCTTTTTGGTGGAATAAATTGGTGCTCTCGTTGCATTGCTTTACAGATTACATAATTGACATAAAATAAATAAGCACACCTTCTCTTCCACCCTGCAATCTGTGGCCTTTTTGGAGCCCAGACAGTCACTGAACTCATCACTGTCTATTACTGATGTTCTGGTCAAACAGATGGGGCAGTACCTCAGTTGTGCCCCTCTAGCTATGCTGGTTTTAGTGTAGTCGCTTAAGCTGCACTAGTCTCATGGTTTGTTTTATTTGCAGAAAATGCTGGAAAAACTACGAGCCAAGAAGTCTTGGAAAGCAGTGTGACAGGCAGCAGACTTGAAGCAAAAGCCTCGCTATGGCATTGGTACAACCCAGACAATGTCTAATTGCAAAGTCATTAGGAATACTCAGCTTTAAGCTGTAGGAAAACAGTGATTAACCCAAAACCCCTGTACAACTCTCCTGTTTAGGGAAATCACTACAGAAGCAGATGGCCTGCTGCTTTCAACATGGTTTGTCTTGGAGTAGACGGGAATGAAAGGCCTTTCTAGATATGCATTTATGTTTTAAAGGGAGATACTAACTTTTGTAATATACTTGTATAAAACATTTTCAAATAAAGTTGCGTTTAGAACATGACTTGAATCATTTCAAGGCAAGACATTTCTTCTGTAAAGCTGGTTTTTTTATCAGTTCTTTGCACTATGTGATTTAAAAAGTGTGGGTTCCTGTACACATGCAGTACGTCTTTTAAGCACTTGACGAGAATAAAAATCTTACTGTTGCTACTTCCATATTTTTCTGTCCATGTTTGATGAACTCCATAGCTAAGTAGTTAAAGCACTAGGGCAAATTATAGCAAAAATTGTGCTTTTAAATTTGAACTTGGTTATCAGCAGGTGCAGTAGCAGAGATGTTTCATTAAATCTGATCAGGGTTAAAACGTACCAGTGAATCACAGAAGAGGTGGGGTTGGGACCTTTAAAGGTCATCTAGTCCAAGCCCCTGGCAATGATGAAGGTGCTATAAAGGTCTTCCTGGAGACTTCTGTTCTGCAGGCTGAACCCCAATTCTCTCAGCCTGTTTTAACAGGAGAGATGCTCCTATCCAGTGACTTTTATGGACTCCTCTGGACCTGTTCCACCAGAAATCTCAGCGTAGTTTTAGATGTACAATTAACTACACTGTACAGGTCCTTTCACTGATTTGAGTCTGGTGCAGTTGCATGTACTGGAGTAGCAAAACAATTGTTACCTCCTGCGTAAGTAAAAAGCCTAAGCCAGAATCAGTTTGTTATGCCATGGAGGTAAGTGGAGGCTGTTTGCAGTGCAAATAATGAGCAGTACAGCAGGTATATGGTCTCAGCTTCACCAGGGCAGTTCTGAAATATTCTAGCTCCTTTCTGAGAATATGATCAGAAGGGAAGAGACCAAGGCTCAGGAGATCAGCTGTGAGAATTTTCTCACCCTTCTTTGAAAGCAACAGTGTAGCAACAGGAAATAATCCCAGGCTGCAGCTCAGAGACAGTTTTATTTAAATGCTGTTACATTCTGTACAGAATAAATACCTATCCAGGGCTTCAGTACAGTGAGAATTCAGTGACAGGGAAGTTAGGGAAAACACCTGATCAAGCTATTTTCAGTCAAATTACAACACAATACACTCAGCTGGGTCTTCTCTAACATCACACACAGGCACCTTCATATCTCACAGGAGGGCAAGAGGCAAGTCACAATATGCACTACTTTTAATGCCAAATAACTGCAATAAACACTTTAGGTAAGATCTTTCTCCATTTGGAACAGCTGTGTAGCTCACTGCAGCAGACTTTCAGCAGTATCACCAGAGCCTGAGAGAGAAAAAAAAAATCTATTAGCACTTTTACTCCAAAAAAAAGCCATTTTCCCACTATCCAATCTAAATCTCCCCTGGCACAACTTGAGGCCATTTCTTCTCATCCCACAGCTTCTTAATTGGCTGACCTCCACCACACTACAGGTAAGAGCAAGAAGGTCCTCCCTGAACCACTTCCTTCTCCAGCCTCAACATCTCCAGCTCCCTCAGCTGCTCCAAAATGAACTCGTGCTCTAGACCCTTCAGCAGCTCAGTTGCCCTCTTGACACACAAGCAGCAACTGGGCTACAAGACTGCTCATACCACAACCCTTTTGTTCTCCAGCTTTAACTTTCCATGCTACAAATGTCAGCTGGTTTCAGAATGAAACAGAGCAGCCTTTCCTCTACATCAGCATCACAAAAACCCAAGGGCAGAAGATTAACATCCTTTTTCACCTCAAAAGGCTTAAGGACATAAGGTGTATCTCCTCATAAATAGACCATAGCACACACTACGTGTCCACGGCATCCTGCAGAGGATTTCAATTTACGGTCACCGCGTTAAGAGCTGCTGGTTTTTCAGCCATGCAAACCCTCTTTGAAGTGACCTTGAATCTCTTTGGTAAGTGCTCTTACCTTCACACTCACTTTGGTAGTGCTCAGGTGGAGTTTCTCATCCCTCTGACATGCAGCAACTTGGTAGCAGACACTGGAAGTTAAAAAGTCAGGTTTGGTTAGTGTAAGGGAAGAGTTAACAACACACAAGTTGGATATAAATTGCATGGAGCAGCCTTGTCTCCCTTTTTTCCTTCTGTTCAAAAGCACCACCTTCTCAATAGCAGCTCTGGAGTCCAATCTACAAAGGTTCCAGCTAGAACTTTGGAGGCACCCAAGGATACCAACTACATACCTACACCTCAGCAGCAACTTCCTCCTAGCAGCAAAGGGAGCATTGTGTCTGTGACCTACATTGAAGCTTTATTCCCAGCAGCCTTGGTGCCACATCGTATGGCAATACAAGAGTCTGATGGACTTGCTTTACGGTCATGTCCACAGCTCACCAGAAACAGTAACATCCCAGCAGCCTTGGTAATGACCAGACACTCCTCTCACTGCCCATACCAGGACTTCACTCTGCCCATCCCTTCCAGTGATGGACCAATTAATCCTGCCAACATTAAAGCCAAGTTGTGTACTAACAAGCCTATAATCTTTTAAAAATCTTAAAGTACAGAGGAGATGTACTTGATTCCTCACAACCAACAGCAGTCTCAGACACTAGTACTACAAACCACTGCACAACTGTGACAGCCATTATATACACACACAGGAATGACTCGCAGACGAGTGACCTGCTCAGATACTGCCAAATTCTGGAGTGATCACCATCCAGTAATCTCTGCTACCAGACAACCATTTTTATACTTCTTTCTAAAACAGTTTACTGAAGTTTAAATGTCCTAGAATCATACTAATTTAGCACACAAACTGCATAGTGTGAGAGTAGTAACTCACTGCTTACCCATAAAACAGGTTGCTTTTATCTTCCACAGCTCATCTTTTTAATACAGGGAGGTTCAGTTTGTTCAGTATCCTAAAGCACCTGTTAGAAAGAAGAAACTGAATGCACTTGCTGAGTTCCAGAGGCCAATACTCAGCTCTCACACTGGAACATGAAAATAGAAAGCAAGTACACTCAACTCACTGAAGAGGTCAAAGACTGTTTCAGAAAAAACAGCAGGTTTAACAGACACAGCTGAATGAAAACCAGTGATGCCAAACACTGCACTGCTGTAGCACAGCTTTTTGAACACCTCATCAGGAGAATGCAGCTGGGTGAAAGTTCATACACAGCAACAGCTGCAGTTCTCCATCCATGAACAGCTCATTTTAACATTCAGCCTTCTTCCATGCACCAGTTAGTGTCTGGGAATAAGAGATACTTGTAATTTCACAAAAGCTGCCATGCAACTGGAGAGGGAAAACAGACTCTATGAATTTCACCTAATGCTCCTTTCACCTGAACAGCAGCTGCTCAGTGTGAAACTGTGGAGCATCTCTTTGACACAAAACACAAACGCAGTAAGTTACTTCAAGACAGACACCACAGTGCTGTCTCTTCTTGCCTACAGCCACCACAAGAATAATTACTCCATGACTGAAGGGGGAATTGACTGTTTCAAGCCATCCAGAACATTTAAGCAGCAAAAAATAGTGTTAAAAGTCAGGTATCTACACTAAAACCTAGGTGAAGAATAAGTTCAGCCTGTGTGTAATTTAGTACGTTAGTTGCACCTGAAGTCCCAGAACACTGTATTTTGACTCTTACCAAGCTTTTCCACTTGAATAATTTGTTTCATTTCTATCAAAGCATGTCATAGTATACCTAAAGGAGAATATGGTGCATTATTACAGTTCCTAGGATGCTACATGAAGATGTCTTGCAGTTTTATCCCACAGAGCTAACAGGTAGTTCAATGGGTAAAGCGAAACCACAAGTTTATTCTGTGAGGCGTTTCCAACGACATGAACCTACAGAGAAGATCCTATCGGGATAGACCTCACCATTCCTTGTACTATATATTAACATGACAGATAAAAATCAAGCAGATTGGAAATATATCTGGTATATATCCCATTAAGTGTCTTTTTTAAGTTGTTTCAAGATATTTTGGGGAAGAAGGAGAGTAAATGATTTCAACAGCTGGCACCTGGAGAAGATGAAGTAACTCCCTCATATTAGCAACAGTTTTAACACTAATAGTTAGTTATCTGAAAAGCAAACATCAAAGGCAGTTAACTACAAATATGTACAGAATCCTCCCTATAAATTTACTGTGAAGTGCAACTCACTTGTCCAAGCAAAACTGTCAGTTTAAGCAGTTAACCTGATTACCTCCTTTCTGAATGAGAAATTTGTATGAATGCTTTTTAGGCAAACCAAAGTTACAATAAATTGTTCCCCTAAGAGAGTGAATGCTACAGCAATGCAGTGTTGAAACCAGTTCCTGAAACCCTCACAAAACAGTAAACTAGGTTTGATAGGACTTCCAGCCACCAGAGTCCTTCAGTCATTAAGGTATATGCAAAACTTCAGATGTCATACTAACCCTAGACAGAGCTTCAGACTGCTGTGAAATGGCATCCTGCATTTCTTCTGTTATTTTCTCTAAATACATGCCTCCTGAAAAAGCAAAGTGATGTTACAAACCAGCATGATGTTCCTACAAATCAGCAGAACCTACAACAGCACTTAGTACTTAAGTGGTTCTAACCACCACAAGCATTACTGAGAGTCTCTATTTGGAATCACATTTCAAGCAACTATAGTGTCTGAATATTATGCTGTTTGACAGCTCCTTTTAATTTCGTGTTTATTTTTAAAACAAAGTCACAGTCATGATCTTTCCTCACTGAGACAAGACACTTTCATGTAAAAATAAAGTGACGTGAAGAGGACATTCATGTAGTAATTTGTTCAGAAAGGCCATTCTCACTCACTCTCTTCAGAGCAGTTGAACATTTTGCCAATCATCACAACAATTTTCTCACAGCATTCTCAAGTTTGGGGTTAGATAAACTCATATTTTCTAAAACACTGCATTTTCTCAGTAAGAAAAGAACAGCACTACAACCAGCTTACCAAGTGAAAGACAGACAGACAGCTGACCTGCAACAGGCGAGTGTTAAAAACCAGTCACACACACTTACCAAGACGGTAGTTCAGACTGGACTATCACATGGACTTCCTAAAACAAAGTAAATTGTTGCATCTGATCAATATGGCCAAGATTCTTCAGTATTTCAGTAATTTATTAGGACTTGGGTACTCTTATACTCAATATGAAGCAGGTAGACTGTGGTCCAGTTACACTGCCTGAACGCTAATGACAAAACAAAGCATTTCAATTGAAATCAAAGCCATGGTCCAGAATACCACACAACTACCAACAAGGTCTATCTGCAATTTAAGAAACTGGAGCACTATGGCACAGAAGGTACAACTAAGGGAGTTACCTCACAAAGAAAACACATACACCATTTTAAGACAGCTTAAAAATACGCTCTAATAAACCACGTACAAGAATTCTTCACTGCAAGTATTTTTCCTCTACCCGCTAATTCTACTTGCTTTAGTAGGTAGGATGCAGAATTCAAGCACATCGAAACAAGCGAATTGTTAGATTTTACAGTAGCTGGATTAAGTATGTTTGCAGAATTGTCCCACAAAGTAAACTGTTACAGGTCTCATTGTCACCACTGCAATTAACTTTACAGTGAGGAAAGCATAACCTGTCACTCTTCTAGCCACGTTTTTCAATTCAGACACACGGCAAGTTGTGCCTATTTGCTGAAGAACGAGGCATAACAACTCCACAATGCCTGTGGAATAGACCGTTTCTTAAGCCTAGCCAGTTAACTTCGAAAGAAACCTGTTTAGTGGTCACCTGCTACTCGGATTTATGTCTCAAAATAAAATGCCTCTTTTTTTTTCTTCAGAAAAAGGCAGCCAAAAACCTAAGACTTCAGCTTTTATGATCCTTGTCCAACTACCTCTACCAAGGAAAAAGCCAACTATTTCCTTAATACTTACGCTTAAGTAGAGGCCTTCCACTGCATTCCAGACATCACAGGAATGCCCCTTAAAGAAGAAATAGTTTGGAACAATGTCACTTATTTAACTATACGTTCATCTCGTAACAGTTTAACAGTTTTTGAATGTATTCGACAAGCCTCCCAGTTTGGAAACACTAAACCTACTTGTTTCAACAGAAATACCAAGTTTAACAAGCACATATGCATGAAAACCAACGATGCCAGCTGTTGAAATACTGTAGCACTGCTTTTTGAACACTCCATCAGGAAGACACTGCTGGGTGCAGATACCATACAGTGCACAAATTAGTGTGATTAACTTGCTGTGGAAACAGCATGTCTGAAGAAGTCCAATACTCTTACGCTGAAGCTCAAATGAAATTCAAAGCTTACCTCTTTCATTCCTGCGTTGAACAGAAATTCACTGAACTGACAGATTTGTTAATCAGTGGGCTAGCAAACAGCCATAATAAATCAAATGCTCCCCAAAAAATTAAATCTGCCCACTGCTGCAGCATTGGTGTTCTCATCTGCAAAGAAAGAGATACAACTGAGCTACCTACGCGTCTACAAATCTGGAACATTAAACTCATGCCTGAGATTGATCAGTGGAGTTCATGCAAATATTGTCCCTTCATATAAGTAACACAACTAATATGTTTATCAGCTGTGGGTTGCAAAAGAAGGGTTTTTTCTAAGCACTAGGTTCCAGGTTTTTGTCTACAGCAACAGACAAAACCTGATCAAGTGCTAGAACAGACTGAATGCATTCATCTTTTACTATCTTTGAAACAGCACTTGAAGCTATTTCCCAATTCACTGTATACTTACTGTTAAAAAACTGTCACCTTCCACTACTACTGTGTTTTCTCATTCTAGAGACAGGCAGGTTGAACCAAAAAGTAACTGTGGCAAGAAGTTCAGCATCAGACATGCCATCCTAAGAAGAATCTATGCTGTGTTAAACAGCGCAGTACTCCTAACTACATCACTTGCAAGTAAGATGCCCTGTTCCTATCCTCTTACTAAAGAATGTTCTTGTAAGGTTTCATTACTTGATCACCTTTAGCTCAGCGCTTCCCATGTTACAGGTGTTTTCCTATGCAGTAACCTTACATGGTGGTTTCTTCCATGCTATTTCCTACACTGTCCTGAAGCCACACAAACTTGATAACATCCTACCGTGAGAAGCTTTCACAGCTATGTACATCAAGACTACCAGCTCCTCTCTGCTGTCCCTCCTGTTCTTGCATGGGACATGATTTAAGATGGAATTTTACCACAGGGGAGCCATCAGAAGCTGCAGCTGTATGATATGCCCTGGTACAGAAAGTGTGCGTGAGGCACCACGATGATACTAAGTGTACAGTAGTTCCTCAACATCTTCAGCAGAGAAAAATCGCAGGTAGTATTGTCCAAAGCAGACAAAGTTGCCCTGCAGCATGCAACATCAGGTAAAAACAAAGTATTTCAATACAAAACTTCTAACAAAAACCACACTTAACAGATATTCAAGAACTCAAGTTTTTGTTTTCATTCGAAGAGGCTATAAACTAATTATGGTCAGACTGGTGAAAGAGATGTGGGACTGAACTCTACACCTTGGAACCTTCACACACAAAAGCTGCACAGCTGTGAAGCACTGTAATGCATCCACTTTAACTATAGAGCACTGTTTTTTCAAAACCTCTTGTGAAGTACAGCAAAAAAAGCTACCTGAAGGAAACAAAACTGAAACCAACAGCTTACCTCGTGCAGCAAGAAAACTGAGTGGTATTTCATCCTCCAAAAGCAATATAAACTAGAAGAAAAAGCAAAGTAATAAGAACTGTCATATATGGTCAAGTCAAGTTAAAGGTAGGTTTCAGGAATCAATGTAACAGTTGTAATAAGTTGATTTGCACATGTACTTATCCAGTTCTAATCACAATTGAAATTTAGTTCATTTCTGAGTCACTCAGCAGTTGAACAACAAAATTCATCACATGAACTGCAGAATGAGCAGGACTCCACATACCCCCTTCACTATGCCTCACCAAGCAAGAACCCCACTTCTAGATCCAGGATGAGTCTCTTTCAAGCCATTGAGTATTTCTCAGGTAGGTGCCTAAAAGAGTTACATCTGGCCATTAATTCTGGACTATTATTAAATGCGATCTTCAAATAATGAAGACTAATTTTTCAGTCCTAGAACTACCAAGTTGTAATTGGGAAACTTCCTTCACAAAGGTTTGGTACCTTAGTTCAAGCATGTAAATAATGCAGCTTGACTTGCTCTCAATACTGAGCACCTACTGCCAATCACCTCAGACTGCCATTAAACTAGTAGATAAAACCTTTCCTGGACAACATCCTTGTTCAGCACAGACTACTTCTACCTGCTGAACAGCTGTTAGTTGCTTACAGCAATTTGGTTAAGAGCATCTGAGACAGGCAGATGACTGTTTGGTCTCTAAATCTTGTCCATTGACAAGGAAACTTTTTAAACTTTTTTTTTTTTATATTTTCAGCTACCATGACACACAGTAGGACTTGGCTGTATTCAGACCATTTCAAAACACTTACTGGTCAGGTTTCCTACTGACTAAAACACCTTAGAGAAAGTTATTTTCTGCTGGGGCAATGCCTGTTAAGAACTGTCATTATGAAGAGCTTCTATCTTCTGCTAAGTCATGCTCACATCAGAACCCATTCTGGATAGCAGAGGGCAAGAGGGGAAAAAGAATTTTTAACCCAAGATTCACTACGCTGCTACAGTTATTTTTAAGATAACTTACAAATTCAGATTATTGTATTAGATTCAGGAGCAGAGAATTAGTTTTCTGAAAAGTTATTCCACATGGAATAGACAACCTCAATCATACAAACTCGATTTTATGATTATTTGAATGCATTAACCATATTTTGCAATAGACTTCTGTTGAAGTTGACCAACCACTTCTGCATTTTTGTTGTTGGTACTTATTTGCATTAAGCTTCAATTCTGTCTTGAGCCTCTCAACTCTAAGTATTTCAAATCTGCACCTCTAAGCCACAGACCATTCACAAAGTAGTCAGCTATGAAAACTGAAGAAAGGCATTTAAACTGCCCTTTTAACTTGAGCATACAGGTGTATGCATGCAACTTCATACTATTCTATACTGTGCTGCTGCTATGTTACGGTATTTGGACCTTGTTTCCCTGTTTAATTACATAAATTCTATGATCCACTGGTTAACAGAGGTCAAGTTGCAGAAGCCAGAACTTCAGCAAGATTATCAGCCATTGAACCAAGGATATTATAATCCTGATAGAGAATAGCACAGAACATACTTGAAAGCTTAACAAAACAACAGATTATACTTGCTTTGTAACTGTGTCAGACACAAGCCCAATATACTCACATTACACCAGATGTGACTGGGTAGCTTGGTGGATAGCTCAACATTGACTTCAGACCAATGCTTTAAACGAAGCAGGCCATGAAAAACGACCACTGACACCTCGTTTGTCCCATCTGCTGTTCACAGAGGTGAACCTGGCACAGGCAAGGAGTTCTCCTCAGCACTGTCTTCATCATCCTTTATTTCAATCACTTCAGTTGATTTTGCACGTTTTGTTTCTGGCTTTGATTTTTTCTTATTGGGAATTGTGCTGCTTATAATGAAAGAGCTGTTCTCCTAAGAAAATGGAAGACAAGTTGGGTTTTGAGATTCTTAAAATACAAGTAAATAGTAGTAAATCTGCAAACTTCAGTAACTCTTGAGAGAATTGCAGAATTCCTATACGTTCCAGCATGTTATTTAAGAGGTGAGTGTGGACTCTCAAAATAATCTCCTTCTCCATTACAGGCTGAGATTCACGGGTATCACACAGTTAGCTCGGGATCTAAGCTCAAGAACTAAGTATTGAAAACGTTATTATCTACTAATTCCTTAGGTTTAGCAGAGAAAGGTTAGAGAGTTTCTGAAGTTAAGTAATACTTACCACTACTCTGGCATCATATTGCTCTTTATTATCAGAATTCAAGCTGTCCTCATCATCACTGAAATATAAAAAATTCAAATCAAACTCTGTACTTTAATAGTAGCTCAAAATGTGTGAACTGTTTTCCTACTACAAGCCCTGTTTTCTCTTAATGTCTTCTAAAGTGCTACAGCTTGTAGGTTTAAGATATTTCTACATAAGGTCATTCTCAAATTATAGTTTTTGACAGCAGAATGACATCCTAACTAGTAGCAGGATAGAAGGAGTGCTTAGGAGCAGAACAAAGATTTAGTAGCAGATATCATGAGCAGTATTAAGATAATTTGAATTACACTGCCAAACAGGCTAGAAAGCCAGCAAGTTGGAAAGGAAGCAGAATATAATCACAAGCAAGAACGTAAGAGCATAAGCCTCAGCTAACAAGGGTACACAGCTTTCTTCCCAATAACTGAAAAGTTTCTCCATAGTGCCATGAAACACCAGTTATGAACTTAATTCCACTCTCATCCACAGATTTTCTCTGAAGATAGAAAGGACTCCCCAAAAAGAGGTGAAATCATTATAGTACTGTGGTTTCTGTAAGAGGCGCAGGGAGGACTGGTTCCAAAACCTAGAAAGCATTCTAGTACTCATTTCATATAAATAATTGAGTATCTGGATAAGCTGGCTTTTATTCTACAGAGCTTTGTTTCTTCTACTTTTTTGTAAGAAAGCAAACAAATTATTATTACTCATTCTACAGGCTCACCCTAACACTTTGACTCACACTAATTAGCAGTATGAAGTGACTGCTAAAATGAGCTTTGTATCTTTGCACTGCCTTTTAAACTTTTTAGTTTTACAGTGTTGAGTATATTTACAACATAATTATTCTTGCTGATTTCCTGAATTTTTTTATTGCACTAAGGTAACTGCTTGACCATAAAGACCTAAAATGACACTTCAATATTTAATAATGTAAAAAGGAAATTAAAAATTATTCTTTAGTCTTTGGTACAGAACACTCCCATTTATTTGAGGTAACTATTGAGGAATTAATTTCAGGAAAGACTTTTTTAAAATTTATACCACATCATTTTAATCAGACAGTACAAGTCACCATTACAGTCATCAGTCTCCAGATCAGATGAGAAGTATTTCCTTCTATGAGAACTTCCAAGTCACATTTACAAACACAGAACCCCAAGTGGTAGTGTTTTGTTCCCAAAACAATGCTTTCATAGGTTAAAACGACAGGAAAAGAACTGAATTTGATACACCTACAACTCTGTCACAAAAATCACATGCTACTACAAGCAACTGTACTACCTCCTGAATTCCTGAACTGTGAAGAGGGGCAGACTGTACTGGCCTGGAGTCAGTCAGCTCTCTTCACAGCACCCTGTGCCATGCTTTTTTTGGATTTGTGACCAAGTGTTGAAGCCCTACCCATACCAGCAAACAGGCTGGGGGCGGTGTGGGGTGTCATGCACCTCCCTGTACACACACATTTATATTTTAGTTAAAAATAAAAGTTTTATAACATCAAAAAATATAAAGATCAACTTACTTTGTCTCCTGAATAGGAGAAATGGGGCCTTCATCATCTAGGTATTTGTGCTTCCGTAACACCACACATTCTTTTTCTAAGTCTTCACCAGCCTGAAGGGCTTTTAAAGCTTTTTTAAGATGTTCTTCATACTTAAGCACCTCAATGTACTTGAAATATCCCTTTGCAGCTGCTTGCTGAAAACAAAAATTTATCAGGTAAGATCTTATAAACACCACTAAAAGCATTTATATTATGAACCGAATTTGTAATATTACATTGACACCCATATATGTTCTTTCTCTGTTTGCCTTAAAGGGTATTTGACAACATCAGATGTCCTGTTTAAGAGAAGTAAAACCTGTTTAATTGTTCTATTCAAGCACATCAGGTAGAAGCACAACAAAGCCAACTTACTAAAATAGTAATGCTTATCTCACAAATCAGAAGACTTACCTCATAGCCAAGAACCATCTTTAAGGGAATATGTTTCTCCCCATAATGTTTTTCGACAAAAGGGAACTGAAAACCTCTGTCCAGCAGCCTCCTCTTTTGCTCCTGAGGTGAGGCTGTCAGTGGTGGCCTCCCTGTGGGCATCCTTGTGCCCTCACATTTTTTCTTTTTCTTCCTTTTCTTCCCTGAGCCAGCTTTGTTGTATTTTCGGTGTGCAGCGGCTTTAAACTTCTTTCCCCTGAAGTGATAGGCAAAAATGGCTTTCAAATTGAGTTTTGACTTCTGCTGCTTGGAAACTTCCGATGATTTCATTGGACTTTGGGGAGATAGAGAAGAATCTGACGAGCTTTCATTGTCAGGCACTTCTGCAACAGATTCAGCTTGTTGCTTTGAAGATTGACACCTCCTTTTTTGCTTTGAAGGTGCAATGGAGCACCCAGGTCGGCACTCACTGCCACGAGCACCAGAGACATCACTGAAGAAGAAAAGAGTATTTACTTTCAAAAGAATGATTACTTCTATGATATCTGACACAGGTTCTTCACAGTAAAAAATTCTAAACTAGAGGTAAAAACTTACATTTCTGAATCGCTGCTGATAAGTAAAACCTCAGCTGAAGCAGCTGATGATTCACATGTACTGTTAAGATGATTCGAAGACTCCCCAGGAGCAGCATTCTTCTGCCTTAACTGTGAACACTCCTTTCTTGTATTTGTCTGCCATGCATACTCCTTGGATGGCTGCTGATGACCATGTATCAGCTCTTGGACACCGTGGTAATCAGAGCCAGAAGCCTGAGCCTCATCTCGATCAGTCATGTTTCAGTTTGCCCTAAAAATCAATGAGAGTTAAAGAAAATAAAGAAATATGTATGTTAATGAGGCAACAAGCTTTCCACTACTCCAGTCTCACAGGGTAAATTTAAAAGACCAATGCTGAGCAAACTTCAACATAGATTTTCCTTTGAACCAGGAGCAAATACATTAAAGAGTAACAGTTAAGTCACAGACACTTATTTCAGGATATTTATAGCGTTTAGGTTACAAAGAATTTTTACAGCTCTTTTGGTCACCAGTGGAGTTTCCCAGGGCTCAAGACTGAGGATCAAGTGCACCCTAAGTCAGTTTGCAGATGACACCAAACTGGGCAGGAAGGATCTCAAAGGATCTAGACAGGCTGCCATCTATGGGCTGAGGCCAACTATATGAGGTTCAACAAGGCTAAGTGTTGGGTCCTTATTTTGGGTCACAACAACCCTAGGCAGTGCTGGAAAACTGCCCCACAGAAAAGGACCTAGGGGTGCTGGTCAACAGCAGCTGAACATGAGCCAGCAGTGTGCCCAGGTGGCCAATGGCATCCTGGCCTGTATCAGCAACAGTGTAGCCAGCAGGACCAGGGCAGTGATTGTCTCATGGTATTTGGCAGTGGCAAAGCTGCACCTTGAATCCTGTGTCCAGTTCTGTGCCCCTCACTGCAAGACAGACACTGAGATGCTAGTGTGCGTCCAGAGAAGGGCAACAGAGCTGAAGGATCTGAAGCACAAGTCTTATGAGGAGCAGCTGAAGGAGCTGGGGATGTTAGCCTGGAGAAAAGGAGGCTTGGGGAGACCTTCTCACTCTCTACAACTGCCTGAAAGTGCAGGAGGCTGCAGCCAGGTGAGAGTCAGTCTAGAGAAATTGGCATCAGGTTGCACTGGGGAGGTTTATATCATTGGAACAGGCTAACCAGGGAAGTGACTGAGTCACCATCCCCAAAGTGGGATGGCGTAAACATACGTGTGTAAATCCAGTGCTTTGAAACTATGGTTTTGTGCTGGACTCGTCAATACTAGGTAAATGCCTAGATGATTTTAAACACCTTTTCAAACCTAAACGACTCTTTAATGCTATGAAAGGTAATTTTGGACAGCAACCTACACCTATGCCCCATCCACACTATGCCTTATGAGGGCATACTGCTAACAGGGGTTCAACCAAGGCCTGACAAACACAACAGAGAGACAGATCAGCCCAGTACCAGAGCCAGGACACAGGCAGCAATGTCACTCTGACCACACAGGCTGTGGCTGGTACTCACAGATCGCAGCTCAGTATCCTTTGCGGCCTCTCCTGCAGCTCCGTCCTGGACAGCTGGCAGAGCACGCAGAGCCCCTAGGGAGAAAAACAACCAACATCTAAACTTGCTGACTATTTCACAGAGTCATAGTATCTCCTCCCAGAAGAACCTCAGGCTGAAAGGCGCCAGGCACACCGCTCGGCCGCCGGCATCGCGCCAGGGTCGGGGCTGGGGGAAGGCATTTTGAATGCGGGCCCCCACCAGGTCGCCACGGCCGAGGACGCCCCGCGGCCCCTTGCACACTGCCGCCACACGCCTCAGTTCTCGGGGGACGGCTCAACACCGCCGGGACTGTGACCCCGCCCCCGGTTCCCTCGGTGCCCGGGTCCCCGCACCGCGGATGGCGGCGGATGCGCCGCGCCACAACCTACCTCCCGCTCCGCCACTGCCCCACCGCAAAGGGCGCGAAATGGCCGCCCCGCGGCTTAAATAGCGCCAGGAGCTCGCGAGAGGCGCGCGGGCCGACGGGAGGGAGGAGGGAAGCGAAGCGAAGCGAAGCGAAGGAGGGAGGGGCGAAGGGAGGGAGGGAGGGGCGAAGGGAGGGAGGGAGGGGCGAAGGGAGGGA